>NC_088365.1:29399081-29404081 GCF_034508935.2 Berghia stephanieae
ATATATATATATATATATATATATATATATATATATATATATATATATATATATATATATATATAAGAGAGAGAGAGAGAGAGAGAGAGAGAGAGAGATAGATAGATAGATAGATAGAGAGATAATATCGATCGATCGATCAATAGATAGATAGATATATAATTAGATAGATAGATAGATAGATAGATAGATAGATAGATAGATAGATAGATAGATAGATAGATAGATAGATGAATAGATAATTAGATAGATAGATAGATAATTAGACAGATAGATAGATAATTAGATAGATAGACAGATAGATAGATAGATAGATAGATAGATAGATAGATAGATAGATAGATAGATAGATAATTAGATAGATAGATAATTAGATAGATAGACAGATAGATAGATAGACTACAGTCTGCCCTATTGGCAACTACTCTACATAAGAGAGGTCCTGGAAGCGTCACACGCCTGTACTCGATTGGGTACCGGTCCAGAAGATGAGGATCATTTGGTGGAACATTACATTGCCATCGTGAAGCTGCTCACCAAAGGCCTCGAGAAGATTCATGGGTGAGAGAAAGAATTTGCGGATTGTTAAATCGTCATAATAATAATAATATATTAGTGAAACCATTAAAGGCTGCTGAATACCAAACCTCATTCGACTGCACGCTTATCACATCTGGAAGGGAGAAGGGGATGGGGTAATTTTACCAGGGCGCAAACCCAATTATTTAATTATGAGCATACCATTCAATTTCGTGCTCTCATTTACTCATGCATAATTCATCAATGATAATAATGTACGGGGATATCCCAACTCAAAATAAATGTCAGAGTTTTCGTATTTTGATGGCAAACTACGCCCTCTTTGGTATGCCTCGCATTTCCCTCAAATCAGTGCAATTTGTCGTGCTCCTTTGTTTTATACGGTGTCGGTGGCCGATCGCACCACTAAGCAAATTTTATTGTGGCCAATGACCACATGGGTGACAATGGTTGCACTCATTTTAATCCCACTCATCTTTGTGTGTGAGTAATAGTATAGAGAGTGCGCATAGTACACAACTTGTCCTCTATGATGCGAATATTTGCTTCCGTATGACCTGTTGAGTTGAAACTTTGCATTTTGAAAGGCATCGGGTGCAGTAAATCAGTGGGAAGTCACTGTAAATAACCGAGAAACCGACTCACAGTCAAAGATAGACGTCCATAGTGAAGTTGTACTGCCAATAAATAGATACATTTTGGCCAGGAATTATCGATCAATTAAAATGATCATTAAATAACCAATGTTTTTTCAACAGTTTATAATGGTTTCACTCGTCATATTATGACGATCTTCTTAATCTTCGAAAACTTTTCTGCAACAATGAACAGTTCTGAACCCATCAGGCAGCTGCTTCCAAAATTATAATATAAAATAATATATTATGTATTCTCACAATAAGTGGCTCTGCAGTCTCAGGATCGTTACCGTTACCACAACGAGTGCATGTCGGCGACAGTGATGCAGAGTGGCTGACTTTAGACTTGTTCTGGACATAAGTGTCTTCAAATGTCTCATCTTATTGGAACAGAACCCGGAAAGAGTGTCCACCGGGTATGAGGAGACGACGTAAGGAACGCCATTTTTCCACGTTGATCTCGTAACTGGCTCACCTTTTTGGCAAATTAAAGGTCATTTTAATTGATCGATACCTAACCAGATTTTCTGGCCTAAATACTAAAACTGTGTATTTTTTAAGGATACTACAAACATAGACATGACCAGTTTTGATTTTGAAATGGCTGTGGATTTAAATACCATCATTCATTATGCACACGATTTTAGAACACAAAGATGGTATCAGATCGGGCGAATTTCTCTGAAATTAATTAGATAGATAATTACTTTTTACTTTAAAAAAAAACCCAAAAATTTGGCCGTGTGTGGGGAATCAACGTTTGCGAGAAAAATGGACTCTTGAGTTCCACAGAGTACGAAATTGATTTAACATTTCTACGAAAATAGGTAGAGAGAAGATTGGATTGCCATTAAAAAATCTAATCGTTACAAAATTTATATCCATTGAAAGAGAAAAGTAACATTTGGTCATTAAATCATTCAGTGCCTGGTTGCGGGCTGTAATTGATACTATTGTATCAACATATCAATGGATGGATCGTTGATGGCAGTTTTGAGTTTTAGAACGTAGCATTATAATACAGAGACAAATTATTATTTTTCAATACATTAAAAAAAATGGAAAAAGCGAAATGTTTTCTTTAGGAGAGAGAACATAAATAGAAACTGATATCTATTGATTTAACAATCATACTTTTCATCAATCGCCATCGTCGGGACCAGCAATTTATTTGTAAAATTTCTTGTGAAATTATGTGTGTATGTAGAATGTATACACTCTGCTGGGCGCTGACAAAACTCTTTTTTTTTTCTTTCATAACGTCCATAAAACTTTAAGTTCAAATACCGAATGATAAAGATGATCATCAACTTACCAACAAGCTCAAGTCAAAGATTTCTTTGAACTCTCAGGTTTGCGCATTTTTGACAAGCCAAATGTCATCTTTATTGAACAATAATATTTGAAGTACAATTTTTAGGGGACAAAATGAAGGCAATGTCTTTTGTCAGAGGGCGGCAGTTTCCTCTATACTTAGTATACAATGGGATAGGATTTTGTTTTTCTACTGTTATACTGCATTAACCAATACAGTGTCACCACTGTCTCGTGTTACGCCCAATTTTTCTTCAGTCTTACTCTCAATTTATCCATCAACGCGTGCATTTATCCATTGGATCTTCATATACGGTTTCAAAAAAATATATTTATATGTCTGGTTGTCTTTTCCATCTCTACGGAGATCTGTATCTCTACCTTAATCCATAATGCTTATGCGGCAGAGTTATTGTTCTTACCAAACCATCCTTCTCTGTCCTTCTGTCTCTATCTACTAAAAATAAATAAATAAATATGGGTATCTATATATAAACGAAATTGACGTCACTCAGCTCTTTGTTTTTTGTTTTTAGATTTTAGACAGAATTTTAATGACTAGGTCTCACTATCAAGACTATACAGTTACACACAGTTTTGTGTTTTGGTATGTTAAATATGGCTGCTAGATGTTATGAGTATTATAGCTAAACGCTTAGCACCAAAAGAGCGTATTAGAGTGTATTACCAGAGAGCGTAAATATAATAATATGTAATCTGGTATTACCAAACATCGTGTGTTAACATAAATCTCTCTCTCTCTCTCTCTCTCTCTCTCTGTCTCTCTCTCTCTCTCTCTCTCTCTCTCTGTCTCTCTCTCTCTCTCTCTGTCTTTCTTTCTTTCTTTCTTTCTCTCTCTCTCTCTCTCTCTCTCTCTCTCTTTCTTTCTTTCGTTCTTTCTTTCTTTCTTTCTTTTTTCTGTCTTTCTTTCTTTCTTACGTTTTTCTTACGTAAGATAACTCCACGGCACTTTTTACTTGTGCACAGAGATATATTTTTTCGCATTTAAAATGCGTCTCAAGACATATAGTCCGTTTTCTTAGCGGCAAGTTCCGTGCGTTTTGTGCACTTTTTGTAACCAGCAAACTGAGTATACAAATTGGTGCAGAAAATTATGAAGATTCGAAAAATAGGTGGTTCCAAATACAATTTTTATTGAAAAGACCTTAAAATTCGTCGTAAAGTCTAGTGAAAACGCGCACTTTGTGACGTTTTGGCGCTCGATGATAAAAGTATAAAAAACAAACATTCTCACCCATTAAGAACATCTTGATTAGTTTTTGATCGTGGAGATATTTTTGTTTTAATGTTTTCCATTATTATTTACCAAAAACCTAGCTTTTAATTATTTTAAAACAATTTTTTGTCTTCTGACCGCAGACAAAAACCCCAATAAAAATTGTCCTTTTTTGCCCGTGCAACAAAACTATGAGTCATTAGGACGACCTATCCTTTACTAAGTATGTACTAGGATGTCTTAGCGCCTGTAAACGAAAAAAACAACAACAAGAGATTAAAAAAAAATATTTAAAGCAGTTAAAGAGGTTTCTTTCAACCAGTGTGTACAGTACAATAATGCTAAATCGAAATGCGGTTTTGTCATCTGTCACCGCCTCTCCCTTCGAGATAACGACAGCTCCATCTACCGACAATGGCATCATGTGTTGTCTAAAAAATAACTGAGAGAATGAGTTTTGTCTTCTGAACGATGTCAACAAACTACAATTTTATTTTGTGCAATCGATATTCGTTGAAAAGGTAAGGAACAATCTTTTTCATCTATTATAAATGTCTTATATCATCGTGATGTTATTTTACTTTATGCGCATGCTAGTGCGATAAGTATCGCGCAATGTATGACAAAAGAATTGAGTTGTGAAAAAAGAATTGGGTCAGATCAAAGCTGAGTCACATTAATACCATTCTACACACACAATAAGCCTCCAGGATGCAATAGATAGAGTAAGATTATGGCCCATGCTTGGATCTGAACATATTTTTCTATCTTAATATAATATAAGTTGCATGTGTTATGTCAGTACTAAATTTAGACCCTTTTAGATTCGATTCGATATAGATTAGCCTGTCGATGATTGATGATAGAATAACGGTGTTTATCGATACTGCTGCCCGAGAAAAAATAAGATAACTAATTTATTATTAACTCAGTTGATCAAAAAAAGAACATCTCCACACATAATTCTGCAAATACACGCTAATATTCACACACATTGTTTTACATTTTGCTTATTCGTGTTTTTTTTTTTAACAGTGTATTGACTTGTTTGTTATATTTCTACTTGCCAGCCTCACAGTCCTTTGTTTCCTTAAAATTAATAAGCATCATGCCTGGGGACCTCGTCAAATGGGAATGCTAGTTTGATTTGTTGAATAGTCAAGATTGCAAGGACTAAAGTTCCATTTTAACAGGTATTTGGAAGTATGTGTTCGTTGTGTGTGTGTTTTTGTTGTTGTTGTTTTGTTATTTTTTGTTTTGCAGAGAATCTT
>NC_088365.1:29411581-29414081 GCF_034508935.2 Berghia stephanieae
ATGCGTCATTACGAGGGAAGTGACGTTACGACTGTTGAAGCGTATTGAGGCAAACATTTCGTAATTTTACGATTTTTTCATAATAATAGGAATGTCTGGGATTATTGACCAAACATAAGTTTAACTGATAAATAAAAATAAAGGAAACTGAAAACCACGTTTAAATTGGAAATGATGGAGCCATAAATATAAATAAATCTGAATATGTTAGGATTAAGATTTTAATAATTTCTCTTTGGAAATTTATTTTTTTCATTTTTCATATATCATTTCTTTCATATCAGCTATGCATTGATTCTAACATGGACAATGATATGGGATATTTTCGTTTCTCATTTAATCAGAATTTAAGAATCTCCATCCAATAATGAAGAATGTCATAACCTGATACACGGATCATCATATTAACCCCCCCCCCCCCCCATTTTTATTAATCTATCTATCTATCTATCTATCTATCTATCTATCTATCTATCTATCTATCTATCTATCTATCTATCTATCTATCTATCTATCTATCTATCTATCTATTACTATTATCTACATATCTCTTCCCTCGCCTCTCTCTCTCTCTCTCTCTCCTCTCTCTCTCTCTATATATATATATATATATATATATATATATATATATATATATATATATATATGTGTGTGTGTGTGTGTGTGTAATTTTTTGAAAATTGCGCAAGCATGAAAATACAATGTATAAGTTGATGAAAACCAAATACCTTCAATGTTTTATTAAAAGCTTCTTTTATATTAGCGTTGAGCATTATCATTTTATGGATTTTTTTATGGAGGGTCTCCATGACATACGATCGACGAACCGAAGAGGTGCATTGAGTTCGAAACGGCCGTATTGGGCAAAATGTGAGTTGATTTTTACTCATATTAAAATGCTCTGAATTGTTAATTTATTGAGCACTTTCAGAACTACAGGACATCCATCAATGATATGTATGTTATTTAGATAGTATGCGCTTGGCGAAGAAGCTCATAACATTGCTATCCGGAAGTATAACGGACGAACACACAAAACTATGTGTAACCATGAACTTTTATAGTCTGGTTAATACAGTTCAGTGAGAATGAACTCACAAACGCGGATGGCAAAATATAACAACAAAGGCTTGAGTGACGTCATCTTCGAACTATCTATATATATACACCTTAACTATATTATCAATAAAAGAAATAGCGTCTCTGTGTGTTTATGTGTATGTGTGTGTTTGTGTGTGTGTGTGTCGACTACAAGAAAATCCAGAATACTACATGCTGTGAAAATTAGACAGTCCATTAACATTTTTAGCATTTTGACACAGGACGACGAGTCTTTTTTGCAATTTGGGTCGATTTTACAATGGCTGCATAGAAATCTTAAACCAACTTTGATTCCATCTCTATGATTTACGAAGCCATTTTTAAACGGAATTAAGGACACGGGTACAATACGCAGATTCACAACAAATGATACAATACACACACACACACACACACGCACGCGCGCACACACACACATGCATCCTTCAAACTATAGATAGTACGCGCTTGGCTGAGAAGCTCACAGCATTGCCATCCGGAACTATAACGGACCAACACATAAAATAATGTGTAACCATGAACTTTTATAGTCTGGTTTTTACCTATTAGTGAGAATAACTCATAAACGCAGATGGCAAAAAGCACTAACAAAGACCCGAGTTGCGATAGTATGCGCTTGGCTATGACGCTCACAACATTCCAATCTAGAAGTATAATGGACCAACACACAAAACTACGTGTAACCTTGAACGTTTATAGTCTGAGTGACGTCAACTTCATACTTCATACTTTATAAAGCACAACATTGCT
This sequence comes from Berghia stephanieae, assembly GCF_034508935.2. Classification (NCBI taxonomy): domain Eukaryota; kingdom Metazoa; phylum Mollusca; class Gastropoda; order Nudibranchia; family Aeolidiidae; genus Berghia; species Berghia stephanieae. Next base: position 29,413,433 of record NC_088365.1, read on the forward strand.
TTAATGTGTTGAAAATTAACACTGATTACAAATATTAATGCAATGCGTTTAGGTAAAAATATTATTTACGTCCGCCATCTGATCGTCACAACACACAAAAATATGTGTAACCTTAAAGGTTTATAGTCTCATTGATAGAATTTGTGATAACTAATCATTAAAATAGCTGTCTCATTCATTGTTTTTGTAACTTTCTTGATCCCGAGTTTTGACATTATAGTATGTCATTATTAATATTATTATTATTACCACCACCACCACCACCACCACCACCACCATCATCATCATCATCATCATCATCATCATCATCATCATCATCGTCATTATCATTATCATCAATATCATCAATATCATCAATATCATCGTCTTTGAGTAAGTTTTCAGATAATATTATTCATACCATGATATAATTTTATCTATAATGATAGATATACTATGTGTACATGTATGTATACATCTATGTCTGTATCTATGTGTTTTTGTTTTGTTTTGGTGGACGGATGGATGGATGTGTGTGTATTTATGTGTATTCATTTTTTAAAAAGCCTCACATAACACACCCACAATCATCTATCAAATGTAGAAAGTACGATTTGATGTTCCTGTGGCATGCAATAGTGTCATTGTGGTAATTAAACTACGCTTTTAA
>NC_088365.1:29419081-29424081 GCF_034508935.2 Berghia stephanieae
TTTATAGTTATTCATTTTGTTTTCTGTTTTGATTGCTAGTGGGTGTGTGTGTGTGTGTGTGTGTGTGTGTTTGTGTGTTTGGGTGTGTACGTAGGTGTGTGTGTGTTCTTTAAGGAATAAGATCAGTTGAGATTCAAGTACAAGATGGGTCTCGATACTGATGCCGTCTTACCATTACATACAGACTCACAGAAATTCTAGTGGTCTTTTAGTATGCAACCATGATTCATACTTAATGCTTTTATTTATTTATGTATTTCAGATCCAAGAATATCGGAATTTTTTGCTTATAGGATAAACCTGTCGTGGTAAGTTTACACTTGATGTATCTATGAAATTAATTGTCGCCTCAATGTAAAATATACTTGGCAAATAATTAATGAATATCTGTTTTCATAATTTTTATTCCATGAGTTATATTAAAACATGTATCGATGCCAGTTTTGAAAAGCATCAAAACAAGGTTTGGATATGATGAGTGGAATAAAAAATATTTCTTTGCTTTGTGCTGAGTTATGACCGTTATCAATATTTAAAAAAATTGCTCATATTATTTTAATTATTCTTATCCGATACATTCTCATCTCCGTCTCTCTCTCTCTCTCTCTCTCTCTCTCTCTCTCTCTCTCTCTCTCTCTCTCTCTCTCTCTCTCCTCTCTCTCTCTCTCTCTCTCTCTCTCTCTCTCTCTCTTATATATATATATATATATATATATATATATATATATATCTATTAGCTTGCTATTTTATACTATATTATTATATAATAATATATATATATATATATATGTGTGTGTGTGTGTGTGTGTCAATTATTTATCTTTAGTGACTCATTTATCGTGTTTTATTAACAAAGAGGAAACCCGAAACGTCTACACGGTTTGTCTCCGTAAACTAAATTTGAGCTTCTATTCCATTCTATTATTGTTAATTGTATCTGGCCAACATGAAATATTGTACTTTGTCACTGTCCGACGGTACGTATTATTATTGTTGATGTTGTTCTTGCCATAATTTCCAGCTTTTCCCATGAGGACAAGCTCGAGTTGTTTTCATTGTTGTTTGTATCGATTGTCTCGACCAATTTGCCGATGTGGTCTCCTGGCTTTCATCTTAAATTTATGATGTTTGTGTTTTGTTTGTTTGAGTAGCGTTCATGGCCTCAACGAAGTACGATGATATACCGTTTTGTAGAAATAGTAAAGCAATGTTCAGAGTGACCATTAATGGGTTAGGTGACAAATTATTGAATCCCGTCAGCTCAGTTGGTAGAACACTCACTTCACACAAATAGAAAGGGACCAAATTCGGTCACGGGTGCAGTCGATATGTTTTTTAAATGATTTCTTCTCTGTTCGGCTATGTGGTCTTGTGGTATAACACTCGCTTGCGGATCGGAAGGTCCTGGGTTCGAGTCTCGCTCGGCACATAGTTGAGTTCTTGGAAAAGGCTCTTTACTCACATTCTCTCACCTACTCTGGTGCAAAATGAGTACCCAATCGTCAACAGCGTTATCTCGGTCACTTGATATATCGCCTAACAGGCGTCACGTCTCGTTCTATATGTTACGTGTTGCTGTTGGTCAGGGACCCTTTGTAAAGCGCTTTGAGCATGTTCAGTGGATATTGCGCTATATAAAAGTTCAAGTTTTTTGGGGTTTTTTCACCGAGCAGTGATTGGGTAGCTTAGTCTGTTAGATCTGGTGGAAAGGACTTTGTGATAGACTAACGTCCCATCCAAACGGTAGTAAACAATTGCTATCATAATTTCACGCCATAGACACGGGATAAACTAGGGGTTCTTTAGCTATATAGATGGTATGCGCTTGGCTTAGGAGTTCACAACATTGCCATCCGGAAGTATAACGGACAAAGACACTAACTTTGTGTAACCATGATCGTTTATAGTCAGGTTAATACGGTTTAGTGAGAATTACTCATAAACGCGGATGGCAAAAAACAATAACAAAGACCTGCGTGACGTCAACTTCGAACTATCTATAGATAGAATGCGCTTGGCCAAGGAGTTCACAACATTGCCATCCGGAAGTATAACGAACCAACACACAAACTCTGTGTAACCATGAACTTTTATAGTCTGGTTAATACAGTTTAGTGAGAACAACTCACAAACGCGGATGGCAAAAACAATAACAAAGGCCTGAGTGACGTCATCTGCATACTATCTATTGGTCTGAAAGACTACATTGTGATTAAGGGTGCTGAGATTGTGGATGACGACTTGGCGATAGCCGGCGCTGATATTATAACCAAAATTGTGTTGCAAGCGCCGTAAAACCCTCAAAAACAAAAACATACAAACTTGGCTATAGACAGCGAAGGACAATGATAATTACAGTGATGTAAACCTGCTAATGCATGAGAATTATAAAAATAGGTCCACATTTAAAATTAAACATAATATTGAGAATTATGTTGAGTTATGAGCACAAGAGATAACAGAAAAGACCTATATTTATGTAAATATGTATTTATCTAGTATGATTATATTATTGTTGTTTTGCTGCTTTTGCTCCTATGGTTGTTTGATTCCTAAAATATCATTTGCTCATAATGCAAGCAAGGACACACAAAATTGTCAAAAATACCTGACGACATTTTTTTAAAGCGAAAGTAAAAAATGTTGCCTGTAAATAACATTAGCTTTTATAGATTACACCATTTAATGTACTAAGACAGACTTACAAGGGATCCATGGTTAGTCAACAACGCTGTCGAACTCGAAAAAAAAAGAATGTGTTTTAAATTTTGGCCAGAATACTCGTCCTTCAAATAGCATCAATTTAAATAGCCCTCATCTTCCCAAAAACTCTCAAACACGGGATTTCATTTAAGTTCCAGATTTGAGAGTTTTAAAGGCGCCATTTTAATCCATCCATATTGGAAATAGGAGTTTTTGGCCAAAATCTTTAATAGGCTACGTGGGTTTTTGTTGTTTTTGTTTTATTGTCAGAGTAGAGCAGAAGCAATACTCAATATGTAGAACAAGACATGTAAAGAAAGCGCTACTGCAATTTGTTTTGTTCTTTTGGACCAAGCTAAAGTTGGTATCGGCCAGGTACTCATTTTACACCTGTGTACGGTGAGAGAATATGAGTATGCAAATAGCCTTCTCCAAGGACTCAACTTTACGCCGTCAACAGCAGGACTCAAACCAAGGACAGGCAGACTAGAAGCGGAATGTGATACCAGACAATACCACAAAACCCGAAATGTCATAATATAGACAACGAAATTGACGTAATAAGCTCTTTGGGTTTGGGGTTTTTTTTAGTCAGCCATTTTGGTTCTTAGTTCTCACTAAATCATATCAACCAGATTATAGATGTTCAGGGTTACACAGTTTTGTGTGTTGGTACTTTAGATCCGGTTGGCGCCTGATGTGAGTATTTTACCTAAAGGCATAGCATCCATTGGTAATCTTGATTGGCAAGGACAAATGAATAATAATACATATGTAATTCGCAAGCATAATATGACAAGTTGACATAAAATGTCATGTTTGATAAACGGACATAACGTTGTGTAGAGATTATGAGCATTGTTGCAATGGGGAATAAAAATAACATCCCATGTTATTCATAGTAACATTCCGATCACATCTACCAGACCGTAAGATTTCTAACAAATAAGTTCATATGGGTACATACACATTACCGATGCTAATCGGGTGAGCTGCCGCGGAAAGCAGACTATTTCATTGACGTAAATCAGCTTTGTAAAGATCATTAGCCATTTGATGTTGAGAGTAATCGTAAATAAATCGTCAGTCTCGTTGGGAAATAAATGCCTGTCGTTACGATACTAACAAAAAATTTTAATATTATGTTTACTTTGTACAATCAAAGAAGTGACAAACAAAACTAAATCAGGTGCTAAAAGTGGATGCATCAAAGACAAGCGTGGAAACACCATCATGGACAAAGACTGCATTCTAAACAGATGGTCAGAATATATTGAAGAACTTTTTTTTGATAATCGAGGAGAAATGCCTATGATAAAAGAACTGGAAGGGCCCTCTATAATGAAAGATGAAGTTAGGAACGTCATGAAAAGCATGAAAAATGGAAAAGCTGCAGGACCTGATGCCATAACAATTGAAGCCTTGACTGGCCTGGGTGAATGGGGGATTGAATTCATCACAAACCTTCTAAATCAAGTGTATGACACAGGAAAAATGCCAACTGATATGAAACGATCCATTTTTATAGCATTACCAAAAAAGCCAGGGGCAGTTGATTGTGAACAACACAGAACTATTAGCCTAATGAGCCACCTCACAAAAATTCTTTTGAAGATAATTTTACTAAGAATAAGAAATAAAATACGACCTGAAATTGGGGAGATGCAATTTGGTTTTGTTGAGGACAAGGGTACCAGAAATGGAATATTCACATTATCAATGCTGATGGAAAGATGTATTGAAGTAAATAAAGATCTGTATATGTGTTTCATCGACTATTCAAAAGCCTTTGATAAAGTACAACACGAAAAACTATTCAAAATTCTATCATCCTTGGACATTGATGGTAAAAATTTAAGAATATTACGGAATTTGTACTGGGAACAAGAAGCAGCAATGCGTGTTGACAACGAGCTAAGCAGTTTTACACCTATTAGAAGAGGAGTTAGGCAGGGGTGTGTTTTGTCTCCAGATTTATTCAACCTCTATAGTGAAATGATATTAAGAGATATCGAACATAAGAAGGGGGTGTGTATTGGAGGAAAGAATGTAACAAATCTGAGGTATGCAGATGATACGGTTCTACTGGCAGAATCTGAACATGAACTACAAGAATTACTGGATGTTGTAGTCAGGAGTAGTGAAAATATGGGACTGGAACTGAATATATCTAAAACAGAATGTATGACGGTATCTAAAAATAATAACCCACCAGCCTGTGTAATAACAAGCAGAGGACAAACAATACAACAAGTTGAATGTTTCAAATATTTAGGCTTCAATGTAACATCCAATGG
>NC_088365.1:29429081-29436581 GCF_034508935.2 Berghia stephanieae
TGGCTTATCTCAATCCATCCTCGAGAAAAACCTGCCTAAAGATAAATTTCCTCTTTGGATGAATTAAGAGAGTTCTATTGATTTTTTTTCTTTTTCTCACTTCCCAATCCCTTACTCTGTATTTAGAGCCCCCGGCCCTCAGATCATAAAATTATACTATTATGCTCAACTCCCGACTCGTGCTATTTCAAACTGTAAACGCCAATGTTTATACCGCAGTTGTAGATATGTATAATTATTACTTATGAGAAAATTACAGTGTTGTAAATCAATTATTTGAATTATAGAGGATCTAGTTATTTTACAACCACAAAAGAACATTGTACATTATTAAACTGGAACTTTTTTTTATCAAGCGCAATATCTATTAAATGTGCTAAATGTGCTTTGTAACGGGTCCTCAGCCAACAGAAAATTAAAATCATGACAATCGCATGGCAATTTTACTATAGTGTATGGTGAAAGAATGTGAGTAAAGAGTTGTTTGTAATGAATTCAACTTTGAGCCGCCCCTCATTGGATTGGAACCATTTACCTACTGATGAGATGGCGACTGTCATATCACTAGACCACAAAGCAGCTAAACTTGCGCTTGGTCTTGAGCTATTATATAGAGCAATTTATAAGAAACGTGCTCAATGCGCTTTACAAGGGATCCCTAGTCAACAGCAACATTTAACATATAGGACGATTCATGACGCCTGTTACAATTTTTGTCCGACAGATACAACGTTGTTAGCGGCCAGGTACTCATTTTAAACCTGAGTACGGTGAGAAAATATGAGTACAGATCCTTTTATAAGGACTCAAATATGCACTGCTCGGAGTTAACGAATGCTACGCTACTCCCGAATCCAAGGCTTTCTGATCTGAAGGCGAGTGTCATACCACATAATAATATGCAGTGTTCGTTTTCATTCCAGCTTGATGAATACGTTTTCACAAGGAGTCCAGTCGTAAACAGCAATGCGATTCGGCCTTCATTTCAATAAAGCTATTGCTGGGTTCTTCATTAAAAACAATTAGCAAGTCTGTCGCTAGCTTTACCCAAATAAATAATTTTGTATCATTACCATAATCATTAAGTATTACAAAGGCCAAAAGACATTTAAATACTCTGTCCTTTTCGCAGATATAGATATATAATCCTTTCTTTAAAAAATATAGCATTGTGGAGAACATTGTGCTTATTTGAGTCAATAAAAAAATTGACACGGCGCACAACTCTACTGAAAGATTTGAAAATTAGAAATGTATTTTTTACAGATAGATACACAGATAACTTGATTTCCTTTTATAATTTAAAGTCAGTTTGAAAGTTCGTTGAGTCAAACAGATATCATAAAATATGTACCAACGACGACACTTGACTCCCAAAATCAACTAATTTTGTCACTGTAAAAAGTTGTCAATTTGCGTCATCTATTTATGACATCAAGTATTATTATTACTTCCGTTGTGTTGTTGATTTAGCGGATTTCAGTCGCCATTTTGATTCTTTTTTTACTATTAGGGTTAGCTCGAGAGGTTAGTCATAAGTGTTATTAAAGGTGCTAGGGTGTTTGTTTTTCCATAAGTTAAGTAAAGGGGAGACATTCCGAAAGCTCATACATCCCCAGTATTCTTTAAATTTGTATTTTCACTGTTGATATTTTGTCAGGCATTTATTTATTCAGTTAGTCATTATATAGAAGTATTTTTAAAAATCTAGAACAAACCTGCAGTCCGAGAGTTGTTTTTTTTTTCTATTAGGGTTAGCTCGAGAGGTTAGTCATAAGTGTTATTAAAGGTGCTAGGGTGTTTGTTTTTCCATAAATTAAGTAAAGGGGAGACATTCCGAAAGCTCCTACATCCACAGTATTCTTTAAATTTGTATTTTCACCGTTGACATTTTGTCAGGCATTTATTTATTCAGTTTGTCATTATATAGAAGTATTTTAAAAACTCTAGAACAAACCTTGATAGATTTGTGAAAGTTTAACATTTCCTTATTTGACCATTGTTTTGATTTTCGGCCGCCATTGTGATTTGTTAAGTATTGAAAGGTAGTGCAAAGCAGTCCGAGAGTTGTTTTTTTCTATTAGGGTTAGCTCGAGAGGTTAGTCATAAGTGTTATTAAAGGTGCTAGGGTGTTTGTTTTTCCATAAGTTAAGTAAAGGGGAGACATTCCGAAAGCTCCTACATCCCCAGTATTCTTTAAATTTGTATTTTCACCTTTGATCTTTTGTCAGGCGTTTATTTATTCAATTTGTCATCATTTTTTCTATTAGGGTTAGCTCGAAATCGGAGGATTTTTTTTATATAAGGGTTAGTCATAAGTCTTATTAAAGTGCTAGGGTGTTTGTTTTTCCTATTGGGGTTAATTAAAGGTACTAGGTTGAATTTTTTCTTTGGGTTAGTTGAGGGAATATATTATTAAAGTTGTTTCCCTTTGTAGGGGCTTTCGGAAGGCCTCCCAAGTAAAGCGTAGTAAAGACTTGGGACGTATTGATATAGATATCTACTGACTGATAAACCAAAATCATGCCGAATAAAGCATGGCAGCGACGACAAGCACGTCAATTAAAATTTGCATTCAGAACTAGATCTACTAATACTACTACGACTACTACTTCCGCTACTTCTACTGCTAATACTAATAATACAGAAACTGCTCCTCAACAAAATGTAGCTCAAACAGTGGAAATTACATCAGCTGCAGATCAAGAACAGGATACAACTACAATACCTCTTATCTCACCACACAACACAGGACGCATGAACAAAGTTTGTCGTTTTTGTTCAGTAAAACTATGGCACGGTGAATCAACCTCGCTATGCTGTGCCAACGGGGAAGTATCACTGGCACCTTTACAACCCCTTCCGGATAATATAAAGAGTCTTTACACGGGTAACGACACAAATTCTAAGCATTTTCGAGAACACATCCGTGCTTACAATTCTATGTTTGCATTCGCCTCCTTGGGTGTACACGAAGATTTCTTGCCTCCTGGGATATACTGTTTCCGAGTTAGTGGTACCGTCTACCATAGAATAGGTCATATTCAATCCAACAGTGATAATGATAGACCAAAATTTGCCCAACTTTACATTTATGACACTGAACACGAAATTCAAAATAGGCTTTTTTTGGAATAGAAGTCTTAATACTGATATTTTGACAACTATATCTACCATCATGGCTACTGTTAGTCCCTTTGTTGAATTATATAAGCATGCCGCTGCAGCTATTGAAGATGCTGGAGATCAAGGGAAGGAATATTACAATGGTGCTGCGAGCAGATTCATCAAAAGATCCCCGTAGATATAATTTACCGACTGCTTCAGAAGTTGCTGTTGTACTCCCAAATAACCCTATCAACTGTAGTAACCGGAGGGATATTGTATTATACCGCAAATCAGATGACCATCCAAACCAACAGTCAATTATGCGTATCAGTGAAACACTTATGCGTATCAGTGAAACACATCCTCACTTTGATCCGTTGCATTATGTGCTTTTCTTTCCAAAAGGAGAAGAAGGTTGGGTGCCCAACATTAAATTCAACAGAAAGCGAACCGGTCAGGTCAGTCCATCATTATTTTATGCTTATCGACTTATGGAGAGAGATAGTTTTAATGTAATCTTGCACGGAGGTCGTCTCCTGCAACAATATTGTGTTGATCAGTATGCTAAAGTTGAAGAGCAACGCCTGCAATACATTCGATTTAATCAACAGTCATTACGAGCAGAATTGTATCAAGGACTGGTGGATGCAGTGTATCGAGGTGACGCACATGGAGCTACAGTAGGGACCAAAATTGTTTTACCATCTTCATTCACAGGGGTCCAAGAAACATGCTCCAATTATACCAAGATGCAATGTCAATTGTTCGCAGATACGGTAAACCAGACTTATTCCTTACTGTGACCTGTAATCCATGTTGGCCAGAGATAACAAATGAACTGCATTCACGACAAACAGCTGCAGACCGACCAGATTTAGTCGCAAGGGTCTTTAAAATGAAATTAGGGGCATTGATGGAAGAGATAATTAAAAAAGAACTTTTTGGCAAAGTCTTAGCATATGTGAAGGTCATTGAATTTCAAAAGAGAGGCCAACCACATTCTCACATCCTGATTATCCTTGATCGCAGTGCCAAACCCATAACTACTCAAGATATTGATAGGTTGGTGTGTGCAGAAATTCCACAAAACAAAACATTACAGAATTTAGTTTCAAAACACATGATGCATGGTCCCTGTGGCCTGGCCAATCCCAACAGTCCATGCATGAAAGATGGCAAGTGTTCCAAGAGATTTCCAAAATCATTCAGTGAGACGACACATACAAATGACTCCACTTATCCCCTGTATCAGAGACGTAATGATGGAAAATCAATCTTCAAAAGAGGAATTGCCCTTGACAATAGATGGGTTGTCCCATATAACCCGTATCTCCTCAGCAGATATATGGCACATATCAATCTTGAGGTGTGCAACAGCATAAAAGTGGTGAAATGCATGTATAAGTATGTGTACAAAGGACATGATAGAGTCATGGTAGAAGTCCAAGGGGAACAAGATGATGAAATTAGGAGATTTGTTGATGCACGTTATGTTTCAGCAAGTGAATCTTGCTGGAGATTATTCCAATTTGACATGCAAGACCGATACCCGGCAGTCCAACGTTTAGCTTTGCACTTGGTAAACCAGCAGTCTGTAACTTACAGAGAAGGGCATGCGGAAAAAGCTGTAAGGAGACTGAAAGACACCACACTAACAGCATGGTTTAAGGAGAATGCAATAAACCGTGAGGCTAATACTCTACTGTATACTGATATGCCGGAACATTACCCGTGGGATAGTAGAACGTGCATTTGGAAGAAGGACAGAGAAACCGCCTGGCAATCGGTAGAATGTACAGCGCCCATCCAGCAGAAGGGGAGCGCTTCTTTCTTAGATTATTGCTGCAGCATGTAAGGGGAGCAAAATCATTTGAAGACCTAAAGAGATCAGAAGTAGGAACATTACACCATACTTTTCGACAGGCCGCGTCTGCTATGGGTTTATTGGAGGACGATGATGAGTGGATAAACTGCATGGCAGAATCAGCATTTGTTGCCTCAGCAAGTCAACTCCGACAGCTTTTTGTCACGATTTTGATCTTTTGCAACCCCACAGATCCTTTTTCCTTATGGAATACTTTTCAAGACCAGCTAGCTGAAGATTATTCTCATGTTGAAAGTATGACTGCTGAAGCTTGCGTTAGTAAGACACTTGAAGACGTTAACAGGCTTCTTATGATTCACAATAGATCATTAAAAGATTATCAACTGCCTGAGCCTACAGAATCATACGCAACTGCCTGTCAAGTATGGGATCCAAATGAGCAACGACAAATTGCTCACAGTCGAAAAATGAAGATGAATCATGACCAACAGTTAGCATTTACTGCCATTTTGGAAGCAATTGACGTACCTGAACAAGACCGGGTGAATAATGTCTTCTTCATCGATGGCCCTGGTGGAACTGGCAAAACCTATGTATATAACACGCTGCTTGCAGAAATCAGAGGTCGAGGACTTTCAGCTACACCTGTTGCATCATCTGGAATTGCTGCAGAATTATTGCACGGTGGTAGAACAGCACATTCAACGTTCAAAATTCCAATTCCAATAACGGATAACAGCACCTGTAGCATCAGTCGCCAATCAGACACAGCTAAGTTACTAAAGAGTAGTTCTCTCATAATTTGGGATGAAGCACCTATGATGGACAGGCGTGTGTTTGAATGTGTGAGCAGGACATTTTGTGACATAACAGGCAGTTCAAAACCTTTTGAGAGCAAAGTGGTTGTACTTGGAGGGGATTTTCGGCAAATTCTACCTGTTGTTAACAAAGGAAGTGAAGCCGATATATTAAGTGTCACACTTAACAAGTCAATTATTTGAAATTTTGTCACCATTTTTCACCTGAACAAGAACATGAGGGTTACTGATGACAATAACTGTTTTGCAAATTGGCATCGGAAATGGTACAGAGCCGGTTTTCAGCGAAATAGGAAAGTATTCTGTTAAATTACCTACAGCGCTATGCCTTCCTGAAAATGACCCAAAATGCTTGATAAATGCTGTATACAATGATTTGAATCTGAACTTTGCGGATGAACGTTATCTATCAGAGAGAGCAATTTTGACTACAACCCATGAAAATGTTGACAAAATAAATGCAGCCGTTCTGTCCAGGTTGACCTCATCAACTGAACAAATTTACCGCAGTGCTGATTCCATTCAAAGTGACTCTGACATCAACTTATACCCGATTGAATTCTTGAACGAACTTACACCTCCCGGACTTCCTCCACATGCATTACATTTGAAAGCCAAGACGTCAGTCATGCTGCTTAGAAATATAAATCCTAAATCAGGCCTCCTAAATGGCACCCGTTTGTTAATAATTAAATTAGGTTCAAAAGTATTAGAAGCCAAGATAATTACCGGTAGTAGAGCTGGCGACATAGTGTTTATCCCTAGAATCAATCTGACGACAACAACGGATTCGGGCTTACCATTTATTCTAAATAGAAGACAGTTTCCGGTACAATTGTCATATGCAATGACAATTAACAAGTCTCAGGGGCAGACATTAAGCAAGGTGGGGATTTTCTTACCACAACCGGTATTCACACACGGACAACTGTATGTTGCTGTGTCACGGGTCAGAGGCTATAGTGGCTTACACTTCATGTTGGGCCACACAGAAAAATCAACCGAAGATATACCGAATTACACAGACAACGTTGTTTACCAATCTGCCCTCATTAAATGATGGTGAGTACAGTTTCGAATGAAAATAGTTCTTTCCCCGCGAAATTGCGGGCTTTTTACTAGTTAATACAAACAAACAAAAGAAAGGATGCCAACATCGTATATAAAAAGGCAAGTGGTGTTCGAATAATAACTTTTCATTAGACTTGTTGATCATAAGCATTATAAGAAATAGAAAATAACCAAATCTCATTCATCGTATAGGTACTTCAAAGCATGGAGTTCTCTATCAACATAATTTTGAAAGCATTTATTGTTTTATGCAGCATTTTTTGTATTAAAATCATATGCATTCCATACCCTGATTATACGTTGGACAATGAGTTCTGTCGAATATTGGTAGAACATCTGGTGACATAATGTATCCTGAAGTGATCTTCTCTTGTGAATGTGATCAAAGAAATATTTAAGTTATAATCACGATGAAGAAAAAAATCAAGTCTCGCCATTAATGATTCAATACGTTTCTGCCAGATAAATCGATATGATGATAGTGGATAGATGCCGGTTGTTATTGTTATTCACTTCCTTACGTTAGATATTGATTCTAACGACGCTCCTGCGCTATTTTGGTCTTCAATACTCACTTTTTACAAGTCCCAGGGAGCATGTTTTCGATCATGTTTTGATTTTTTCTTTCTTTTATTTCTTTTATCTGAAGTTTTGCGGTGTAAAATGACTATCATTTAG
>NC_088365.1:29441581-29474081 GCF_034508935.2 Berghia stephanieae
AGTATTCGATGAAGAGCAATTGAAAGCAGCAATACAGGATGCTTGGAACAGAATAACTATTGATGATATTCGTTGTTCAATTACTTCGTGGAAAAAACGCCTATGTACGGTAGTGTCACAAAACGGCGGTTCGACCAATCACGTATGAGCTTTTTGAAATCCTGACGCAACTTTGATATTATGTTTTAGGGTACGTTTTTATAGTCTTGTAAAATAATAACTACTTGTTCAATGCTTTAGAAATTTCAAATGGCTATTATTAAATAATAACTAATTCTTATGTCAAAAGGACAAGTGTCTACTGTTATTACTTTTAAAATGACAGATCTCCAAAGTGGGGCCTTTTATTTTCTCACACCCTATATATATATATATATATATATATATATATATATATATATATATATATATATATATATAATGAACCTATGGCGTTATTGGATTAGCTTATTCATTTATGAGAAATCAACAAACATAAAAATATAATTTCATAATCTTCCTCAGGAAAAGGCGTGGCAGTTGATCAACAAAACATTATAGACTATTTCACAAAAAGGATTTTAAAAATAGCATTCGAGAAGTCGCAGTCGAATGACAAGACAAGACGGAATATCGGTTATCGTTTATTTATTTTTATGCTATTTTCCTATCTAATCGTTTATCAATCTATTTATTCATTTATTTACTAAAATAATTGTAACATTAGTTATTCATATTATGTTTTCTTTCCTCATAAATATATCATTTTAAAAAATTCCATTCAATTTTTTACTCCTTTATATATTATTTATTTGTTATCTATTTATTCATTCATTCCATAATTCATTCAATCGTTCATTCATTCATTTTTTGTCTATCAAAGTTTCCACCTGATTGTGTGTTTATCAATTTATCGGCAATATTATTTGTTTCATCTGTTTATCAATTTACTTATACGGTGATCTTATTTATTTAATTATCTATTTATCCCCTAATATACAATTGTTTTTCTTTTCATTGCGGAATTCTTTCAACTCATGTCAATATCGACAGTTTCCCCTCGTGCTTCTCCAAACCATTTGATCATGTTTGACAATTAACTGTCTTAAGTGCTTTTGACATTCGTCTGATGTGTGTGTGTGTGTGTTTGTGTGTGTGTGTGTGTTTTGTGTTGTTTGTACGTGAGAGAGGGTGGATGTATATATATATATATATATATATATATATATATATATATATATATATATATGTATACATACACGAAGAATTAAAAAAAAAACATATAAATATATAAGACAATATACATGCAACAAAAAATTTGAGTCATTAATTGTCAAGGTTAATTTTTATTTTTAATGCTCTGTTGTATTGGTAAAGAAACTATGCCGGTTATACCAAAGTCAAGTAGAAATCACAATATCGAAAGTTTCCAAATTTGCGTCTTGTTTTAGCAGTGCAGTTACTGGTGTAAGAACTTGCCCCGTCAGGTTGAAAATCAGAAAATGGGACAACATCTGGAATAAGTTTCTTTTTCTTCTAGCAAAACTCGAGCTTTTATATAGCGCAATATCCACTAAACGTGCTCAGAGCGCTTTACAAGGGGTCCCTGACCAACAGCAACAAGTAACATGAAGAACGAGACATGATGCATCTTAGGCGATATTACAATTTTTTATTTTCCGACAGAGATAACGCTGTTACCGGCCAGGTACTCATTTTACACCAGAGTACGGTGAGACAATGTGAGTGAAGAGCCTTTTCCAAGGACTCAACTATGCGCCGAGCTAGGCTCGAACCCAGGACCTTCCGATCCGAAAGCAAGTGGCATACCATAAGACCACATAGCTGCTACATAATTTTCAGAGCGGGCTGATATAATATTCAATTTACTTCTCAAGATGAATGGCCTCCAATGAGTAGTGACTTGAATCCAATGGATCATGGTTCATTGATGTCCAATCTGGTCTATACGAGTCGTACAACAGTTTACACAGAAGACTAGTTAAAAGAGTCAATTTAAAATGCATGGGATGAAATCGCAATTCAGGACAATAGAAAATCAATTAAATCATGGAGAGGGGGGGAGGGGGGGGGGGTTGCGCGCACCGCCATAAAACAAAATTGGGATCGAAGGATCACATTAAAATTTGAGAATTACGACAAAATCTTCGATATGGCAAATTTGCAGAGTGTCTATCAAAATAATCGTCAAATAAGTATTTTTCAAAATAGTTTTACCGAAAGCTTGTTACATAAAGTTCAATAAATAGGTTTGATTGTGGTGAAATTTCATGCTTGCATCATTGATGTCTTCTCTCTAACCTTTTCCAGTTTTTTTTTTCTCGCACCCGATATATATATATATATATATATATATATATATATATATATATATATATATATATATATATACATATATACATATATAAATATATATATATATATATATATATATATATACATATATACATATATAAAATATATATATATATATATATATATAATATATATATAGATAGAATGCGCTTGGCCAAGGAGTTCACAACATTGCCATCCGGAAGTATAACGGACCAACACACAAACTCTGTGTAACCGTGAACTTTTATAGTCTGGTTAATACAGTTTAGTGAGAACAACTCACAAACGCGGATGGCAAAAACAATAACAAAGGCCTGAGTGACGTCATCTGCATACTATCTATAGACAGATAGTTCCAAGATGACGTCACTCAGGTCTTTGTTATTGTTTTGTGCCATCCGCGTTTATGAGTTATGCTCACTGAACTGTATTAACCTGACTATAAACGTTTATGGATACACACAGTTTTGTGTGTTTGTCCGTTATACTTCCGGATGGCAATGTTATGAGCTTCTTCGCCAAGCGCATACTATCTATATAATCTCTCTTAAATACTTGGAATAGAATAGAAGGGGTACGCGCCATTGTCATACTTTGTGACACATATTAAGTAGATAATTATAGGCCAATATTGTTATTATAACAGGACCATTGGCTAATGAGAGTCCCTCCTATGTTACAGTACAGGACTGCAGTTTCTTTTTTACAATGATCTTTTACACGGCTATTGTTTCGTACATACTTTGACACAGAAAGATTTGACGCATGACTGATAACGGATGACTGGGTCCATCAGAAATCAAAGACAGCCTTTTGTTGGACGTAATAAAGTGTGTGTGTGTGTGGGGGGGGGGGGGGGGGGTAGGATTTTGGGGGGGGGGGGGGGGTTTGATTCGTTATGTTGCTTTTTTCATTATTTGTTTGATTGGGTTCTCCGTTTGCTGTCTGTGTTTGTTTTTTTTGGATTGCTTTTTATTTCATTGATTTTTTTTTCTTTTTCTTTTGTTTTTGTCATGCAATTTTTTTCGCTTTTAGATTATATTCCTTTTTGTTGTTGTTTTCTTTCTTTTTCTTATCTTTTTTGTGTGAAAGAGGACGGGCATTGGAAGAAACGAACACACGTAGAAGATGTAATAAAATACATAAAACTTCAGGGCAAGAGTTTTGCCATCATTGTCATCTTTTAATAAAACATTAACATTTTTTCATGCGAATATAACTGACTAACCATTGGCCTTGACTCATTAAAAACAGAACACGATTTATTTAGTGTGACTTCCACTTGTATTATTCATCAAAACAAGATGACTTTGTGGCGCAGTAGACGTGTAATTATAGAACAAGTCATGCCCTATGGCACGACATTATCACCGTGTTTTGACGCTGTTCTTTTCATGACGTTTCTTTTCATCACTGTGCGGATCCTTTGTCAGGGGAGGTTTTGACGCATGGCTGATTTTGAATGTAAGGCTTCCTCAGAGAGAATGGAACTCTTCTGAATGGATGTTTTGATCGGTCTGGAACAGATTACTTGATACATGTATACCAATTTATGTTCCTTTTTCATTTTACCTGGTTTAATTATATCTCTGAGTTAATCAAAATATGTTCATCACGAAAAGTCTTAGGTTACGACGTATCATCATCACCGCCATCATCGTCATTATCACTATCATCATCATCATCATCATCATCATCATCATCATCATCATCATCATCATCATCATTACCAGCCAGTACCAATAGAAGAATACCGATCTGACTTAAATATCGCAGAAGCTCCCGAGAGCCTCATTGGTAGAGTACCTGACAAGGAACGGGTTTCGATCACACACAGGTTGGGTCAACTGGACCTATGTTAACCCAATTGTGCCAATAGGTCTTGCATGCTGGTTTTGTTTTATCTGACGGAAAGTACTTAAGCGTCCTGTCAAAAAGGTGGCAAGAAATTGTTATAATTCTTTACTGTTTAACGCTACATAAATCGGGATAAACTCTAGCTGCTCAATGGTTTGCGAAGCTCTGAAGTACTACTTTTTCAAATTTCAGAATTCCGTCTTGAAATTCAATTTTGAGTCTGATTCACGGCGCCATGATGCCAGAATAAGGCATTGATTGGTTTTAGAAGGTTGGATTGGGAAGGGGTGGGGGGGGGGCGTAACGGTACGTAAGTAGGGTTTCAAGATGCCATCCTTCAGGAACACTGACTGTCAACAATCCCAAAATACTCTCTAGTGTCCTTATTTGTAACGACAGGATAACACGCACCACAGGTTTTGAATGGACGGACAACCCCACCCCACCACACTAAGTATTATGTCGTACTCTAAAAATGTTGGCCAGAAAACTCGTCCTTCAAATAGTGATTGATTAAAATGACCATAATCTTAAAAACTCTCAAATTTGAGACTCAGCGAAATCCCAGATTTGATATATTTTGACAAGATGAGGGTTATTTTAATAGATCGATATTTGAAGGAAGAGTTTTTTGGGCAAAATTTTAAAAACATGGTTTTTCTGAATATGGTAGAATTGAATCGACACCCTGACGAGTGAAATGAGTGGTTGGGGAGATTGATACGCACTGGGAAATTCAATTCTTCTTTCTTTATGTGGCACAATATTTATTATAATGCTGCAAACCATGTACTCAAAGCGCTTTAAACAGGCTGCCAAGAAAGCAAAAAAAAATTTTAGCATTTATATAGAGCACCAATATCCATCCAATAAAAGTGCTCAAAGCACTCTTAGGGGCCCCTAGCCAACAGCAACATTTAACATGTAGGACGAGACATGACGCCTGTAAGGTATTACTACATTTAATAAATATCTTTTCCGACAGAGACAACGCCGTTTACGGCCATGTAGTCGGTTTACACATGAGTACGACGAGTGAGTGTGAGTAAAGACCCTTTTCTAAGGACTCAAATATTCGCCGCTCAGAGCGGGACTCGCACCCTCACCAATCGGCGAAAAATTATTTTTATTAAAAGGTAAAATTAAATATATATATATAATAATATATATATATATATATTATATATATATATATATATATATATATATATATATATATATATACTAGAGTCGATTGGCTACTACGGCTCTTTGTGGGATCTATTAGAAGTTGATGTCAGTTATGGGTGAGATCGGGTATCGCCTTTTAGGGTTAATTTTGATATTTGGTTACTGATTTGGTGCCAGACGTGTACCAGTAATTATAATTAGCACCCTCCGTCCCTCCGATATATATATACACACACACACACACACACACACACACACACACACACACACGACAAAGACCACAAAACTGCACAAACCTCCTTTATGTCGGGGTTTGATTTGCCCCTTAAATTTCAACTCTTCTCTCGAGTATAACATTCAAATCATATTTACCTGCTTTCATTAAGGAAGCAATGATAACATTGCGACTCGGGCTTTAACTCCGTTCAGGGGGTCCCGATAGCTCAGTTGATAGAGCATTCTCTAGACACCCATAGGGACTCGGGATCGATTCCGGGAGAAGTCGGGATTTTTTTCTGACCCCTCTGTCCACCAAATTGTGATTGGGTAGCCGAGTCTGTAAGATCTGGCGGCACGTAATTGCTATATAAAACCGGGATAAACTCCGGCTCCAAAGACCCAACTTTGAGTGCTACGTCATCAGTCAGTTTATAAATGCTAGCGTACTACGTCATCAAGTGGCCATATATCATTTTGTGTACTTCATAACCAAATGGGTTTATAACTGTCTTGCCTTCTACGTCCTTAATCGATAAGATATCACTTTTTTTTTTATCGGGACCAGCATTTTTCATTTTTTTTAAATATAGTGGAATGTAAATGTTATGATTATAAAACAACAATTGGCTCAGTTTTCACAAACAGCAGGAGGTTTTAAAGATAATAAGATTGAATATCACTTCCGGGGTTACTGATTGCTCAGTTTGACGATTGAATTTATTTGTGT
Source organism: Berghia stephanieae (assembly GCF_034508935.2). NCBI lineage: Eukaryota > Metazoa > Mollusca > Gastropoda > Nudibranchia > Aeolidiidae > Berghia > Berghia stephanieae. Next base: position 29,447,892 of record NC_088365.1, read on the forward strand.
TTGTTTTGTTCCCTTGGACGATCGTATCTCTCCCACCTCTGTTATTGTAAATCAAATGTATTATTAGCAGCATTTATTGGTGACAGGTTCTCTCTGGTGGTCTTCAGAGTTGCCAGATAGCGTTTGCCAAAAATAGGTGATAGACTCAAAAACCAAAAAAATATAAAATAAGTCAATGTGAAAGAATGCCAAATTTACCTGAGGCACATTATGTACGTTAAATGCATATTACAGACAAAATACTCCCCCCTTAATTTACTTTTTTTTTCTTCGATGACCCGATGTCGTAACATTTAAAAAAAATAGATTTCATATTGTTTGATTTATTATCGGTAAAATGGCAAAATTGTATTATTTTGTTGTAATTTACCTGGTTGTATATTATATGATAGTATATACCTACGTTTAGAGAATATTTTCGAAAAGGGTTAAAATATTAAATTATTATCCAACCATCAAACTGTCTTTAAATGACAATTTTGTAGGTTTTGGCATTCAAAAGTACCAAACTGACAGCCTTTGTGCTCCATACTTTGATTGAATAAGTGAAGGAATTATACACCTTTTCTTTACTCTTGTCTCTTTCCGATTTGTAGTTTTATGGATAGATAAACATATAGATACACTCTGCAAACCTCATTGCGTGCCCTCTGCTCCATGACAGTCCACGGTATCATTCCTGTTATTATAAATCAAACTGGAGAGCTGTCTGTCCAATGAGAGGAATGTGGGTCAAATCGTAGCCATCGTCAACTCACTCAACCAACACCGACTATATCCATAGTTTACCCGGGTTACTTTTACCCCATGCCTATTTATTATATTTTTATGAGACAAATTATAGGCGTAGTATCAACGCTATTGTTTTTAAGTTTTTGCATGTTAATGATAGTTGAATAAAACTATCTATGTACATGGTTATTTTAAATACATTTTTTTTCGAATTTTGAAAAGTAGCAAATATCTCTAGGAATGAGTGAGTTAATATATAGCCTGACACTAGAACCGTAGCCATCGTTAACTTATAGCCTTACACTGACCAAAAAATGACGTCAAAATGCTAGTCTTTTGCCACAAAAGAAAACAAATCGTGAGTTGTATTCAATGTTCAACAAATGAAATAACTTGTTTCCATGAGCTCAACTAACGGCAACTCACTAGGCGGTGCAAAAACCAAATAATGACGTCAAACTGCCAGTCCTTTTGGATTTCAGTATCAGGCTATAACATAACGATGGCTACGCTAGAACCCTCAAGGACTGGCAGTTTGACGTCATTTTTTAGGTTTGTGTCGCGTCTAGTGAGTTGTCGTTAGAGAGCTCAAGGAAACAAGTTATTTCATTGATTAAACTATTGAATACAACTCACGATTTGTTTTCTTTTGTGGCAAAAGACTGGCCTTTTGACGTCATTGTTTGGTCAGTGTCGGGCCATAACTTTACGGTGGTCACGGTCAAATCCAAGGGCTTTTCGCTTGTTTTGACATAGATCACATATCGAAATGATCCCAATTAAACTGACTTTTGTTTGAATATGACTTTTTTTCTGTAAGGAACTGGCCATCAAAGGCAATTTCTCTTTTATAAAACAAACAAAAACATATTAAACAAGGCACCCCCCCCCCCCTACCCCTCCATACGAGATGCCGAAAGCGAGGTTCAAAGCCATGTCCCCCTGAGTGTGGAGCACTTTATCCACTCACTGTAAACTCTCGCACTAAATGTCTGTTTCTGACCAACTTTCCTTTTTCTAAGATAACAAAAGTGGGACTGGCTCGAAAACCAGTTTGGCATTTTAATGCCAAAATATTTAATTGGCAATGTGAAAAGTAATTTGCTTGGCACTTAAAAGATAATTCGGCACATTGGGGCATTTTAGCATTATTTTTCAAAAAAGACAAAGACAAATTGATGAACCCCAAATTCATTAACGTTCTATTTTCCCAAATGAAACAGCACGGCTAGTTACGCTTTTATTAACACACTACAAGTAACCAATGCATCGGGATAAGAAAATGAAAGCTTATTTCTTCCTTTTAATTCAGGTTCCCTTAACCATAATAACAATGCTCTAGGAAATTTTGGCATTTTTTTTTCTTTCTTCAATTACTTATCTTGCCACCCTCTCATGTTGGGGACCGCTTCAAGTGTTAGTCCCGTCCAAATTTTTCTGAAATCCACATAACTGAACACTTGAACCTGCGTTATCAAGAACTATAGCGATGTTCTCTGACGAAACACATTTTTTTTTGGACATAAATTATATAAAAATATATAAAAGTAAAGGGAAGATGTGAATAACCCAGGAGTCAGCCGAAGTGCAGCGACGCAATGTGAACTTTCGGATCGGAAGGTCCTGGGTTCGAACCTCGCTCGGCGCATAGTTGAGTCCTTGAAGAAGGCTCTTTACTCACATTCTCTCACCGTACTCAGTTATAAAATGAGTACCTGGCCGTTAACAGCGTTGTCTCTGTCCGAAAAAAATTGTAATATCGCCTAACAGGCGACATGTCCCGTCCTACGTGTTAAATGTTGCTGTTGGCCAGGGACCCATTGTAAAGCGCTTTGAGCACGTTTAGTGGATATTGCGCTACATAAAATCTCAATTAAACTTGAATGAGATGACTTGCTCTAGGCCAAACTGTGCAGCAAGTAGTCGAAATCCGTGCCTTTTGGGCACGAAACAAAGTCCATACTGCTAAGCCACGCAGCTCCTTGTAAAACAGTCCCAAAAACAATTACTTCAAATAATATTAACCGCCGTTTCCCAGTGAAAGTTTAAAAATTTGGCCAGAAAACACGTCCTGCAAATATCGATCAATTTTAATGACCCTCTTTTTGAAGGACGAGTTTCGTGCCTAATTTTTAAATACGTTTCTTTCGAGAATACGGTAGTTAACTTGTTAAAATGGCCTCTAATTTGTCAAAAAGACTCAAACCCAAAACTTAAAAGAAGGCTAGAGCTGCCGATTTTTTGACAAAACAGAGGTCATTTGAATCGATCGATAATACATGTGACCCATCGCCTCAAAGAGTTATGACGTGGGGATGGACTCGCGGCTAGAAAATGACATTATAGTCACAAATGTGAAGCTTTGGCTTAAGTTCTATCCCTTATGATGGAGAATTAATACAATTTCTTACATTTCAAAACACTCAAAGTTTGTTTTTTCCCAATCATTTTAGTTCTAAATTCACTTATTGGTATCCAATTCGCACCGACATAATACCGTTTTGAGATGGTGGGACACATAATATCACGAGGTCAAAACGTCTTCTAGCAAAAAAAAAAAGGTTAGAAAGGCATTTTGTCAGTGCATGACCGCATACTTAAAGATGAAGGGATGGCTAATGTCGATAAAACAATGCAGATAGTAGTGACTTCACAAAGATAAAGGATTAAAGAACAACCTTATAGAATGCAGAGAGATAACCTGACAAGGCCCAGAGTCTTTTAAGCTACTACTACTACTACTACTATTACTACTACTACTACTACTACTACTACTACTTCTTCTTCTTCTTCTTCTTTTTATTCTTTTTCTTCTTCTTCCTCCTTCTCCTCCTTATCCTCCTCCTCCCTCTCCTCCTTATCCTCCTCCTCCCTCTCCTCCTTAACCTCCTCCTCTCCTCCTTAACATCCTCCTCCCTCTCCTCCTTATCCTCCTTATCCTCATTTGAAACCGGTCTATATCCAAACTTTTTTTTCAACCGAATCATTCATCACATGATTGGATCCTTCTTCAGAAGTTGACACATCAGATGGTTTATCATACTGTAAACACATAACTGCAGGTCTAAGTAAATAAACAAATCAATCAAATCGTTAGGCCTTTTCACTCTTCGTGATGTAGGTAATTTTTAGCACTTTACATCACATTACACGGCTATTGACTCGAGTACAGTGAAAATAAATAGTAATACTAATAATCGTTCCAATGGAATCGATTCCGAATATTGTAAGTGCTATTTCCCCCATCGAGACAGACTGTCGGGTCGTCTTCTCCCTTGGGATAATCCATCCACTGTACTACAATCCTTTCACAAAACACACTTTAAACAATTTTGGTGAGAAAATGGTTTTACTAAACTCTCGATCGATAGAGATTATCCCTAATTTGCAAAATAATTTCAACCCTGAGACTTCTTTGATGAGACAATTAATATGGAGGTTGTCATAATCAATCGGTCTTTGAGATAAATGTTTTTCGGCCAAAGTTTAGAAAATGTATGAAATTTTTACAGAGTTTACAATTATAGAAACATTAAGATAGCAATAACGGGAGCAAGTGGCAACACTTTAGATTTAAAGAATGACTGCTACTGTCATAGCATAGTAAATAATGCAGCTTTTTCGGACGGGAGCTCAAGTGTCGACATTTTAGCATCACTGCAGGAAATGATTGCAATACATTTATAAGATCTTTATACATGATTTTTCCATGGTTTCATGATAACCAGCAAACAGCCGTGCTCTGGAAAAAAAAAAAACTCGTATTTAACAGTTTGGCCATAAAATTTGTCCTATAAATATCGATCGACTTAAGTGACCCTCATATTGGCAAAAAAAACCCCCTCAAACTTGGACTTCGCGAAGTCCCAGGTTTGAGAGTTTTTGCCAATATGAACATCGGTCCGGTGATAAAGTATGTAGGTGAGCGGTGTGTCTTTTTTACGAAACCCGCCGAAACCCGCCGAAACCCGCCGAAACCCGCCGAAACCCGCCGAAACCCGCCGAAACCCGATGAAACCCGACGAATCCCGACAAAGTTATGGGAAGTAGGTGGCTGTGGGGAGTGAACCTAGAACTCAGGGAAGTGTACACCATTGGGGAGTGAACCTGGGACTGGGTTTCGGCGGGTTTCGTAAAAAAGAACCAGTGCTTTTTTACGAAACCCGCCGAAACCCGGCGAAACCCGGCGAAACCCGACAATATACAGCAAAGTTATGGGAAGTAGACAACTGTGGGGAGTGAACCCGAGACTCAGGGAAGTGTACACCAGTCGGGAGTGAACCTGAGACTAAGTTTATCGGCCGGTTTCGGCGGGTTTCGTAAAAAAGAATTAGTGCTTTATTACGAAACCCGCCGAAACCCGCCGAAACCCGACAATATCCGGCAAAGTTATGGGAGTTTGGCAACAGTGGGGGGTGATCCTGGGAGTCAGGGAATTGCACACCAGTGGGGAGTTAACCTGGGACTGTGTAAAAAGGATATCAGTGGGAAATAAACCTGGGACTAAAGGGACATGGATACCATTGAAAGTTGAAGCCGGATATGGGAATTGAGTACCAGAGGAGAATGAACCTGACACTATAGAAGGTGGGCGCCAGTGGGGAGTGAACCTGGGATTCAGGGAATTGCACACCAGTGGGGAGTTAACCTGGGATTGTGTAAAAAGGATATCAGTGGGAAATAAACCTGGGACTAAAGGGAGATGGATACCATTGAAAGTTGAAGCCGGATATGGGAGTTGAGTACCAGAGGAGAATGAACCTGACACTATAGAAGGTGGGCGCCAGTGGGAGTGAACCTGGGATTCAGGGAATTGCACACCAATTGGGAGTTAACCTTGGACTGTGGGAGATGGATAACTGTGGGTATCCGAGCCGAACTATAGGAGTTGGGTGCCAGAGGAGAATGAACCTGACACTATAGAAGGTGGGCGCCAGTGGGGAGTGAACCTGGGATTCAGGGAATTGCACACCAGTGGGGATTTAACCTGGGAATATGTAAAAAGGATATCAGTGGAAAATAAACCTGGTACTAAAGGGAGATGGATACCATTAAAATTTGAAGCTTGGTATGAGAGTTTTGGTACCAGAGGAGAATGAACCTGACACTAAAGGAGGTGGGCGCCAGTGGGGAGTGAACCTGGGACTATGTAAAAAGGATATGAGTGGGAAATAAACCTGGGACTAAAGGGAGATGAATACCATTGAAAGTTGAAGCCGGATATGAGAGTTTGGTACCAGAGGGAAATGAACCTGACACTATAGGAGGTGGGCGCCAGTGGGGAGTGAACCTGGGACTATGTAAAAAGGATATGAGTGGGAAATAAACCTGGGACTAAAGGGAGATGAATACCATTGAAAGTTGAAGCCGGATATGAGAGTTTGGTACCAGAGGAGAATGAACCTGACACTATAGGAGGTGGGCGCCAGTGGGGAGTGAACCTGGGACTATGTAAAAAGGATATTAGTAGGAAATAAATCTGGGACTAAAGGGAGGTGGATACCATTGGGAGTTAAAGCCGGATTTGGTAGTTGGGTACCAAGGAGAGAGAAACCTGACACTATAGGAGGTGGGCGCCAGTGGGGAGTGAACCTGGGACTATGTAAAAAGGATATGAGTGGGAAATAAACCTGGGACTAAAGGGAGATGAATACCATTGAAAGTTGAAGCCGGATATGAGAGTTTGGTACCAGAGGAGAATGAACCTGACACTATAGGAGGTGGGCGCCAGTGGGGAGTGAACCTGGGACTATGTAAAAGATATCAGTGGAATTACATGACTAAAGGGAATTGAATACCATTGATAAGTTTAAATCTGATATGAGGTTTTGTACCAGAGGGAGAATGAAACTAATAAAGAGTGGCACCAGTGGGCATGAACCGACTATGTTAAAAGATATCATGGGAACTAAACCTGGACAAAAGAAAACCCATTGAACGTTGAAGCCGGTATTGAGAGTTTTGGTACAATGAGAATGTACCTGATAATATAGGTAGGTGGGCGCAGTGGGATGAACCTGGACTTTTAAAAAGGAATGATGGAAACCAAACCTGGACTAAAGGAAAGCAAACCATTGAAAGTTGAAGCCGGAATGAAAGTTTGGTACAGAGGAGCATGAACCTGACACTATAGGAGGTAGTGCGCCAGTGGGGAGTGAACCTGGGACTATGTAAAAGGATATCAGTAGGAAAAAACTGGACTAAAGGAGTGGATACCATGGGAGAAGCCGGATTTGGAAGTTTGGGTACCAAGGAGAGAGAACCTGAACTTAGGAGTGGCCCAGTGGGAGTGAACCTGAGGACTATTATAAGGATTTGAGTGGGAAATAAACCTGTGACTAAATGGAATGAAACCTTGAAAGTTACCGGAAAATGAGAGTTTGGTAACAGGGAGATGAACCTGGAACTCAGGATTGGCGCCCAGTGGGGAGTGAACCTGGGACTGTGTAAAAAGGATATCAGTGGGAAATAAACCTGGGACTAAAGGGAATGAATACCATTGAAAGTTGAAGCGGATATGGAGTTTGGTACCAGAGGAGAATGAACCTGACACTATAGAGGTGGGCGCCAGTGGGGAGTGAACCTGGGATTATGCACACAAGGGATTATGGATTGGGTAAAATAACAATAGGGACTAAAGGGAGAAGGATACCATTGAAAGTTGAAGCCGGATATGGGAGTTGAGTACCAGAGGAGAATGAACCTGACACTATAGAGAGGTGGGCGCCAGTGGTGGAGTGAACCTGGGATCAGGAAGTTGCACACCAATTGGAGTTAACCTGGACTGTGGGAGATGGATAACTGTGGGTATCCGAGCCGAACTATAGGAGTTGGGCTACCAGAGGAGAATGAAACCTGACACTATAAAAGGTGGGCGCCAGTGGGGAGTGAACCTGGGAGTTCAGGGAATTGCACACCAGTGGGGATTTAACCTGGGAATATGTAAAAAGGATATCAGTGGAAAATAAACCTGGTACTAAAGGGAGATGGATACCATTAAAATTTGAAGCTTGGTATGAGAGTTTGGTACCAGAGGAGAATGAACCTGACACTAAAGGAGGTGGGCGCCAGTGGGGAGTGAACCTGGGACTATGTAAAAAGGATATCAGTAGGAAATAAATCTGGGACTAAAGGGAGTGGATACCATTGGGAGTTAAAGCCGGATTTGGTAGTTGGGTACCAGAGGAGAGAGAAACCTGACACTATAGGAGGTGGGCGCCATGGGGAGTGAACCTGGGACTATGTAAAAAGGATATGAGTGGGAAATAAACCTGGGACTAAAGGGAGATGAATACCATTGAAAGTTGAAGCCGGATATGAGAGTTTGGTACCAGAGGAGAATGAACCTGACACTATAGGAGGTGGGCGCCAGTGGGGAGTGAACCTGGGACTATGTAAAAAGGATATCAGTGGAAATAAACCTGGGACTAAAGGGAGATGAATACCATTGAAAGTTGAAGCTGGATATGAGAGTTTGGTACCAGAGGAGAATGAACCTGACACTATAGGAGGTGGGCGCCAGTGGGGAGTGAACCTGGGACTATGTAAAAAGGATATGAGTGGGAAATAAACCTGGGACTAAAGGGAGAAGGATACCATTGAAAGTTGAAGCCGGATATGGGAGTTGAGTACCAGAGGAGAATGAACCTGACACTATAGGAGATGGCGCCAGTGTGGAGTGAACCTGGGACTCAGGGAAGTGCACACCAATTTGGAGTTAACCTGGGACTGTGGGAGATGGATAACTGTGGGTATCCGAGCCGAACTATAGGAGTTGGCTACCAGAGGAGAATAAACCTGACACTATAAAAGGTGGGCGCCAGTGGGGAGTGAACCTGGGAGTCAGGGAATTGCACACCAGTGGGGATTTAACCTGGGAATATGTAAAAAGGATATCAGTGGAAAATAAACCTGGTACTAAAGGGAGATGGATACCATTAAAATTTGAAGCTTGGTATGAGAGTTTGGTACCAGAGGAGAATGAACCTGACACTAAAGGAGGTGGGCGCCAGTGGGAGTGAACCTGGGACTATGTAAAAAGGATATCAGTGGGAAATAAACCTGGGACTAAAGGGAGATGAATACCATTGAAAGTTGAAGCTGGATATGAGAGTTTGGTACCAGAGGAGAATGAACCTGACACTATAGGAGGTGGGCGCCAGTGGGGAGTGAACCTGGGACTATGTAAAAAGGATATGAGTGGGAAATAAACCTGGACTAAAGGGAGAAGGATACCATTGAAAGTTGAAGCCGGATATGGGAGTTGAGTACCAGAGGAGAATGAACCTGACACTATAGGAGATGGCGCCAGTGTGGAGTGAACCTGGGACTCAGGGAAGTGCACACCAATTTGGAGTTAACCTGGGACTGTGGAGATGGATAACTGTGGTATCCGAGCCGAACTATAGGAGTTGGCTACCAGAGGAGAATAAACCTGACACTATAAAAGGTGGGCGCCAGTGGGGAGTGAACCTGGGAGTCAGGGAATTGCACACCAGTGGGGAGTTAACCTGTGAATATCTAAAAAAGAATATCCGTGGGAAATAAATCCGGCTTCAACTCCCAATGGTATCCATCTCCCTTTAGTCCCAGATTTATTTCCTACTGATATCCTTTATACATATTCCCAGGTTAACTCCCCACTGGTGTGCAATTCCCTGACTCCCAGGTTCACTCCCCACTGGCGCCCACCTTTTATAGTGTCAGGTTTATTCTCCTCTGGTAGCCAACTCCTATAGTTCGGCTCGGATACCCACAGTTATCCATCTCCCACAGTCCCAGGTTAACTCCAAATTGGTGTGCACTTCCCTGAGTCCCAGGTTCACTCCACACTGGCGCCCATCTCCTATAGTGTCAGGTTCATTCTCCTCTGGTACTCAACTCCCATATCCGGCTTCAACTTTCAATGGTATCCTTCTCCCTTTAGTCCCAGGTTTATTTCCCACTCATATCCTTTTTACATAGTCCCAGGTTCACTCCCCACTGGCGCCCACCTCCTATAGTGTCAGGTTCATTCTCCTCTGGTACCAAACTCTCATATCCAGCTTCAACTTTCAATGGTATTCATCTCCCTTTAGTCCCAGGTTTATTTCCCACTGATATCCTTTTTACATAGTCCCAGGTTCACTCCCCACTGGCGCCCACCTCCTATAGTGTCAGGTTCATTCTCCTCTGGTACCAAACTCTCATATCCGGCTTCAACTTTCAATGGTATTCATCTCCCTTTAGTCCCAGGTTTATTTCCCACTCATATCCTTTTTACATAGTCCCAGGTTCACTCCCCACTGGCGCCCACCTCCTATAGTGTCAGGTTTCTCTCTCCTCTGGTACCCAACTACCAAATCCGGCTTTAACTCCCAATGGTATCCACCTCCCTTTAGTCCCAGATTTATTTCCTACTGATATCCTTTTTACATAGTCCCAGGTTCACTCCCCACTGGCGCCCACCTCCTATAGTGTCAGGTTCATTCTCCTCTGGTACCAAACTCTCATATCCGGCTTCAACTTTCAATGGTATTCATCTCCCTTTAGTCCCAGGTTTATTTCCCACTCATATCCTTTTTACATAGTCCCAGGTTCACTCCCCACTGGCGCCCACCTCCTATAGTGTCAGGTTCATTCTCCTCTGGTACCAAACTCTCATATCCGGCTTCAACTTTCAATGGTATTCATCTCCCTTTAGTCCCAGGTTTATTTCCCACTCATATCCTTTTTACATAGTCCCAGGTTCACTCCCCACTGGCGCCCACCTCCTTTAGTGTCAGGTTCATTCTCCTCTGGTACCAAACTCTCATACCAAGCTTCAAATTTTAATGGTATCCATCTCCCTTTAGTACCAGGTTTATTTTCCACTGATATCCTTTTTACATATTCCCAGGTTAAATCCCCACTGGTGTGCAATTCCCTGAATCCCAGGTTCACTCCCCACTGGCGCCCACCTTCTATAGTGTCAGGTTCATTCTCCTCTGGCACCCAACTCCTATAGTTCGGCTCGGATACCCACAGTTATCCATCTCCCACAGTCCAAGGTTAACTCCCAATTGGTGTGCAATTCCCTGAATCCCAGGTTCACTCCCCACTGGCGCCCACCTTCTATAGTGTCAGGTTCATTCTCCTCTGGTACTCAACTCCCATATCCGGCTTCAACTTTCAATGGTATCCATCTCCCTTTAGTCCCAGGTTTATTTCCCACTGATATCCTTTTTACACAATCCCAGGTTAACTCCCCACTGGTGTGCAATTCCCTGAATCCCAGGTTCACTCCCCACTGGCGCCCACCTTCTATAGTGTCAGGTTCATTCTCCTCTGGTACTCAATTCCCATATCCGGCTTCAACTTTCAATGGTATCCATGTCCCTTTAGTCCCAGGTTTATTTCCCACTGATATCCTTTTTACACAGTCCCAGGTTAACTCCCCACTGGTGTGCAATTCCCTGACTCCCAGGATCACCCCCCACTGTTGCCAAACTCCCATAACTTTGCCGGATATTGTCGGGTTTCGGCGGGTTTCGGCGGGTTTCGTAATAAAGCACTAATTCTTTTTTACGAAACCCGCCGAAACCGGCCGATAAACTTAGTCTCAGGTTCACTCCCGACTGGTGTACACTTCCCTGAGTCTCGGGTTCACTCCCCACAGTTGTCTACTTCCCATAACTTTGCTGTATATTGTCGGGTTTCGCCGGGTTTCGGCGGGTTTCGTAAAAAAGCACTGGTTCTTTTTTACGAAACCCGCCGAAACCCAGTCCCAGGTTCACTCCCCAATGGTGTACACTTCCCTGAGTTCTAGGTTCACTCCCCACAGCCACCTACTTCCCATAACTTTGTCGGGATTCGTCGGGTTTCATCGGGTTTCGGCGGGTTTCGGCGGGTTTCGGCGGGTTTCGGCGGGTTTCGGCGGTTTTCGTAAAAAAGACACACCCTGTAGGTGAGCGCAAATGATTCTTGAAACAGGGAGGCCAGATGGCGATTCCCAGCATCAAACGACCGATCATTATGCCCTAGCAGATCTTATAAATAATCATTTGAATCAACGGGTGATAAAATAACCCTTGATTAAAAAAAAAATAAAAATGAAAAGGTTTGCAACTTATTCGTAGATATATAAATTTATAAAAAATAGTTTTATAATTTTTAGATTTGCCAGTAATTCTGTGTTCGTTGGGTAAAATAGTACATGGTTTGTACAGAACAATTTTGACCCGCAACCCTATTTGTTAAAAAAGAATAGATGTTTGTATAATATGCAGAACAGTAATAAATAAGAAGGCGCGTTATGGCCTCATTTGGCAAAGATGATTTCAAAATGTTTCCAGCGTTGTATAGAGCGATTTACATGGTGCGTTAATACATCACCAGCACAGGTGTCATATTGGCGCCTGTCAGACAACTTGTGTTGCATGAAATGAAAAGCGAGTTTTCGTAGAGCATGCTGAAGAGTAAAACTAAAGCATTGTAAGTTGCAGTAATTAAACTCATAGAACCTTGTAAATGCGATTCTTATTATCATAGTTTACTTGCGTTATAGTATGTTGTTTCATTTAAATTATCCCTTTAATAATTCTTCCACGATAGACACAAATAGAATAAACTGCCCTACTCATTGTTTTAAAAAATGTCTCAGAGCTGAGGCTCATTGACAAGTTGAGGTTTTTTGTTTGTTTGTATTTGGTGTTTGTTGTTTGTTTTGTTTTGTTTGGTTTATTTTTTTTTTTTTGGGGGGGGGGGGGTTAGTTTGTTTATTTTTTTTGTTGTTTTTTTTTTGTTTTGTTTTGTTTTTTGCTTTTTCCCGGGGTTTTTTTTTTGTTTTTGTTTTTGTCGGTTTTTTTTTTTTGGGGGGGGGGGGGATGTTTTATTGAAACCGATAAATAAATGATTTAAACGATTTGTGGGCAAAAAAAAAAGTTTTAGCATCTGTCGGAGTGCGCAGTTAAGACTCTTTCGGGTTAATCCCAGAGGGGATTTAATTTGAGTGGTCCTGTAACACTTTCAAGGCGAGATTTAATCAATATAAAAAAAAGCAAAGATTCGATTTTCATGAGGAGTATAGCTATAGACGAGAGAGAGAGAGAGAGAGAGAGAGAGAGAGAGAGAGAGAGAGAGAGAGAGACATGATATAGATAGATAGATAGATAGATAGATAGATAGATAGATAGATAGATAGATAGATAGATAGAGTGTGTGTGTGTGTGTGAGAGAGAGAGAGAGAGAGAGAGAGAGAGAGAGAGAGAGAGAGAGAGAGAGAGAGAGAGAGAGAGATAGATAGATAGATAGATAGATAGATAGATAGATAGTGTGTGTGTGTGTGTGTGTGTGTGTGTGAGAGAGAGAGAGAGAGAGAGAGAGAGAGAGAGAGAGAGCAGTAAAAGCCCTGTAAATCGAACACCGCTTATAAACGGTTAACTCTCAGAACTGCACTCAGTCGCTAAACCCTAGCCACAAATCACCTAAATTGAACGTAACATCATAGCACTTGTTGTCCGACAGAATCATTCATCTTCTTTGTGGGTCACATTGAATTTTAAGTCTCTTCCACACGCAAAGTGACTAATCCCACAATGCCAAATACTGATAAAACGATTTTTTTAAAAAGAAGTTGGCCAGAAAGGTTTTATTTCAAATATCGAATATTAAGATGACCTGCCACAAAATTGCAAGTTCAAGATATCAAAAAGGTGTCATGTTTTAAACTTGTTGATAAGTTTGGGTAAATTTATACTCAATTCACAGATATGCGAATTAAGTTTGCTTTTTTTAAAAATCGTTTTTGGGGGGGTCAAAATGAAAAAAAAATGGTTTTGTTATGTACGACCGTGATGTCCATTGTCCAGCCAGCTAAGATTAGATACAAGCTGCTTTGTTGTTTGTCTAACTTAATTTTTTTTTTTTTTTTTTTTTTTTTTTTGGGGGGGGGGGGGGGGGTTACTTTGTTTATTTGGGACAATCGTTGTTAAATAATTGATCGTGGCTTAGACTAAGCTGTGTCATCATGACAAAATACTTTTTTTCTTCACTTTTGACAAGAAAATTTTACATCATACCTATTGAGATGAATATCGATAGGTTAAAATGACCCCCCCCCCCCCCCCCCGCCCACCCTACTCCCCTCCATATCCTGTCAACTAACTAGATTTAAATCAGAAGGGTCAAATAAGTGTCAAGTATTAATCTTTTTGACAAGTTTGGGATCACATAAATCATTCTAATATACAATGTCGTTTTCTGGCCAAGATATTCCTTAAAATGTATTTTTCTTTTTAAAAGTCACTTCGCGGCTTTTACGTATTCTTTTATCTTATCTGACACTATTTGTTGCAGTTTTTCTGGACACATAATGTGCATTTGACACGATGCTGTTTATTTTGTTTTGTTGTCATTTTTTGTTGTTGTTGTTGTTGTTGTTGTTGTTGTTGTTGTTGTTTTGTTTTGAGGTTTGTTTTTGTTTTTGTTTTGTTTTTTTTTTTTGGGGGGGGGGTTGGGGTTGGGGTTTTTTTTTGGATCTTTTATTTTGTTGGGTTTTGTTTTTGTCGTTTGTAGTTTTTTTTTTAAAGTTTTTTTTTGTTTTGTCTTGTTTTTGGGAGGTTTTTTGGTTTTGTTTGTTTTGTTTTTTTTTGGGGGGGGGGAGGGGAGGGGGAGAGGATATTTTTTGTATTGTTTTCATTCCTTCCACAGAATGAAAGAAGTTGGCGTCCCCCATCTCTTTGTTGTTGTTTTAAGACGGTCAGTTAATTAACATATTGTCACAAATTATCTCTATCAGAGTAGTGATCGTATGCTTTTAAATAAAATACTCACCGATTCTACCATCAGACCAATTGTACCTACACACAAAACAGTGACAAACCTTTAACGTTTTTAAAGTTTGATTGAGAGAATTTAGTAATAGTTTATCGTCCAACTATCTGTCTATCACGAACAACACGAAGCTGTGAGACGCCATCTCCATTCATTCTATAAGCTTTTAATGTTACACATAGGTTCGCGTGTAAGTACGACTGATATGGAAAGGCAGAATTGGTAAAAAGTATTTTACTTAAACGCATATTGTCACAAGAACCTCTTCTAGTGACTGTGAAGGGCAGAAAACTGTCTTGGTTTGGACACCAAACTCGACACGATAGCCTGAGCAGGACAGCCTACAGGGCACAGTCGAAGGCCAGCACAGAAGAGGGCGCCAAAGGAAGATGTGGCTGGACAATATAAAAGAATGGACAGAGATGTCGGTTCCGGAGCTGCTACATAGGGCTAGCAACAGGCAGGCATCGAGGAAGACTGTAACTTCTGCTTCACGCAAGTTCCCCCCCCCCCCCCCCCCAAAAAAAAAAAAAAAAAAAAAAAAATTAAGTTAGACAAACAACAAAGCAGCTTGTATCTAATCTTAGCTGGCTGGACAATGGACATCACGGTCGTACATAACAAAACCATTTTTTTTTCATTTTGACCCCCCCAAAAACGATTTTAAAAAAAGCAAACTTAATTCGCATATCTGTGAATTGAGTATAAATTTACCCAAACTTATCAACATGGGATTGAGATGATGAGATGATATTGTCACTATCTTGAGGACGGTATAGCGGGGTTTCACTGTGGTCACACTGTCTGACCTATCTGCTTAATTCATTACCTTCTTGATTCATGCCTTTGTGTCTGAGAATCCCATTATGAGAATAGCATCCTCGGTAGGTGTGAAATGGGTAACCCTGAAACATGCTATGTATAAGGGTAGACTGAAAAGTCTTGACGTGGTTCTTGTATTTTCAATTACTATAATAGATCCGAAATTGACAAAGGCATCAAAACAAAGCCTAGTCTATGTCCTTTTCGTTAATCATTTCAAATTTCAGCATAGTCACCGTTCCCATCCACACAGAGCCACCAATGATGCATCAGTTATTGCATCGCTTCGAAGAGGAACTAACGTGGCAAACTTCGACACCATCGAGTCACCTCCGCCTGCACCTCGTCATCTCTGCCAAAACTTGTCCCCTTGAGGTGTCTCTCAAGTAGAAAAGGGAAAAAAAGTCACTTGGAGTTCTACGACTTCCTCTTTTAATGTGATCATGCGTTTATGTGAGCATTCTCGAGATCCAACAGGCACATACCTTTCTGTAATCCATGATTTCTCGAACGATAATAATAATATATCCATCTCTTTCCTATAAAATTTCAAGCCTTTGTGAAATGTCAGATTGTTTTATCCCGCGATTAGCTCGATCAAGTTCGTCAATTTCTTTGGTTGATTTGCTGCGGTTGATGCACTTTGTGGACGGACACTGTGAGCCTGCTCATTAATATTGGTGGAGACAGCATCAGTTCCAATACCCAGGAGTCACCATAAATACGTTTCAGCCATTTATGAACGTTACGCGTGCACATCTCGCTCTCTGCAGTAAAGAACTCAGTCACAGACCGCTGTTTATTGCATAATTATTGTGTGCGATTTCTTCGACCGACATGTTTGAGCAGGACGGTTCTTTCAAATAAGATAAATAGAAATCAAGAAATAGCAACAGAACAAAATTGATTGACTTCATTAAAGAATAAATTACGCACATTTTGATGTACAGTTTATGCTGGTGAGACCAATACAATTGGCGTCAAGACTTCAGGGGAGCCTAATAGTTTTAGTAGAGTAATACTCGTATCGTAATTCTTAGGATCTTTCACCCCCCCCCCCCCACACACACACACACACCCCCCCACCCACACATACACGCCTCCTTCCTCCCAGCCTATTCCCACATCGAGTCATATCACCGCCTCCACAGAGACAATGCTGTTATCGGTCAGGTACTCATTTTACAACTGAGTACGGCTAGAGAATGTGAATAAAGAGCATTTTCCAAGGAATTAATTATGAGCTGTTCAGAGCGGGACTTAAACCCAGGACCTTCCGAATAGAAGGCGAGTATCATACCACAAGGCCACATAGTCACATAGGTATAGTAACTTTCGTTAACTTTTAGTCTTTCAACGCGACAAATCATGGAGCAAGCACTGGTGTAATTCTGAAAAAAGTGTGTATGCTTTTGTCTGGCACTGTTCTACACACACACACAGTTTTCAGATCTTTATTCAAGCCTTTCGCTTCCCTTGAAATAAGGTTCGTCGAAACGGTTTTTGTTGTTGATAGTGCCCAAGGAACTATTGAAACTATTGAATACAATTCACTATTAACTTTATTTTGGTGGTCGTCGCTTTGTATTGTGACTTAATTGTTTAGTCACTATCGGGCTATGAGTTTACTGATGATGATGATGATGATGATGATGATGATGATGATGATGATGATGATGATGATGATGATGATAATGATGATAATAATAATTTTAAAAAAATAAATAAATAAATAAATAAATAATAATAATAATAATAATAATAATAATAATAATAATAATAATAATAATAATAATAATAATAATAATAATAATAATACCTAGTAGTAGATAACACATCTATAGCACATAACCATGACGATGTCGTGCTTTATGAAGGCAACGGCCTATCAGGTAGGATTGCTAAATAAAGTTTGAAGATTTTTGGGTTTAAAAAAAATGCGAAACGGGTTTTATTATAGAAAAATGCCAGATGCCAGTTGATGTAACATGAAGGATATTTACTCACACACACACACACACACACGCGCGCGCGCGCGCGAGCGAGAGAGAGAGAGAGAGAGAGAGAGAGAGAGAGAGAGAGAGAGAAAGAGAAAGAGAGATGCAGAGAGCTACAGAGAGAGACACAGAGAGAGAGAAAGAAAAAAAAAAGAGAGGGAGAGAGAGAGAGTGTGTGGGGGGGGGGGGGGAATATAATTTAATTATCAAACCGCCTCGGGTTAAAATTACATGGTTGGTGGAGTAGGGGGGGGGGGGGGGGGGGTTGGGGGAGAGAGAGCTCAATTTGATATTAATTTGGGTTTAACCACTGCTATAAATAAAATCAAAAGTTGAGATTCTGAAATATCAATATCATTAAAATTAATATGATTTTGTTCAGGAGGATGGATGTAGTTTGATGATGATGATGATGATGATGATGATGATGATGATGATGATGATGATGATGATGATAATTATAGGTAAGAAAATGGAGGGGGAGGAGGAGGAGGAGCAGGGGGAGAAGAAGGAGGAAGAGGAGGAGGAATTGTAGAAGGAAAACGATAGAGAATATAGAGGAAGAGAAGAGGGATATTAAGAGAGAGAGAGAGAGGAAGATAGAGAGAGAGAGAGAGAGAGAGAGAGAGAGAGAGAGAGGGATAAGATGGAGAGGGAGAAAGAGATTATTAAAAAATAAGTTGAGATAAATAGATAGATATATAGATAGATAGATAGATAAATAGATTTTTAAGAGATAGATAGTGTGGGATTTATTAGAATATCAACATAATAAAGTCAACGAGGGAATACATTTGCCACTGGTTTCAATCCATTGATCCTTGAAGAATCTAGTACCAACGAATTATTACTCCATCGTAGCATGTGCGATTTCGTGAGTTCTGTTCACCTTTACTCAGTAATTATGCTTTGGAAACCATTGGTTATGTTTGGTCTTTCCTTTTCACATACGATTCAATAGTCTGATGTCACGCCGCCTGGCAACGGCGGCCATCTTGGTTCTAAACAAAGAAAATCATTACTTTTTATTTTTCATGCTGGCTAGAACTTTTCATATGTCTTGTGATCAGAATGTGTAAAAGTCAAAATATGATCAAATGTATGTGTTTTTTTTTCTTCTGGATACGCTTTATACTCGCCGGAGAAATATTTCATACGGGCGTCCGCCATTGTTCCGATAGTTTAGAGCCAGTGTTACTAAGTTACCATGCGTCATTAGGAAGGAAGTGACGTTACGACTGTCGAAGAGTATTAACCAGTAGATTTTTGACCAGTCAAAACATGAAATTTGTGACACACCTTCACACGTGCTCGGACAAACATAGTTTGTTGTTTATAAACAATAATGAATTCGACCTTTCTCCAATCATTGTTATTGTTCTCATACCGCCAAATGGATGAATAGTTGGTTTTATTCATCAAGGAGGAGAGGAGTGGGTATTTTACTTAGACATATATCATCGATAGTAAAACCTGTGAAATTTGCTATGTTTACCAATCACTGTCATTTTAAATTATGACGACTGTCCGAGAGGCGTGGTTATCTAAGTGTCTATTAATCTAAGTAGGAAAAAAGTATTGGAGCAAATCAATGCCTCGGATATTCCCATCCAATGTCATAATATTATGCAAATAGAAACATTTTACCTCACATTTCAACAAATTTCACCGTCCCCATTACGACTCAGAACGCTTCACTTATTCCCCAGCCTATTGAAATAAATTTTTCATTTCATACAGTACCAGTTACTTGTTGGACATTCTTTTTTTGTGCGAACAATTTTTCAAAATCTGTCACAGTAATTAGTCATGTATTTATTCACCAATGAGTCGAGTGTGATGATATTCATTACCTATGAATGCCCAGGACAAAGTGCCGTGGTCAAATTTCTTTTAAATCATTGTCACCGGTCACTGACCACGTTTAATCTCTCTTGATTTTATTACAAGATGAAACACATTGGTTCTGATCGGTCAGCGACGACACGTAAGATATAGACATACCCACGTCCATATTCAAACATGAGTCTATTCATATCAATCATTACATAACACCCCATTACCAATCTGTCCGTCACATCAACACGCCGCACACCCACAAAACACTTTTTTAAAATTTTGCCCATATTTTTTAAAACTTCAATACTTGTCAAAAAATATTAAACTTAAGACTTCAAAAAAACATTTTGACAAGTTGGGGGTAGTCTTCATTGATAAATTCATTGATAATATCTAAATATTTTTTTTTAATCTGGAGAAAATGGAAAAAAAGGTGATTTCTGAGTGAGCGGCAGAATATCTGGCCAAGCACCCCACTGTTCACGTGATTTATCATTCAACAATACTCATCCCCTCTAACAACAATACAAGTCTGATTGGTTTTCGGCATTGACTACGTAATGTTGGATGTTGGACGCCCGTTACGTAATGGATAGCAAGCAGCACAGCAAGACGTATTGGTATATTCGATCCTATCAAGTCTGTAAAATAACTGATGGTAACTTCATCTGAGGTGCCTTTTATGTTTTGTTTTGTTTTCTTTTGATTCGATTCCCTGTTTGTGATTGTGTGTGTGTGTCTGTGTGTGTTTGTGTGTGTGTACATGTGTGTTTATGTGTTGTTTAGATTGTCTTATTTGTAATTGGATTCAGTAGTCTGATGTCACGCGCCCGGCAACGGCGGCCATCTTGGTTCTAAACAAAGAAAATCATTACTTTTTATTCTTCGTGCTGGCTAGAACTTTTCATTCACTTTTCATATGCCTTATGATCAGAATGTGTAAAATTCAAAACATGATCAAATTGATGGGGTTTTTTTCCTCTGGATACGCGTTTAAGCTCGCCGGAGAAATATTTCATACGGCGTCCGGCATTGTTCCGATAGTTTAGAGCCAGTGTTACTAAGTTACCATGCGTCATTAGGAAGGAAGTGACGTTACGACTGTTGAAGACTATTGTGAAGCGCATAGAGCATGATTTAGGGGTTCCAAACGTTCAGTTGTTAGAGTACTCAGATCCCAAGCGAGAGGTCTGGTTTCAATCCCTGGCTGAGTGTACTCAGCTATGCCATAGAAAAACATAAATCATTTCTCAAAGGTGTGATCAGACAACATTTATTTCAAATATTGATTTATGAATCAAGATTGCACCTGACTGGGAGAAAACGTTTCAAACCTAACGTATTTCTCTTAGGAGTCTGTTTACTTACTTATCTGAACCAGCGACTAGCTGAGCTCTCGCCCTTCGGTCTCGTGCCATGACGTTGAAGTTAGATGTCTTTTGTAGTTGTTCCAGGTGACTATACATTGTGTTACTGATGAAGAAGTCTGTTTAGGGTTGAGTCTTTTTGACAAAATTTGGAGCAGGGCTGCCAAAATTGATAACACGCGGAATCGCGCTTCTATTACTCTACTTTTATTATTTTTATTTTTTGGGGGGTTTTAGTTTTTAGTTTAAAAAAAAATATCAGTCGATTTTTTGGTTGGTTTCGCCTTTTGAGGTGCTATTTGGTCACTTTAGAAGTCAAAATTGGTCACGAGGAACTTTGGCCATCTGGCAACCTTGGTTTGAGATTATTTTTATTAATCGATGGCTATTTAAAGCAATTTTTTCTGGCCTAAATATTTTTTAATGCTTTTGTCAGTAAGCAGCATAAAAGTTTATATGTAGTTGAGTGTCTTGATCTGGTAGAAAATGCTTTGTGATAGACAAGTGTTTTATTTTTTAAAAAACGGATTAAGCTTCAACTCCTAATAGCTTTTTAGGACTATCTATATCATTTTTACCATGGGCTGTTTTTCAAAATTTCCACTTTTTTTTTACAGATTTGTTAGCAGATATGAGTTAGAACATTTTGGTAGTTGTATCTTGACCAGGCAATCTAACCCACAGCTGTTGGTTTCAATTGCAATTAATAATGATCGTCTATTTCCACCTAGCGATGGACGTTGGGCATGATATCATTAATCGATAGACACCTGATATTTTCATCAATCAAATCTGCTTATTGCTAATAATTCTCAATGCTTAATGGATCGAATGTTATAACAATCGTTATTTATTAGGCTTGGTAAAAGTTACGTTTGCTTCACCCGTCTTGCCATGCCCATCAGCCAGTGTAATACATGTCGTGAAATGGAATTAAATTAAATACCCCATCTTTAAGTCGTAGACACTAGTGGAGAACCAGAAATATTTGCGGAGAAATAAAGGCTGTTACCAACAGGCACTCATCTATTTTAACTCTCTCCTTACTGATCATTTTCAGTATTTTCACCAAATGGCAGGCTTAACCAGCAGAAAAATTGACTTTTAAAACCTAAACAATGTCTCTACAAAACAACTTTATGTTCTTATTAATTAAACAAAGATCATTGTGATATACAAAATAAATCTGAATAAAGAAAAAATGTAGATTGCGTCGCAACAAATGTGACGATTTTGCTGCAGGTGGTAAGGAGGGGGTTAATTATCGTACTACTGTATTGTAGAAATTAACACAGATCAAGGCGAATCTTTTCAGCCATCAACGATAAAATGGGTACCATAACAAAGCCGTAGGTGCGTGCAAATAAATCTTGATAGAGATGGCCAGATGACAATTCCTAAGCAAAGGTCAAATAAATGACCGATTATGATGCCTTAGCAGATATTCTAAATAACCATTTGAGTCAGCGGGTGATAGAATTACCCTTACATTTTAAAAGGTCTGCAAGTGACTCGTTCATTAATCTGTAAAAATGGTTTTATAATTTTCAGATTTACCAGTATTTCTGTGTAGTCGTGGGCAAAATGTTAACATGGGCTCTATGGTACAGTGTTAATCGCCAATACTATTTTTAAAGACTAGATTTGTATCTTTCATTTACCTCCAAACATACCAAATAAAGTATCCAGGGACAACCAGTGTGACGCAGACCAAGAATTATATATATATATATATATATATATATATATATATATATATATATATATATATATATATATATATATATATATATATATATATATATATATATATATATATATATATATATATAAGGTTTCATTCAATTTTACGACATTCAGCACACTAAGTGATGGGAATTTGTGTGGGTTAAGCAAACTTTACTTTTATTGATTACTTTGAGTGAGCAAACAAAATGATTTATCGCGCTTACAACATGCACAATAACAGGTCAAGAAGATTGTTTGTCAGCTTTGAGCCTCAATGAAAACTGATATTCTAGACATTAAGTTGTTGCTGTGCGTTTATGTGGTCTTATTGTATGACACTTGCTTTCGGATCGGAAGGTCATGTGTTCGAGTCCCATTCTGAGCCGCTTATAGTTGAGTCCTTAGAAAAAGCTCTTTACTCATATTCTCTCACCCTACTCGGGTGTAAAACGAGAACCTGGCCTTTAACAACAGCATTGTCCATGTCGGGAAGAAATTGTAATATCGCCCTACAAGCGTCTTGTCTCGTCTTCATTGTTGGATAGAGACCCCTTGTATAAACGAGTTGAGCAGGTTTAGTGGATATTGCTATATATAAATACCCTAGACTAATAATTTGTTTATATGTTATCCTTTCAATTAAAAAGAAGACTAGAGGAGGTGAGAGATAAATTACCATAAATGACAATGCCAGATATAAACGCCTCAACTTGGACTCCAACCACTGACATATTACCATCAGGCTGGCACTGTAGTTTATAGCAATTGTATTTTCTACATGTTTTAATAATTGACCACTAAATCTTCGACTTGGCAGACGAAATAAGGACATAAAAGCAATTACAGATTTTAATGGACCTCGGAAAAGGGCGGATGGTTTGTTAGATAAAATCAGCAGACACTTTTATTTGAGTCTTGTAAAGGAATCGTAGATTGTTAAAAGCTAGGATTTAGATAAGACAGAGGTTTAGCATATCACACGTATCACGCATCGCGTATCACGTATCTATCACATAGTCATTCTCATTATACTACGTAAAAATAGTGCCACTATTCGATTTTTTATTGGATGTCACAGTGTTAACATTTCCGTGACCCATATAAAAATCGCAAAGGCACTATTTTTACGGAAAATGAGATTAATCATGTGATAGATACGTGATACATGAGGTGTGATGCGTTATACGTGTGATCTGCTAAACCTCCCCAATGGTGAATTCTCGGCTTGACCTGAAAGTTAATATAATCACTATGGTATGAAAATGAGTCAGAGGGAATGTCATAATATTTGAACAAAAGTATAAGGATCTTCTGAATTGCCGTAGACAACAGCAGTTCCAGCTAAGCTGAACCAGAAAAAAATGGATTCCAGGAACCAAGACTACCGGATTCTTACAACACAAACAATCTGTGTTTGCTATGTATTGTTTTTTCATTTTATTGAAATTTGATTTCAAAATGAAGTAAAACTTGTCTGCCCTGCCAAAATAGATTCTTTAAACACAAAACAAAAAGAAAAACAAACAAAAAAAACCCGCTGCTTTGTCAATGTTTAGCGTAATTGCGATTACTTTTACCCATTCAGTCACTGACCACACTCAATTCAGCTTTACTTACCACACACATTAATGTTATTTCAATCACTCAGCGGCAAAATAGCACAACAGAGAAACTATCTTTAGTTGTACAGTGTGGGTTTTTTAAAAAATTTATTATTGATACATTTCAGGTTTAAATAACTCCAAAGCTATGTAAGCCTTCATCAAACCTTTTGTTTTGTTTTATTTTGTTTTTGTTTTTTGCCATAGGTGCAGAATTTTAAGTTTTGATTGATATAAGTGTTAACACTGAGCGCCCTTTGGTAGCTGAGTTTTGATTGTAATGAGTAGAAAGGTGTAATTTTGAAATAAATCGTGATTTACAGTGCGTTTGTCTGGGGTTTGTTTTTTCTTTTTGTTTTTGTTTTTTATGGGGGGGGGGGGGGGGGTTTGTTGTTGACACATTTCATGTTTGAATAACTCAAGAACAGCTGCAAAGACATCAATTTGGTTTTCAACATAGTAATCCAGATTTATTAAAGTTTGTTTGCCGGGGGGGGGGGGGGGGGGGGTTATTGGTTGTGGTTTTTTTTTTTTTTTTTTTTTTTTTTTTTTTTTTTTTTTTTTTTTTTAATAATTTGGATATCTTCCTTGTGATAATGTGATTGTGCTATCGTCCAATTTAACGCGCCACTTGACCACCACCGTTTTGAATGACAAGCCACATGCGTCTTTCCAGTTCGAACCACTTATTGTGCACCATGAGTAATGTGACAGAGAGAACGCCTTCTCTTATTTTTGTCTTCAGGTGATGCATCTCTCACGGGGGTTCTATACACTCTGCTCTACATAATATATACCTATATTTTTTTTTAAAATGTCAAGTGGGTTTAGATCGGGTGATCTTAGAGGCCAGGAAATTTATCAGTTTGGGAATTGTTTATTTAAAATTTCCTATCATTGTGTCAAACCTCAAAATGCTATCGCAATCATCAGTACAATCAGTATGACGTCATACACAAAAGAGTTTTACAGTGTCAAGGTAATGTTCCCAGTTGAAATCCTTAGATTGACATGTTTAACGAAATATTCTTTCTAGCCAAAATAAATAAGAATTAATGTCAAAATTACCCCCTTTCTACTGAAGACGTCATGGCTCAGCTACCAAAGGGCGCACAGTGTGAAAACTTCGTATACCTATCAAAACTTGAATAAATTCTGCAAATATACCAAAAACAAAACCGAATGATAAAATATAGCTCTCCGGTTATTCAATCCTGAAACGTGTTAATAATAAAAAAAAAATTAAACACACACACACATACACACACACACTGCATATCTAAGGATTCTCGTCTGATCCTTGTATGGTTTCTATTGTGTTTAGTTTAAATTGATTTCTTTGAAGTGTAAACACACAAAGTGACAACCATATTATGACCCATCGAGTTCATTTCGTGTTTTGTCGCGGCGACCCGATGCCGAAAATTTACTCTAATGACTGAATTATAACATTTGATTAAATTTAATGATTTCATATAAGAAAAAATAAAAAAAATAAAAAAAATAAGTTTTCCTCAGTCGAAGAAGTCTGATGGTTTTTTGGGATGGGTTTTTTCTTGCAGTTTTCTTAATTGCTTTGTCTGGCACTGTTTCATACACAATGTTTAGAAACAAGAAATGAAGTGAGTGAAAAGTGCCAGAAGACAACAGAGAATAAAATCTTGGCAGCGGCGATTGGGGCTCGACCCCGCGACCTTACTAGTACGACAACTCCTCCTGGCCTGGGAGATCGTGACTCTACCGTATGAGCTAGCTACGACTAGTGGTTTTTTTCAGCTCTTTATAAGAATGACGATGTTGTGTCTTATATTCTAACAAGGAGTAGGAAGCGAACCAATGCTAAAAACAATGTTAGATTTAATGTAATGCAATAATTTACTAATGATTAGTTCGGAGTCTTTTTCCCTCCGGACATAGAAAAAACGTATTTATAAGAAAAAGGTCATGAATATTCATAGGAAACGTGTCATAGATTCTAACTATTACACTGAAGTCGATTCCAAAATGCTATACTTGTTACGTGTTGCTTTGTAAAGCACTTTGAAAACGTTTAATGGATATTGCGCTATATAAAAGCTTTTTTTGTTTTTGTTTTTGTTTTTGTTTTGTTTTTTGTTTCGTTTTTTATTTTACATTTACATTCTGACATAAATCTCACCATTTATTATGGAACTGTTTTTGTCAACAATGTACCAAGGCGTCATATAAACAATATAACGACTCTTCGAAAATTTAAGCGACTTAATGGATGGATGAGGTTGGCGTCGCGAAACCTTTTCGTTATTGCTTTTAGACCGGCAGTTGGGTGATTTA
>NC_088365.1:29479081-29491581 GCF_034508935.2 Berghia stephanieae
ATAAGTACTCTCTCTCTCTCTCTCTCTCTCTCTCTTTCACTCTCTCTCTCTCTCTCTCTCTCTCTCTCTCTCTCTCTCTCTCTCTCTCTCTCTCTCTCTCTCTAACCACGGAGCTATAGTGACACCTAAACAATAGACATCACTTCTTACAATTCACAAGAAAAAAAAGACCTCTCGCAAAAGATAAATCCATCTGACTGTTTCCCTCCCGAGATAAAGATCTGAAAAAGTGTATATTATATTGAAACCGTGCCAGACAAAGCATCAAAGCAAGAAAGAAAAATACAACGAAAAAAAAAACATGCCAAAATATCAGTCTTCCTCAACTGAAGAAGACTGATTTTGGAAGGGGAAGGGGGGGGGATGTTTGTTGTTTTTTTTTTTTTTGTTTCTTGTATTTTTCTCTATTACTTTGTTTGGCACTGTTTCATACACACTTTTCATATATTTATCTTTCACAAGTTCCTGCTCCCTAGTTTGTCAAAACTACTACATACAAACATGGTCCAGGCGAAATCCCATTCCAGAACAAGCAAACAAAACCACATGGAAAGAACTAATGATTTTAAGTGATAGAAGAGGAGGGGGAAAAAAATAATGTGGGCGATGAATAATCCACCAGCTCGGGGGGTTTTGAACGTTCTCCCGCCCAATAGGGAATTCCACCCACGGCAAGGTTACAGCAACAAGGAATTAACCCATATTATTCTAAGTAACTGATTATGTGGGGCTATGTGGTCTAGTGTTATGACACTCGCTTTCGGGTCGGAAGGTCCTGGGTTCGAGCCTCGCTCGGCGCATAGTTGAGTCCTTGTAGAAGGCTCTTTACTCACATTCTCTCACCGTACTCAGGTGTAAAATGAGTACATGGCCGTTAACAGCGTCGTCTCTGTCCGAAAAAAATATAATCTCGCCTAACAGGCGCCATGTCCCATGTTACATTTTAAACGTTGCTGTTAGTCAGGGACCCCCTGTAAAGCGCTTTGAGCACGTTTAGTGAATATTGCCCCATATAAAAGATCAATTTTTGTTTTGTTTATTATATGATTTAATGTACGAAATACACCGTGCGGCGTGTCTTGTTATGTCTATATTCGTCGTCATGAACGGGGCAGCGTGGCTTAGCGGTACGGTCTTTGCTTCGTACTACCCGAAAGGTACCGAGTTCGATTACCCGTTGCGCTGTGTGGCCTTGAGCAAGTCACCTGGCCCTAGCTCAGTTTGCAGCGCTGCACTACGGCTGACACCTGAGTTATTCCAGTCTTCCCTTGGAATAGATCCTAGAGACAAATTTCCCCTATGGGATAAATAAAGGGAATTTTAATATTTAATATATATTAAATTATCCATACATGTGTAGATAGAGTATAAATACGAATGCTTTAAAACTGGTCCAGTACCTAAAATAAAATGAATTATAATAAAGGTGATCATTTCCATCAAGCCTTTAATAGATTCCCCAATCTCAATGCGCTTCACAATGCTTCATTTATCCCCTAACTTGTCTTACAAAGCCATTAGGCCCATGGAGCTGGAGTTTATCTATAGCGTGAAACGATCAATCTTGCCACCCTTTTGATAGGACGCTAGTCTATTGCAAGGCGCTTTCTGCCACGTCTAACAGACCCAACTACCCATTCTTTTCTGGGTTGACAGGGGGCGGGGGGCCAGAAAAAACAACAACTCTCGACTGCACACGGGATCGACCTTGGTCCTTTTTGTGTGTGAAGCGAGTGCTCTACTAACTGAGCTATCGAGACTCCTTAGAAATAAAATAAATTATATTTAATTTGAACATGTGCCTAACAGTAGTAATATAAAAAGCATGAGAAGCCGTTGTTAAATTGTTAAATAAAAAATTGCATGATCAGCAGTTTATAACAATAGTGTGTAAGTGTGTTATAGTATTACACATGTGTAATAGGTGTGTCAATTGTATTATTGTTGTGTGTTGTACACACTTTGCAGTTATTTTTAATTGTATTATTGTGTGTTTTACACACTTTGTAATTATTAATGTCGTTAATATACATGTGTAGGAGAAACCGTTATTAAATTGTAAAATATGTATTATCATTTTATTATTGTAGTGTGTAAGTTTGTTATAGTATAAGATATATATGTAAAACCTGTGTTAATCTTATTATTGCCGTGTGTTTTACACACTTTGTAGTTATTTTTAAATTGTATTATTGTGTGTTTTTACTCTTTGTAATTATTTCTTAACATACATGCGCAGGAGAAAAATATGTATTATGATTATTTTATTATAGTGTAATTGTGTTATAGTATAAGATATATCTAATCCTTGTGTTGATTGTATTATTGTTGTGTGTTTTACACACTTTGTAATTATTGCCGTCTTAGATGTGCGATAGCTATATTGATAAGATTTAAAAAATAGATAACAAAAAGTCCATGTTTTAATGTCATTGTCCTAATGTAATGTCTGTGAATAGATACGAAGATGCACCGTCACTTAAGTTAATAACACTCACTTTAAATAATGTTGATATATTTTAGAATAATAATAATCATAGGTTCAAAATTACTCATAATAGATCTCGCATCTCTATTCGGATTTGAACTTGAGACATTTTCGTGCGATAGATAGACGCCTTACAATTTGATCAATAAAGAATCGGTATGCGATCACGACCACGACGCATGGTCGTGATCAACACAATTCGTCGTTTTCTTACTATTCCTGTCTTTTCTGAAAGCCCATAATCGCGCAGAAAGATTACTCAGCGAAAAAAGATGAAACATAATCAATAGTATAAAAAAAAAAGACTTATTGCGTTGTATTGATTAAAGATCCATTTGTTCCTCACATATTTATTTCAACAGGCTGTTAAACTTTCATGAAACCGACACGGTTGTTGTATTGAATTTCACAATAAGTTAATAACACTCACTTTAAACAATGTTGATATATTTTAGAATAATAATAATCATAGGTTCAAAATTACTCATAATAGATCTCGCATCTCTATTCGGATTTGAACTTGAGACATTTTCGTGCGATAGATAGGCGCCTTACAATTTGATCAATAAAGAATCGTTGTGTGAATACGACACATGGTCGAGAGCAAAACACTTCGTTGTTTTCTTGCTATCCTTGTCTTATGACACACTCGATACTCGTAAAAACAGACGGCAGGGGAATAATCTTCGGTCACTCGTCACGTCTTATTGGTACATCTATATTCCGTTCGTGTTATCACCTAATTGACAATGATGATTTGTTAACAATGATCATCTCCAAGTGTAACCCCCCTCCTTCTTCATATTTTACAGTCTAATTCAATAAATGGAATACAGCTGCTCTAAATAATTAGTTCGAGTTATTTAGTCATTCATCACAAGACTTCGCGAAAACGTTATAGAAAAAAAATACTATACTATCAACTTAAGTAACTGTGACTGTAATTTTGATTATCTCGCCTCATTGGATACTTATCAACGAAAGGAATCACCATATGAAATCGACACATGGTTAATTGGTGAATTTAGCAACAAAGTGTCTGTTTGCTGTCACCCTTGTCGTCTCAAACAATCAATTTAAAGAATTATGTAGTTTAGTTTTCCAGTGATTTACTGTACTGGGATGGAAGAATTATCATGTATGGCTTTGTTTTTTTTTCTTGGGTCATTTTTCTAAAGCGGGTCTTGTAGTTTGTAATTTCCGTCTTAAATGCCATTTGCTTTATTTTTTTAAAAAGACGACGGAGAATTTTATATAATGCAATTAAAGTAGGTAGCGTTCTTGTCTAGGTCTGGTAAAATAAATGAGATGACGTCATACAATCCCCGTAGACAATGTTGATATTGTAGAAACCTCCGGTATAGAGATTAGAACATGAATTCGAAATCAAGACGTTTTGGTATGGTAGTTAGACAATCTATCCATCGACCAATTAAAACCTCTTCACTATGTGAATACGACTAGTAGATGGGTGCAATCGGAGGTGAATGTTTTCATTGAAATTTCACGTAGGATCAATTAAATAGAAATACATAATGTCCATGTGTCCACACAAGTTAAACCCAATATCATGTTTTACAGTCATATTCTCTTTACCCAATATCATGTTTGGAAACACTTTGATTGTGTTAATGAAAATTTACATCTGAATCAAAACTAAAAAGAATTGATGACAAAAGCTTTTGCAAAACTCCAAAAACTTTTAACACACGGACTTATTTAACTTGGCTGCTTTTTAATAAAAAATATTCTTGTCTGACATAATACTCGTACCCGTCATTTTCAACATGCGGCGGGTTTCGTGTTTTGTATCATGGACTTGAATTTTTTTTCGCAGCAAGAAATAAATAAATGAAACACAACAATCATTACAATACACAGTATTGATTGATCAATTACTTAATACAATAACATGCCTTGCCAAGTTACTCACGTCGTGAAATAGATTTTGATGAAAAAAAATGAAAAGAC
Source organism: Berghia stephanieae (assembly GCF_034508935.2). NCBI lineage: Eukaryota > Metazoa > Mollusca > Gastropoda > Nudibranchia > Aeolidiidae > Berghia > Berghia stephanieae. The sequence goes on from NC_088365.1 coordinate 29,483,541, forward strand.
AATTCCATCACTTCATGTCCTACATTATGGTTATCATACCAAGACATAACCTAATTGAAAATGTAACAAAAATTTTGTGTAGGAATAGTAAATTTTATAAACCAGGTATACATTATCTCTATTTATGACATTAAACCATGAATGTTTTTAACGCACATTTTCAAGGTTTGACACTATATTTACTGTACTTCTCCAGTAACATTGTCGAAGTTTTTAAATATTTGATACCACAACACTTTTAGATAGCAGCAGGTGTTTTTTCCTCAAATTTTATCGATCTGAGCAGATAATATATTTTATCCAAGTGAAACGCTGTCCTGACAGCTGCTATATTTTTTTAAGATGATAACCCAAATGATCAGTAACACCCAATGTGTAAGACGTAGACGTGCAGTCTTTTAGGCGGTAGTGTAATATCATACAAAAACATCTGTCAAATGTGTAGTAATACCTAATGGCGATTTACAAGACGGTCAAAATTTATTAAATAAACGTTTTCAGGACAGAATGTATCAATTGAACCTAAGAAATTAATTTTTTTCAAAGCCAAAATGTGTGTGATGTAATTGATTTTTTAAAGCTAAGATTTATAAGATATAAGCTTGATAGCAAAAATTTTCCTAACCAAAACATTTGAAGTAAAACATTGTTGGCTAAAAATGTGAAGTTAAAGTTTTCTTACCAACATTTGGGAAGTAATCATTTTCAGGTCAAAGTTTATGAAATACAAACTGTATGACAAAAATGTATGAAACTAAAGTGTTTTGATCAAAATAGTGTCTGGTGAAAAAAAAAATAAAATAAAATAAAAATTAAAAGTTTTGTGGTCAAAATGAGTGACGTAAAACATTTTTTGACCAAAATTTATAAAATAAAAGTATGCGTGTAAAAATGTATGAAATGAATACTTTCTATCCAAAATCTATGCAATGAAATGTTTTTAGACCAAAATGTTTGTAGTAGTAGTATCTTGATAAAGTTTATGAATGAAGTATTATTTCTAACAAAAATATGTGAAGCAATAATTTTCCGACCAAATTGTCTGAAATGGACGTTTTCCAATCAAAATGTGAAAAGTAATAATGTTCTGACCCAATTATGAAATGAAAATTTTCTGTCAAAAATTGTATGAAATTAAATTTTTCTAGTCAAAATGTGTAAAGTAAAAGTTTTCTGACCAAAATATAATAATATTATGACCAACGGTTATGAGATCAGAATACATATTCTCTCCAAATTGTCATTCTATCAAAAAATTGTATGAAATTTAATTTGCTAATCAAAATGTGTGAAGTAAAAGTTTTCTGGTTAAAAATTGTATGAATGTTTGCCAGCAAAAATGTATGAATGGAGTAAACAATTTTTTAGGGGGTCAAAAATTATATATTTAGAATATTCTTTTGACAAAATTGTAGGAACGTCAAAACCACTGAAATAAAAGTTTTCAGGATAAATTGTATTAACGAAATTTTCCAGGCAAAATTTTGCGAAGTAACATTTGTCTGGCCAAAAAATGTAAAGTATACTTTTTCTGACCAAAATGTGAGAAAATAAAATGTTTTCTACTAGAACTTCATAAGGTAAATGAAACTTTTTTTTGACAAAACGTGTGTAGTAATAGTTTTTCTGTAAATGTATTGTATCATAAATTATTGAAACCGTTACAAAATAAAAGACTTTTCCATGTCTTTTCGCTTTTTGAGGCCTTCTCGAGGATTTGACAAAGGCAGAAAGTTTTGAATTTTCAAAGTGCTGACTACTTACCCTGCAGAATTACCATCGACAGAGTAGAGACATAGCAGATATGACTGGTGATCCTATATTATTACAGACAGAAGCAGAGATGTCCTACAATTGTTGTAGAGGTGCGATGTCGGATACGACACCCAAAGTTTTGCCATAATTTTCAATTTTATTTTGTTACCATTAAAGTATAACGTTTTCAGTCGTCCTTCTAAAATTATCAATGACATGATTAATGTCGATCCCACAAAGGTTATGAGTAAACCTTTGTTCTTCTCCCCGGCAGGGACCAAATAGCCTCAACTACAGGCGTGCGGGCTATCCTTGAACAAGACAGTTCAAACCCTAGTTCAACCTATTTTTAAAAAAATACTCCTTACAAAACCTAAATGGTTTCGGAAGAGGTTATTCAAAACCTGCATTTGAAGTTCAATCCTCTCTGTTTCACTCTTTTAGCTCCAAAAAGTCGATGGAATCACTTCGTAGTTTAGTAAACCAAAACCAAAATCAAAACCAAAACCAAGGTCAATGTCACCCAAAAGATAAGATAAGGGATATGAAATAGAAATCTCACCAAAACGTGTAAGATTCGAACTATTTCCAATGAAAAAACAGTTTACCAAACCTGCATTTGGATTGCAACCCTCTCTTTTACACTGTTATAGCTCCAAAGGTCGCTTGAATTAGTAGTTTAGTAAACCAAAACCAAAACCAACCCAGAAGATAAAATTAGGGTAATAAAGTGCTAGACGTCGACCCAAAATGAGTGAAGTAAAAATTTTCTCGCCAAATACAGGAAACAAAAGTGATCTGATAAAAATACCAAAATGGAAGTTTTCTAACCAATTACGTGTGAAGTAAAATTTTCGTGACTAGAAAATTGTAAAGTTAGAGTTTAAGGTTTCTGGTCAAAATTTATGAAATAAGGCTGTTCTGTTCAAAATCTATGAAATTTAGTTTTATAATGAAAAAGAATTAATGGAATGAAGGCTGTACACGCTATAATGTATGAGAAAAAATATTCTGATCAAAATGTTTGAAATGAAAGTTTTCAGGATAAATTTTATGGCGCAATATTTTATATCTGAATAATATCTATGTACATAACGTTTATAGCTAAATTTTATGAACTAGCTTTTTGTTGTTGCTTTTTTTTATCCTAATGTGTGAAGTAAAAGTTTTGGGCCAAAAAAAATATTGTAAAGTAAAAGCAAAAGTTTTTCTAGCCAAATTGTGTACAATAAAAATTTCCTGGCCAAAATTGATGAAATGAAAATTTTCTGTCCATATAATGTATGAAACGTTATCTTTCTGGTCAAAATGTATGAAGTAACGGTTTTCCGGGTAAAACACATGAATTAAAAGTTTGCTTGCAAAAATGTGTACAATAAAAGTTTTCTGGCTAAAGTATATAAAGTAACATTTTTCTGGCTAAATTATTTTAAAAAAAACAAACATCAAAAATCGCTAGTAACCTACATTTTGACCAGAAAAGTTTATTTCGCGTACTTCAATCAGATTTTTTTTTAAAATTTCATATATTTTGACAGCTAACTTTTACTTATGTATTTTGGACAAAAGAAAAATCAAACAAAACAAAAAAACAAAGAAAAATAATATATAAATAGATAAATATTTCGAAAGAAACAGCAAAAAGAAAGAAATAAAAAAAACCCCAACAGACTTTGACTTGAAATATTTTGACTAGAAAACTTTCATATCAAGCATTTTGGTCAGAAAACTGATGTTATACGATTTGACCAGAAAAAGATTTCTCTTCGCCTTTTGGGGTTAGAAAACTTTCTTTTCATAAATTTGGGTAAAAAAACAACCCCATTAATCTTGTCATCAAAATATTACTAAACACATATTGACAAGAAAACTTTTATCTCACATATATCGACCGGAAAACTTTCATTTCATATATATTTTGCCAGAAAACTTTTACTTCAATTATTTTGACCAAAAATATATTACTTCAAGTATCTACATTGGTCAGAAAACTTTCAATTTATATATTTTGGCTTGAAAACAGTTATTTTATAATTTTGACAAGAAATTGTTTTGCGTTGAGGACGAGAACACGTGCATTTCATAATTTTGGGGGGAAACACACACACACACACACACACACACAGACACACACAAAACATTGATTTTATCATAGCAACAATTTCTACTATACACATTTTGGTAAAAAAAAAAACCTTATAATTTCATACATTTTGGCTAGAAAAATTTAATTTCCTAAATTTTGACCCTAAAATTTTTATTTCACAGGTTTTTTGACTGATATTCTATATAACACATTTCGGGCTATGAAACTTTAACTTCACATATTTTGGCCTGAAAACCGCTACATCGTACATTTTAGCCAGAAAAATGTTACTTTATATACTTTAGCCAGAAAACTTTTATTGTACACATTTTTGCAAGCAAACTTTTAATTCATGTGTTTTACCCGGAAAACCGTTACTTCATACATTTTGACCAGAAAGATAACGTTTCATACATTATATGGACAGAAAATTTTCATTTCATCAATTTTGGCCAGGAAATTTTTATTGTACACAATTTGGCTAGAAAAACTTTTGCTTTTACTTTACAATATTTTTTTTTGGCCCAAAACTTTTACTTCACACATTAGGATAAAAAAAAAGCAACAACAAAAAGCTAGTTCATAAAATTTAGCTATAAACGTTATGTACATAGATATTATTCAGATATAAAATATTGCGCCATAAAATTTATCCTGAAAACTTTCATTTCAAACATTTTGATCAGAATATTTTTTCTCATACATTATAGCGTGTACAGCCTTCATTCCATTAATTCTTTTTCATTATAAAACTAAATTTCATAGATTTTGAACAGAACAGCCTTATTTCATAAATTTTGACCAGAAACCTTAAACTCTAACTTTACAATTTTCTAGTCACGAAAATTTTACTTCACACGTAATTGGTTAGAAAACTTCCATTTTGGTATTTTTATCAGATCACTTTTGTTTCCTGTATTTGGCGAGAAAAATTTTACTTCACTCATTTTGGGTCGACGTCTAGCACTTTATTACCCTAATTTTATCTTCTGGGTTGGTTTTGGTTTTGGTTTACTAAACTACTAATTCAAGCGACCTTTGGAGCTATAACAGTGTAAAAGAGAGGGTTGCAATCCAAATGCAGGTTTGGTAAACTGTTTTTTCATTGGAAATAGTTCGAATCTTACACGTTTTGGTGAGATTTCTATTTCATATCCCTTATCTTATCTTTTGGGTGACATTGACCTTGGTTTTTGGTTTTGATTTTGGTTTTGGTTTACTAAACTACGAAGTGATTCCATCGACTTTTGGAGCTAAAAGAGTGAAACAGAGAGGATTGAACTTCAAATGCAGGTTTTGAATAACCTCTTCCGAAACCATTTAGGTTTTGTAAGGAGTATTTTTTTAAAAATAGGTTGAACTAGGGTTTGAACTGTCTTGTTCAAGGATAGCCCGCACGCCTGTAGTTGAGGCTATTTGGTCCCTGCCGGGGAGAAGAACAAAGGTTTACTCATAACCTTTGTGGGATCGACATTAATCATGTCATTGATAATTTTAGAAGGACGACTGAAAACGTTATACTTTAATGGTAACAAAATAAAATTGAAAATTATGGCAAAACTTTGGGTGTCGTATCCGACATCGCACCTCTACAACAATTGTAGGACATCTCTGCTTCTGTCTGTAATAATATAGGATCACCAGTCATATCTGCTATGTCTCTACTCTGTCGATGGTAATTCTGCAGGGTAAGTAGTCAGCACTTTGAAAATTCAAAACTTTCTGCCTTTGTCAAATCCTCGAGAAGGCCTCAAAAAGCGAAAAGACATGGAAAAGTCTTTTATTTTGTAACGGTTTCAATAATTTATGATACAATACATTTACAGAAAAACTATTACTACACACGTTTTGTCAAAAAAAAGTTTCATTTACCTTATGAAGTTCTAGTAGAAAACATTTTATTTTCTCACATTTTGGTCAGAAAAAGTATACTTTACATTTTTTGGCCAGACAAATGTTACTTCGCAAAATTTTGCCTGGAAAATTTCGTTAATACAATTTATCCTGAAAACTTTTATTTCAGTGGTTTTGACGTTCCTACAATTTTGTCAAAAGAATATTCTAAATATATAATTTTTGACCCCCTAAAAAATTGTTTACTCCATTCATACATTTTTGCTGGCAAACATTCATACAATTTTTAACCAGAAAACTTTTACTTCACACATTTTGATTAGCAAATTAAATTTCATACAATTTTTTGATAGAATGACAATTTGGAGAGAATATGTATTCTGATCTCATAACCGTTGGTCATAATATTATTATATTTTGGTCAGAAAACTTTTACTTTACACATTTTGACTAGAAAAATTTAATTTCATACAATTTTTGACAGAAAATTTTCATTTCATAATTGGGTCAGAACATTATTACTTTTCACATTTTGATTGGAAAACGTCCATTTCAGACAATTTGGTCGGAAAATTATTGCTTCACATATTTTTGTTAGAAATAATACTTCATTCATAAACTGTATCAAGATTACTACTACTACAAACATTTTGGTCTAAAAACATTTCATTGCATAGATTTTGGATAGAAAGTATTCATTTCATACATTTTTACACGCATACTTTTATTTTATAAATTTTGGTCAAAAAATGTTTTACTTCACTCATTTTGACCACAAAACTTTTAATTTTTATTTATTTTTTTTTTTTTCACCAGACACTATTTTGATCAAAAAACTTTAGTTTCATACATTTTTGTCATACAGTTTGTATTTCATAAACTTTGACCTGAAAATGATTACTTCCCAAATGTTGGTAAGAAAACTTTAACTTCACATTTTTAGCCAACAATGTTTTACTTCAAATGTTTTGGTTAGGAAAATTTTTGCTATCAAGCTTATATCTTATAAATCTTAGCTTTAAAAAATCAATTACATCACACACATTTTGGCTTTGAAAAAAATTAATTTCTTAGGTTCAATTGATACATTCTGTCCTGAAAACGTTTATTTAATAAATTTTGACCGTCTTGTAAATCGCCATTAGGTATTACTACACATTTGACAGATGTTTTTGTATGATATTACACTACCGCCTAAAAGACTGCACGTCTACGTCTTACACATTGGGTGTTACTGATCATTTGGGTTATCATCTTAAAAAAATATAGCAGCTGTCAGGACAGCGTTTCACTTGGATAAAATATATTATCTGCTCAGATCGATAAAATTTGAGGAAAAAACACCTGCTGCTATCTAAAAGTGTTGTGGTATCAAATATTTAAAAACTTCGACAATGTTACTGGAGAAGTCCAGTAAATATAGTGTCAAACCTTGAAAATGTGCGTTAAAAACATTCATGGTTTAATGTCATAAATAGAGATAATGTATACCTGGTTTATAAAATTTACTATTCCTACACAAAATTTTTGTTACATTTTCAATTAGGTTATGTCTTGGTATGATAACCATAATGTAGGACATGAAGTGATGGAATTGTCTTTTCATTTTTTTTTCATCAAAATCTATTTCACGACGTGAGTAACTTGGCAAGGGCATGTTATTGTATTAAGTAATTGATCAATCAATACTGTGTATTGTAATGATTGTTGTGTTTCATTTATTTATTTCTTGCTGCGAAAAAAAAATTCAAGTCCATGATACAAAACACGAAACCCGCCGCATGTTGAAAATGACGGGTACGAGTATTATGTCAGACAAGAATATTTTTTATTAAAAAGCAGCCAAGTTAAATAAGTCTGTGTGTTAAAAGTTTTTGGAGTTTTGCAAAAGCTTTTGTCATCAATTCTTTTTAGTTTTGATTCAGATGTAAATGTTTCATTAACACAATCAAAGTGTTTCCAAACATGATATTGGGTAAAGAGAATATGACTGTAAAACATGATATTGGGTTTAACTTGTGTGGACACATGGACATTATGTATTTCTATTTAATTGATCCTACGTGAAATTTCAATGAAAACATTCACCTCCGATTGCACCCATCTACTAGTCGTATTCACATAGTGAAGAGGTTTTAATTGGTCGATGGATAATTGTCTAACTACCATACCAAAACGTCTTGATTTCGAATTCATGTTCTAATCTCTATACCGGAGGTTTCTACAATATCAACATTGTCTACGGGGATTGTATGACGTCATCTCATTTATTTTACCAGACCTAGACAAGAACGCTACCTACTTTAATTGCATTATATAAAATTCTCCGTCGTCTTTTTAAAAAAA
>NC_088365.1:29496581-29509081 GCF_034508935.2 Berghia stephanieae
CTCAGATGAAACCCTTTGTTTTCAGTTTGGTCAGAAAAAAAATGTCCATTACAACAATGCTAAATCACCCCATGATAATGACGTTTGGTTATCAAGTCTGTCCAGTCACTAAACTTGAAAGTGGCTACGAAACCATCCTTAGGGCGGAGGAAGCTTTAGAAGCTGGATTGACGAAATACATTTGGAGGTGTAGCCATACGCTACTACTACTACTACTACTATCGGAAAAGTAGAAAACGGTAGGGGCTGCCTGAAGCCGGTGATCGAAAATACTAACAAAAGAGTGAAAATAGAGAGGCTTCGTATGGGAACAAAACAGACAATGGACGTTTCGGATACAAACCCTTCGTCAGCACATCGATACACAAATAAACGTGGAAAACAAATAAAATATAATGCAAATATTTTTTTTTTTTTGCATTATATTGTATTTGTTTTCCACGTTTATTTGTGTATTGTTGTGCTGACGAAGGGTTTGTACCCGAAACGTCCATTGTCTGTTTTGTTCCCATACGAAGCCTCTCCATTTTCACTCTTTTGTTAGTATTTTACTATTACTATCAAGTCTGCAAATATGTGCACGTTGGATGTGACCCATCACCTAAAAACAGTATAATCAAGGTGTAAACCAGATATTTAAAAAAGGAGGTGCTTGTGTTAAAGTTAAATTGAAACTCGCATTGTAGCAATTTAATTTTTTGATACTTTACGAAGCTAAAACATTATTTTATTTTTGTCTGGATTTTTTTCTTTGTTTTGAGGAAAACCCAATTTTACTATAACGTAACTAAATATATTACGAGTTGCCCATATTATCCTTTGTAAAAATAAATAAGTAAATAAATAAATTTTAAAAACATGTCAAAATTGTCACAAAGTATTAGACCTGAAGATTCTCTGAAGAAGTCTTGGGTTTGAGACATATTGATAATTGTGTCGATGGTGGTGGGGGGGGGGGGAGGGAGTGTGTCTCATCCGATTGATAATTGAATCAAAAGTTGTTGTTTTTTTTGTTTTTGTTTTGATGTTCTGTTTTTTTTTTTTGTTTTGTTTTGTTTTGTTTTGTTTTGTTTTGTTTTTGTTTTTTGTTTTTTGTTGTTTTTTTTTTGGTTTTTGTTTGTTTTAGTTTTGGTTTGTTGTTTTTTGTTGGTGGTGGTGTGGTGGATCATTTTGTTGTTTTAGTTTGTTTGTTTTTTCATTTGTATTTACTAATGAAAAAATGTTCTTTGTCAGATTACCCCATTGTTTAACCAACTAATAAAAACTTCAAGTCATTCATTTAGAAATGAGATAGATAGTGTAGGAGATGTATCCGTGGTTTACATCTTTCCATAGAAATTCAAAGTGATTGTGGCAACGTACGTTTGGTTAATAACATTAACAATTGCGTCACAATTCAAGGCGACAAAAATAAGTTGGTTTTACTTTTATTCAAGAAAACAAATGATCACATTGGTTGAACTATTGTATACAACACTCACATACACACACACACATACATGCACACACACAAACACACACACACACACACACACATATATATATATATATATATATATATATATATATATATATATATATATATATATATATATATAAAGAGAGGGTATCTAAAATCATTTTCGGTTTTCGCTTTACGAGTTCTCGATTGTCGGAACTACCGATTCTTTTTCACAAATAACCTAAACCATGTAATCAGTTTATTACGAATGCAATTGTATCGTTATTGTTACACATACTTTTGTTTGTGTCCTCGTTGTTTTCGTACTTGTTGTTGTTGTTCCCTTGGGATGAGACTACGTAACGGAAGGAACATTGCTGGAACTAATTACAATTTCACGAGGAGCTGCCCTTTGTCCCAACGATGGTTTTGCCTGACTTGTCGCTTGTCAATTTTGTGTTGTTTCGAAAAGATTAGCTTTGTATTACGTATTCTAAGCTGTTTTCATTTGTCACATTTTGTTTTGTTTTTGTTTTTTGTTTGATAATTTGATTTTTAAAAGTTATTATTTATGAAGCGACAACTACAGAAATACAATTTGCTGACTTTATTAGATACACCAGTCGCTGATTTACCTTGTTGCAGTGGAATGAAGAAATTAAAGCCGCATATACTTTATATATTATTAATCGATTATAAAATAAACCGTAATCGAATCAGAATTTAAGTAGTTTATTTTCAATGTTCGCTCCTTCAATGGGATTTGTGTTCGCTCCTGAAGTGGGATAAGATCAAAGAATTCTTATCAAAGGGGGAATGGAGGTTCTCTCCTCCTCCTCCTCCTCCTCCTCCTGCTCCTCCTCCTCCTCCTATATTTATCCGCTTGCTCTGCCGTATTCCCCAACCTGTCAAAATGTCTTTAACGTTTTAAAAAGTCTTGTCATGTTTAATACTTTTTAACATTTTGGGAAGCCATCGTAGTATGAAGTAAACGTTTAAAATCATAGAGAGAAAAAAGGGTATAGCGCTATTCAGTATTCGTTTGTTCCATTTCCATATTTTCCTTAAATTATATAGAACTCCTGCCTCTTAAGGGCCGGTCCGAGCCGTTTTCCAGTAGGTCAAGCGGGGATATTTCAGCGTAACAATGATGTATAGGGGAAGTCCCAAGAGTGCGTACTTTAACAGCGCGCGTGCGTGCGTGCTCATAACGGCATGTAAATCGCATTTGGCCTGCTGCACTTTGTCTGTGTAAGTTGATTGTAATAAGTCTCATGCCCGCCTGCCTCTCTACTCTGACAAAACCAATCTATTATCTTTATTTGGCCAGAAGACAAATCCTATCTATTATCTCTATTTGGCCAGAAAACTCCACCTCAGACTATATCCATCGACTAAAATTACCTTTAATCTGTCAAGGAATTTTGGACCCGACACACATCATAGTTATATATGTCATTGTTTTTTAAAGACTTTTTGACAAATTGAGGGACATTATATTCGTTCGATATTTGATAAAATACGTTTTCTGGCCAAATTGAAGAGGGAGAGAGAGAGAGAGAGAGAGAGAGAGAGAGAGAGAGAGAGAGAGAGAGGGGGGGGGGGGAAATAAAAACTTGTTTCCCCAAAATACCGCAGCAGGGCTTGATGTCAGAAGAAAGAAAGTATCAAGTTGTATGGATTTGTTTTTAAAAGTACAAGCAAGATGGCGGAGGTAGATGAAATGGGTGGATGGATATTATTTTGGATGGAGCGTCAAAAGAGAGAAAGAGAGAGAGAGAGAGAGAGAGAGAGAGAGAGAGAGAGAGAGAGAGAGAGAGAGAGAGAGAGAGAGAGAGAGCAATAATAATTACATCACAAAACTTTACCGTCCTCATTTTTTTTTCATATCATAATAGACATAGATCGAGACGAAACTTTTTTGAGTCAACGGGTAATAGAATTACCCTTACTCTAAAAAGGTTGGCAAGTTACTCGTAAAAAAATCTGTAAAATAGTATTATCGTCTTTAGAATTGCCGGTAATTCTGTACTCGATAATAAAATAATAACATTGTCTTTACGAAACAATTACAGCCAACCCTAGTTTTCTTTAAAGAATAGATATATTATTAGATATTTAAAATGACGTCATCATTTTTTTTTCAGATGTGCTAGAATTGTGTAGAATCACTTATACTCGCATGCGCAATGAAAGCCAACGGTCAATTTAGGACTGAGTATTACGGCCTAGCAGATTTTCTTAGTATTAATTTGAGAACTGAAATTAAAAACAGGTTTGCAAGTTATTCATACATCAGTCTGCAAAACATGGTTTTGTAATTTCTCGATGTGCCAGCAATTCTGTGCTCGTTGATAAATATTTAACACTAACAGCACTGAACAATGTTGATCCCCAACCTATTAAAAAATTATTTTTTTTTAAAGAATATGGTTTGCAGATCTGAACGCTTTCACCGCGAGAGGAATCAGTAACTTCAAGGGACAAGCGGAAAATTCACAATTTTGATAATGTAAATTTTCTATGAATTCCGATCCTTACCTGTTATCGATTTTAATATAGCTGTTATAAGCGAAATCATTTCCTTTTGTTTTACAGTTCATGAAAAAAAAAGTCTTCTTTATCATAAGACAAATTGATTCAAAGGTTCATAAATATTTTGCAGCTGTGCATTGACATGAGGGACAGCTGATAAAAAGAAGAGAAACACGCGCCACTTATTAAAAATCTGACTATAGTTAATTTCATTGAGAGAATAATAACTCTAACATTGTGAAATGCTTTATTGTTGTTGAACTGATTTGATCTATAACCTTTTTTGGATGGCTGCACTTTATTATCCTACCATTGATCGCTGAAATAGAGGAGACAAACAGCTTATTCAACACTGTAGCTGAATGCCGAGGTGGCGTCAAGGGAAACATTGATATCATGTATTGCTTGGGGAGAAAATGAACAAAGTATTTGCTCACAGAGTCGACTTGATCTGCTTGTTTCCAAATTGAGGCCAGTGATGTTTGTTTTTGTTTTTGTTTTTGTTTTTGTTTTGTTTTTGTTTTGTTTTGTCTTTTAATGGTTCAAAATAGATCTGATTCTTTTGGTCCTCCTCCTCCTCCTCCACCACCCCTTTTCAACCATAATTTCTCCACACCACTATCACAACAGCACCAATCACTTTATCTATTCCCTCCCCCCTCCCCCTCCTCTTCTCTATTATTATGAATGCCAAAGACATAAGTTATAGTTAAATCTAAATAAATATCCATAATTATATATCAAATCCAACAGGAACCACAATAATAACACGACATGCATACCTCGGAGAGCGATCACCGTATTTTTCTCGGTGACATCAATGATCAAATAAATAAAAACTCTCATAATTATATGAATCTCAGATTGGGACGGAATGGGGAGGAGAGAGAGAGAGAGAGAGAGAGAGAGAGAGAGAGAGAGAGAGAGAGAGAGAGAGAGAAAGAGAGAGAGAGAGAGTGTGTGTGTGTGTGTGTGTGAGAGAGAGAGAGAGACAGGGAACAAGAGGGAGAGAGAGAGAGAGAAACAGACAGAGAGAGAGTGAGAGAGAGAGAGGGGAGAGAGAGAGAGAGAGAGAGAGAGAGAGAGAGAGAGAGAGAGAGAGAGAGAAAGAGAGAGATTCCTTTCAACACTAAGTCATAATCATCCATAACAAAACACTTTTAACCAGTTAAACGCCGTACTCTGGAAAGACGCGTATTTTAAAATTTGGCCAGAAAATCTCTCCCTTCAATTATCGATCGATCGTCCATCATGGCAAAAAATCTCAATCCTGGGACCTCGCGAATCGATCGATATTTGAAAGACGAGTTTTATGGCCAAATTTTTAAATACTTTTTTGTTTGGGTTTTTTTTTTTTTTTCAGAGCACAGTAGTTTGTTAACTGGTTAAATTTTTAAAAAATAAAAAAAAACTGAAAACTTTCATTTCAAATGCGGATCCTTTAAAATGACAAACAACATATCAAAAATTATCCCAAAAAATTCTTATTTGAAGTCTTCGGTATGAGACTTTCTGAGAAATTGAGATTTATTCTTTATTAATCGATATTTTAGTTATACGTTGTTTTTGTCTTTTTAATTTGGTCAAAAAGAGAAATAAGTGTGTTATGTCAGATTCACATCTCAATTAGTCAATAAATAGTGTTAAATGATGACACATCCATCCCATTTCACGTGAAGACTACGCTATTACCTATGCATTTCTATTCCCACAAATAGGCTGCGCTCGAGTGCTAAAAATAGATTATTACAGTGTAAAAGATCACGTTTTGTTTCTTAGTGTATACGTTTTACTGCGCCACAAGGAGAATCAAATAAAAAGAGAGGGGAGGATCTTAAATGACACAATAAAAGAGGACATGACAAACCAAACGAAAGTGCACGATCGGTTCATTCACCAAACTGTCTTGTTTACTTTATAGACCTGCCTACTACCGAGAAAATTTCGTAGAACTACGAATTTTTTACTCCAAACTGTCAATCATATAAGGGTCTTTAATTCAATGCCTTGAATACAATTATTTGTTGCCTGGGCTAGTACATAAAGGACAAATAGGTAATTTCTAAAGGTAGTTTTAGTGTCTAGTATGTTAATATACCTGTAAATTACGAATTTTTCCAAGTCCAAGTAGGCAGGTCTGTATGTATATATATATATATATATATATATATATATATATATATATGTGTGTGTGTGTGTGTGTGTGTGTGTGTGTGTAGGTGTGTATCCATTAATATATCTATCTGTCTATTGTCTGTCTGTCAGTCTACCTAATTCTGATCCCTTCTTTACGTCCATCTACTAAATCACTAATTATTCATCCACGGAGTCTTTCATTCATTCGTTTTACTATCCCCCACTCTCTCTCTCTCTCTCTCTCTCTCTCTCTCTCTCTCTCTCTCTCTCTCTCTCTCTCTCTCTCTCGATCCATGCATTTATCTTTCTATATTAAATCTCTCTCTCTCTCTCTCTCTCTCTCTCTCTCTCTCTCTGTGTGTGTGTGTGTGTGTGTGTGTGTGTGTGTCTGCATTTGCACATATACGTGTTGCGCATCCACACAGACACACAGACACACACACACACACACACACACACACAACTTCACACAATAATTCATTAATGTCTAGTCCGATCTCTCCTACTTATTAGTTTCAAGTTTCAAGTAATACTTTATTAACACACACACACAAACACACAACACAACACACACATAAACACACACACACACATAATTGATAAGAAACATAATTTATATTTATATTAAGTTGTCCTAATATTACTATTTCAAAATTTATAATGGCTCAAGTGAATCGTGAAATATATGAATAATGAATAAATTAGTTAATAATTAATTAAAGAATAAATAAATGAATAAATAAACAATTATTTATATTCATATATTTTCTATCATAAATAAATAAATAATTATAATAATGATAATAATAATAATAATAATAATAATAATAATAATAATAATAATAATAATAATAGTAATAATAATAATAATAATAATAATAATAATAATATTAATAATGCACACTTATATAGGGCACTTATAATGAAGGTTTAACCCATTTTAAACTATTTTACCCCAAAAAAAATCCGGCTCCATTGGCTTTATGGTTCTATACGACGACTACTAGTACTACTATTATGGAATCATGGCACAATACAACAGATTTTAATTGAAGATAATAGTTTGGATGGTGTGGACCACGTACGGACTGAGTAAAAACAGGTTACGCAATATCCACTAAATGGGCTTTATAAACTATGGTCTCAAATCATCAGCAAAAAGAATTTTTTTTGACAGAGACAACGATTTTAGCGGAATCTGATTCTCATTTCACACCAGGATTTGGTGACATAATGCGAGTCATTCACGAGCCTTTTCCAAGAACTCAACTTTGTCCCGTTCCTGTGGAACTCAACTAGCTGTGGCATAAAGATGGGAAATCGAGTTTTCAAATCACAAGACTAAAATGCCGCTAGAGTATCACTCACATTCCGACACTACTGAAAACAAAACATGTGCTGGAGATGAACGTATCAACTTGAATTTGGTTTGATATCGGAAAAGTATAATATGATGAGTGAATGAGTAGAATAAGGGAATGTTAGTTTGTTTTGCCCGTGTTTTATTTCTTATTCATCTTAAAATTGTATTTAATTTTGTTATTTTATTTTTTTTCATTTTGATTTTTGAGAATATATGCTCATTTGAAAGTAACCTTAGCTTTTTAGCTAGAGAATTAGAACTATGAATCCATTCCCAGCGTCCAGTTCATCCATTCAGCATAATACCTGTTGTAGGTACAAATCATTACAAATCATTAAAAAAAATATCGATCGCAGTCAGCAATGACTTGCATGAGAGTGATCAAGGAAGAAGAATGAGAATTCTTCGTGTTGTTCGTTAAGGAGTGTGGAGGTGTGTGTGTGTGTGTGGGGGGGGGGGGGGGGGGGGGTTGTGGACCCGGTGTGGTCGTAGATCAGACCTATTAGTTTCCTGTTAGTTATATATGTTAGTATATTGCTCTTATTGATGATATTATAATAATATCTGCATTCATTTTAGCTCAATATTTTTATGAGTTCATCAACAAATTGTATATTATGGACTAAACCACTTTCAAAACTGAATTTTATTTAAAATTTTCAAGTAAAATTATGCATATGTTTTGAACATTCCTAAGTATAAACACAACGCCAATAACACCCACTAGGCACGAATAACAAACATTTCCAGCTATTATTATACCTGGGGCTCCCCGACGCTCGACACGCTTCTCTAAACACACCTGATAACATTCGTGGGCAAAACGAACGATAACGCATGACTAACCCCATGACACATTTATTATTTTGTGTGTTGGAGTTACAAGTTACAGCTATCTAGTATCTAGCCTTATAGACAGCGGCGGTGGTAGACAGTCATGATTTTTGATACGAACTGACACAGTAGAAGTTGTACGTACGTTTATATCTTGGCGAAGGCAAAGTAAATATTTTTATAATGGTGTGGTGTAAGGGTAGCTAAGTGCTCGCGAAGTGGTGTGTTAACCGTTAATTATACCATTTATTATTGTGATGTGTTGCCAAATTTTACAAGGCCGCCTTCTGTTCAAATGTTCAAAACTTTTTCAAACTTGGATTTTACATATCAAAGATTTAAGTAGCATGTAATGACGAAGGCATCGCCTTCAAAACCATTCACAGATAGATCTTCCGTCAAATATATAGTTGCTTGGATTTTACAAGAGTGATGTAGAGGCAACTTTTGTGATTTAGTCGACTTTGAATATGATTTTTTTTTTAAAATATGTTTGAATGGGTTATCTTCTCAATCTATTTTATCGACACATGCTCATCCAATCTAGATACACATTCCATTGGATGGGGATTCACCTGGAAATTAAATTCCATATTATTATACATTAAATGTCTTTGATTTTCTTTACAACTTCAGTGATTTAAGACACTTTTTTTTCTTTGCACATACATAGATAGTTTATATTTTATCCTTTGTACAGTTTCAGTTTCATCTAACAACAATGCCAATGTTGATTAATAATAGATTTCCGGGTCTTGGTTTCTAAAAACAAGAAGCGAAATATAAAATACATTATATTATGGATAGACAATAAATAAATAAATAAGTATCATCAACAAAGATTTAAAATGTTTCCCTCCAACGCTTGTCCCACTGTTGGACTCTTACTTTGAATGTTGTCATCTGTAGCTATATTTTTATACTTGGCGATCGGTCAAATTATGTGTGGAGGTTTTCTAGCTTGGATTGTCGGTTCTATGGGGTTTTTTGTTTTCGTTTTCATATAATTCCCATCGTTTCATGTAATTCCGATCATTTTTTTTTTAATCGCACAGTAATGTTTGTTTGTTTGTGTTTGATTTGTGTCTTTCATTGTTTTCTTTGTTTTTGTTCTGTTTTTTGTTTTGTTTTTGTATTTTGTTTGGGTTGTTTTAAATTTATTTTATTACTCCATTTTGTTATGAGGCCTAATAGTCAAATTTTCTCGTTATTATTAAGCAATGATGATGGACGAGTGGCTTTGAATTAAATAATCCTTAATACAAAAAAAAATCCTACTACTACTACTACTACTACTACTACTACTACTACTACTACTACTACTACTACTACTACTACTACTACTACTACCAATACTATCACTTCTAATACTACTACCACTACTGCTACTACTACTACTACTACTACTACTACTACTACTACTACTACTACTACTACTACTACTACTACTACTACTACTACTACTACCACCACCACTTCTACTACTACTACTACAACTACTACTACTACTACTACTACTACTACTACTACTACTACTACTACTGCTACTGCTACTACTACTACTAATACTAATATTGCTACAAATACTACCACTTCTACTACTAATACTACTACTACTACTACTACTACTACTACTACTACTACTACTTCTACTACTACTACTACTACTTCTACTACTACTACTACTACTATTACTACTACTACTACTACTACTACTCTACTACTACTACTACTACTACTACTACTACTACTAATACTACTACTACTACTATACTACTACTACTACTACTACTTCTACTAAAACTACTACTACTACTACTACTACTACTACTACTACTGCCACTACTACTACTAATACTACCACTTTTAATACCACTACTAATACTACCACTGCTACTACTACTACAACTACTACTAATGCTGCTGCTGTTGGTGCTGCTGTTGTTATCACCATCAACACCTGGCACCGTCACAGTCGCAGTTTCATGTTCCATCTTTTCTTGTGTTGTTATAGGTTTTAGGTACGTATAGTTATTGTTGTCACATGTTTTATCGAGGTACATATTCGCAACGCCAACGGAAAATAAATGTAAAACAAAAGACAAGACCCATCAGTTTATTATTAACGTAAGCCGAGATGTCATTGATTACAATGATTACTCGACCGTCAATCCCAGCATTGCACGAAGGGGGCGGGGGGGGGGGGGGGGGGGGAAGAGAGAGAGAGAGAGAGAGAGAGAGAGAGAGAGAGAGAGAGAGAGAGAGAGAGAGAGAGAGAGAGAGAGGGGATGTGTGGTAAAATTTCCAGATTTATAAATCAAATGCCAAATTATTTTATCAATGGCATTTATTATAAGGCGCATTGCATTAAAAAAATTATTTGGCCTGTTATACACATTTTCTTCTCCCTTATTTCCTTCTATAAGACATTATAAGAGCGTTCTGCTAAATAGTGAAACTAAAAATAATCTCAAAATATCTTAATGCGTGTAACTCTTTCTTTATTGAGACCAATGCCATCTCTTGATTGCTTCGTTTGAGACTCATTTTGGCTATTTTTCGCAAATTGTGGCTAGCCAAACCTAAAGGGAAGACAGGGGCAACCGTTTATTGTATTACGTGATGCCATTAATTATTTATAGTTCATAGATGATTACACTAATGGAGTGGCCAGCTGATAGGGTAGTGGTTAGATCATTTGCGAGTACATTGTTCATATTGGCTCAATCGGTAAAGCGCACGGATCTCTTTCCGAGGGACTTGTTGGTTTGAATCTCTGTACAGTCGGAATATTTTTCTCCTCAACTCACTCAATGCTAACACCGACTATATCCGTAGTATACCCGGAGTTACTTTTACTTTTACCCCATGCCTATTTATTACACTTTTCTGAGACATATTATAGACGTAGTATCAAAGCTAATGTTTTTAGTTTTGCATGTTAATGGTAGTTGAATAAAACTTTCTATGTACGTACATGCTCATTTTTAATACATGTTTTCCAATTTTGAAAAGCACAAAAATATCTAGGATTGAGTGAGTTAAGCCCAATATGGTGTGAATGGGCAGCTGGGTCTAGATTAGGTCTGATGACTTTGCCTAAGACTATCACCTGATCCAAATGGTAGCCTATTCAATACTTGTTTAGAGTCTCAAAAATATCTGGACTGATTTACACGCCTAAGACTATCACCTGATCCAAACGGTAGCCTATTCAATACTTGTTTAGAGTCTCAAAAATATCTGGACTGATTTACACGGGCCGTGTGATTACTGAATGAAGGACTGCTTTTGCAGTGACGCAGCGTGTTTTTCTTTCCGTGACAAAATCCCATTGATATCAATCAACCTGCTATCTATTTCGTACCATAGTCTCTTCTATACCGTGTTGTCATGTCATTATAATGTGGTTTGTGGTGTGTTCATAGCAGGCGTGCTTCATACTTCGTTCTCAGTGTGTTGTTTTGTGTAATTATTACGAGGTCATATCCCTATTTAGCTGGAGGCAATTTTTGGGTTATAGCTGACTAGGGTGGTAATAACTAAGTCTAAGTGTCCTTTACTACTTACTATAATGTCATTATTTATTTATGAATAGGCACACAGTGTGCTGGAATTCAGATTGGAGTTTTTCAGATCATATTCCTACTTCTCATATACTTGGACTCTCTTTATTAATATGACATCGTGATGAGGAGTTAATTGGTGGTAGTGATAGTTCTATTTTGTTGTTGTTGTGTTGTTTTGTTTTATGGGGTTTTTTAAATAAAGAATGTTTTGTTTGTTTGTTGTTGTTTTTTTTCTGTGCGCGTGTGTTTGCATGTATTGGTTGGTTGTTTGTGGTTGTTTTTTTGTTGTTGTTGTTTAGTTTTTTGTTTGTTTTTGTTTTGTTATTTTTGTTGTTTTTGTTGTTGTTGTTGTTGTTAATATTTGTTTTCTTTTAAATTTTTAAATATTACTCCGCGCATTAATTTGAGATGAGGTCAAGCTAGATTCAATGCGCTTGGAAATACCGCAATCTTTGGTTCCAACATACTTACCATATTATTAACCCCCTCACCTTCTCCCTCCTACCCCCCCCCCCCTACCCCCTTTCCATTTCTTCACGTGGGTATTTTTGAAGTCTAGGTAGGTTTTTAAGAATTATGACCCAAATGAGAAGAGGCGTTTTGTCATTACTCGCCAGTGATA
>NC_088365.1:29514081-29526581 GCF_034508935.2 Berghia stephanieae
CCTCCTCCTCCTCCTCCTCCTCCTCCTCCTCCTCCTCCTCCTCCTCCTCCTCCTCCTCCTCCACCTCCTCATTCTTCTTCTTCTTCTTCTTCTTCTTCTTCTTCTTATTATTATTATTATTATTATTATTAGTAGTAGTAGTAGTAGTAGTAGTAGTAGTAGTAGTGTAGTAGTAGTAGTAGTAGTAGTAGTAGTAGCAGTTGTAGTAGTAGTAGCAGTAGTAGTAGTAGTAGTAGTAGTAGTAGTAGTAGTAGTAGTAGTAGTAGAAGTAGTAGTAGTAGTAGTTGTTGTTGTAGTTGTTGTTGTTGTTGTCGTTGTTGTAGTATTTTAATCATCATCATCATCATTATCATCGTCATCATCATCATCATCATCATCATTATTATTATTATTATTATTATTATTATTATTATTATTATTATTATTATTATTTTATTATTATTATTATTATTTTATTAATATCAGTATTTTTCTCTTCTCTTAGCTTCCTATGTTAAACTTGGATAATTACCCCCCCCTGGTCCGCTGTGTTACGGGAATCCCCTTGGGCTTTTTGCGGAAATGTCAAATATTTGGACCTTTTCTGTAGCGTGCTGTCTTTTTCTCATTTAAATAATCTCTCTCTCTCTCTCTCTAAGTAATTTATTTCAGCAGGGAACGTTTGGCTGACCTTATATGGTATATTCAGACCTACCGGCACTATTTGCTGGTCTGATAACCCAATTCATTATGGGCTCATTGTTGTAATGGAATCTCAAAAAAATGACGTAAAATATTGTCCATGACAACAATGTTAACCAAGGCCCATTATTGTATTCGAACTGACAAATATTATGTACACGTCGATTCAGGGCTTTCAGTTACTTTTTCATCAAGAAAGCAGTAACAAAACTTTCTTTTTTTTCTACCTCAGCCTGAAAATCATTTAATTTCATATCTTAATCGATTTAAGTGACCAAAAGATGCCGGAGGCTTTCACACCTGAGACCTGAAGTCATAATTGTGATCACTACCAGTCACTGTTCACTCTCAACATCGCCTGACTTTGATATTTGATTTAACGAGACACTTTATCATTTAACCCTCGACGTAAATTACAGACACGTGTTTTTAGTCTAAATCTTACATCTTATTGCCGGCTCTTATACTTTATACTTACATTGATGCAGGCTTTTTATTACTGTTTTAAAATGCATCATTATGGACATTTTGCATGTATGGTAATTATTTTACGAGAAGAAGAAAAAAAAAGAGAGAGAGAGACAGAGACAGAGAGAGAGAGAGAGAGAGAGAGAGAGAGAGAGAGAGAGAGAGAGAGAGAGAGAGAGAGAGAGAGAGAGAGAGAGAGAAAAGACCAATTCACTGCTTCGTGAAAACGTCTTCTCAAGCAAATCGTCATCTTTGGTGACGTTCTCTTAGACGAGGATGACTGTGTTATGTCGTTTTGTGGCCACGCGAATTACTTTTCTTACAAAGATTATTGTTGCATGGAAGTTTGTTTTCATAGTAATATTATATCTGTTGATGAAGTATAAGTACTTATTGTTCATTGAGCGTTGAGTGGGGTTGGTTAGGAATATAATTAATGTTTGTTTGGATTGTAGATCGAGGACAGCATTGGGTTGATGAAAATGAATGATATTATCGAATTAGCGAAGATGATGAGATCGTGGTGTTTATGGTGGTGACGGGAATGGTGGTGAAGACGATGATGATGATAATGACGACAATGATGATGATGTTGATGATGATAATGACGACAATGATGACGATGACGACGATTATTATGATATAATGATGAGGAGAAAAGTACGACCGAGGAGTTGTAGAAAAGAGGAAGATGATGAAGCAGATTTTGTCAATTTCCGTTGCAACGTTGAGTTGTTGTTGTTTTCCTGTAGTACATAAATCTCGAAACTGTAAGTGTCCATTTATTATGATCAATTAATTCTACTCGCTCTCACTCGGCGGCGATGTCAGCACGATAATATTATTCCAGTAAAACACGGCATGGGTTTACTATTTATTATTATTACACATTAGTCTCCGCTTTTGAGCCGCTGATCAGAATCAGGGAATAAATAACACAGTAACCGATCCCCAACGAACCAGTGTCTGGTAGAGGGGTGTGTGTATATATAATGTGAATATATATTATCTTTTTTTAGTTCACGGAGATAAATCGAGATAATATAACGGTTGTATACATAATGCAATTTATTCGTATGACGTAATATCTGCGAAATTTCAACTTTATGCATGTATAATGTATAAGGATGTATAAAGGATAATTCCTATTAAACCTTTAGTAAGATAAGATAAGATAATGTAAGTGATTTGTGGTGCAGGCTTGGAATCATCGACGCTGGTTTAATATGGTTTAAACATGGTTCCTAGGGAAGAGGGGCATATTTATGAACATTTCAAAAGGGGGAATAAAAGATATATTATTCTTAAATATCGCAAAATCTCTTTTTTCAATAATAATAATATCTATAATAATATCTAGATCTATCTATTATATATATATATATATATATATATATATATATATATATATATATCCTTCTATCTATTATCTATCTATCTATCTATCTATCTATCTATCTATTTATCTATCTGTCTGTCTGTCTGTCTATCTATCTATCCATCCATCTTTCTCTTTCTCATTCTCTCTCTCTCTCTCTCTCTCTCTCTCTCTCTCTTTCTCTCTCTCTTTCTCTTTCTCTCTCTCTTTCTCTCTCTTTCTCTCTCTCTCTCTCTCTCACACACACACACACACACATATTCAAATCAATTTTTATTTGTCACATTTGGAGTGTTCTATCATTACATAATAATCATTCTCTACACAGTTCAATCGATTAATCAATCAATCAATATATCAATAAAAATCAATCAATCAATATATCAATGAATATCTAAATCAACCAAGCAATCAACCAGTCATTCTATGGTTTAGTTGTATTCAATGAAATGTTCAACATTTTTAATGTTGATGGAACGAATGTTGATTTGTATTTACTAGACTGCATTACATCTAACAAAACCTTCCAGAAGATTGAATTCATGGTATAAGATATGATTTTTATTGTTGATGCTTTTGTTTCGTTTTGTCTTATCTATATGTTTGTTTGTCGTTGTTGTTGTTGTTTTTTTGTTTGTTGTTGTTTGTTTTGTTTGTTTTGTTTTGTTTTGTTTTGTTTTGTTGTTTGTTTGTTTTGTTTTTTGTTTTTGGTGTTGGTTATTTGTTTTTTGTTTTTTATGTTTTGTATTTTAGTTTGGTTTTTTGTTGTTTTTTTGTTTGTTTTTGTTTTGTTTTTTTGTTTTGTTTTTGTATTGCTAGTTGTTTTTCATTTCGTTTGTTGGTTTTTGATCACCACGTCTCTTTCTGGAGCGCTTCAGTTCTTTTTATCAATTCATTTCCATCAATCCAACACTTTCTTTTCTCTTTCTTTTCTTTCTTTCTTTCTTTCTTTTTTTTTGTTTTTGTTTTTGTTTTTTGTTGTTATTGTTTTGTTTTGTTTTTTGGGGTTTTTTTTTTTTTTTTGGGGTTTTCAGTTTTTGTTCTCTTTTCTTTGCTTGTGTGTTTGTATGGTTATTTTGTTGATTCACTCCTGAAATTAAGACAGAAGACAGATGGATGAACGAATATTAAATACTGAATGATGTACAGATGAATGGTCGAGAGAAGATGAATGAATGCATTAATAAATTGATGAACTAGCCTATCACTGATATAAAGAAAAATTAATCGTTAAAGAGAGGCTATAGGGACGGGGGGAGGGGGGTGTGGACAAGCATACTGACAGATCGACTGACAAACGTATACACAGAGAAAGAGGGGTTGGGAGAGAGAGAGAGAGAGAGAGAGAGAGAGAGAGAGAGAGAGAGAGAGAGAGATCTAATCTGCTGATTCTCAAAGGAGGAGAGAATATTAGCCATATCCACGCTTTGCACATTTCTGCTCTCCTACGACTTAAAAAGAAACAAAAACAAGAACAGACAGTGAATCTCTCTTTTTTTTTTTCATTTTAATCCCACGATCAAAATTTATTAGATTGTCAAAAATAGCTCTAGAAACGGAATAAATGCAATTGTGCGTTTTGGCGGAGAGAAAATTGTTTAAAGTTTTTTTGAAAAGGTTGAACTTTGAGTGACGTCCCTTTGGGTTTTGTCTGCCGTGATCTGAAAAAGAAAAACAAACAAACAAACAAAATACAACCACATATTAAAAATTTTGGTCAGAAAACTCGTCCTTAAAATATCGATCAATTTAAATGACCCCCATATTGGCAAAAAGATCCCAAACATGGAACTTCGCGATGTCCCAGGTTTGAGAGTTTTTGCCAAGATGAAGGTCATTTTAATCGATCGATATTGGATAGCGAGTTTTCTGGCCAAAATTTGAAATGCACGTTGTTGTTTGGGTTTTTTTTTTATTTTTTTTTTTTTAGACTACAGCAGTTATGATGATGAAAATAATGGTTATTACTATTTATTGATTTGAGTGGGCCGCCTCTGACTTTTAGGCTTTTCTATACATTAAATTGAAAATGCCTGAGCATCCCTTCTCCTAGCATTTATGATGCTTTTGTCGTAAAATCATTTCAGGGCAGTGTCTTGAAATTATTTTTAAATGTTTAATCATTGTTATCTTTGAATCGATGAAAAGGAGAGCGGAGTTGAGAGAGAGAGAGAGAGAGAGAGAGAGAGAGAGAGAGAGAGAGGTAAATAGACGGACAGACAGTGACGGATAGAGAGAGAGAGAGAGAGAGAGAGAGAGAGAGAGAGAGAGAGAGAGAGAGAGAGAGATCGAGTGTGTGAGTGAGCGAGCGAGAGAGAGAGAGAGAGAGAGAGAGAGAGAGAGTGAGAGAAAGAGAGAGAAACATAAAGACGGACAAAGAGGCACAGACAGGCAGGTAGAAAGACAGACAAATTGTAATGGGTAGATAGAAAGAGAGGGAGAGATAGACAGACTCACACACACACACACACACACACACACACACACACACACACACACACACTCAGAGAGTAGAATAAAAAAGATAGACAATCGATTTAAGGTTGAGAGAGTGATTGAGGAGACTAAGGGAGAGAGAGATAGAGAGAGAGGTGGGGGAAGGAGGGGTGGTAATAGAGAGGGAAAGAGAGGGAGGGAGTGGAAAGAAGAGGAGTATGGAATGTGAGAAGGCTGAGATAGTGTAAAGAGGTAGGTTGAGGATAGATAGGCAGAATGAGAGAGAGAGAGAGAGAGAGAGAGAGTCCAAAGGGAGAAAGAGGAGAGATGTTTAAATGTTAGCTATGGAAACGATATCCCGATATGGTCGAACCTGCATGCAAGAAGGCAATAATAAAGTTGGATGTACGCTTTTCTTTAACCAGCGAAGTCCCAGGTTTGAGAGTTTTTGCTAAGATGAAGATCATTTAAATCGATCGATATTTGAAGGACGAGTTTTCTGACCAAATTTTTAAATACGAGTTTTTCTAGTGTACGGCAGTTAACTGGTTAATAACTAAAACTAGTGATACGTCCCGTGTTCCATTTCGTCAAGACTTGGCTATGAACGATACATTTGATATAGGATGTGATAATAATTATCAGCGAATTTTATGTCAAATTCTACTTTTGTTCATCCTTTTTTCGAACTTAAAGCTACATCATTGTAGTTTACCTGCAGGAAATTAACTTTGTTGATATCAAAAACCGCCTTGACACTTTATTTACAAATTACACATCTCCTAAAGATGCATGCACGGTGTTTTGTCTTAGGAATCACGCACCAAAAAGGGGATTTCATACACATTTATCAAAACTAATTTGAAGCTTCTGAAATAGATCATTTGTCCACTCTTGGAACGAATTAATGCAACAATTCCAAATTCTTGTTCATAGGTCGGTTGGCAGAGCACTCGTTTTATATGCAAAGGGATCAAGATCGATTCCGGGTGCAGTCGAGATTATTTTTTCTGCCCTTCCTGTTCACCCAGCAGTAATTGGGTAGATTGATATTATGTCAGATCTTTAGTAAACTTTAGTCGGCTTGAACTTGGACTTGCCACATCTGCGTCAAAGACAACTCTACCAAATTTAGTTACCGGCAACCGCGATGAAAAAGAATGGACGGGGAATAAAACCAGCAATGATGTTTATTTTATACCTTGTTATCTCCAGACAGATTTGGCATACGTTGTATTATGTCAGACAGAAAACGGAACAGAATGTCTACTGATGTAACATGCCAAAGAAAATAGACATGTAATAACATTGGGTTTTTTATGGCCAAAATCCCAAGCGTGTAATTTGTATATTTACTTTCTTTATTTAGGTTCTTGATGTTTCAGCTGCACATAATAAGATCGACACAGTAGATCACGGTCTGCTTCCATATTTGGCATCAAATACGAAACCGGTAATTTATACCTGGTGTCTAATAAATAACCAAATAGGGCCCATCATTTTAAAACGCAAACACATTGACAATAATTATCCCATTATACACAATATTTACGAGGTCTAAATAAATAATCAATATTTGACAATAAAAATAAATAGAATGGAAAAGTGTGCAGACTTATGTGTGTACTTATGTGTAAAATTTATATATATATATATATATATATATATATATATATATATATAAATATATATATTAATATATATATATATATTATATATATATATATATATATTATATATATATATATATATATATATATATATATATATATATATATATATATATATATATATATATATATATATATATATCATAATACATTTATACAAACAAACAAAATTCGTATTTAAAGTTTTGGCCAGAAAACTCGTACTTCAAATTCAATTAAAATGACCCTCATCTTGTCGGAGTCCCAGGTTTGAGAATTTTTGACAAGATGAGGGTCATTTTAATCGATCGATATTTGAAGCATTATAATGACCCTCCTCTTGTCCAACATTTTGCGAAAGAAGAATTCTCTGGCCAAAATTTTAAATGTTAAACGCGTGTTTTTTTCCAGAGTGCGATAGAATGTGATTACTGCTCTGGTTTGTTTGAGTAAAAAAAAAAACCCCACATAAATACACATTTTAAGCTCTAAGAATGCTTCAAATTATCCATTTGGCCCTCAGGCTGGAGTTAAAATGTCAAACAATCGATCCGGCACTACAACAAAGCCCATGGGACTGTAATAGAAGAGGAGGATTTCTTTTCTATTCAACATTACGTTAAGCAATATATCTTTGTCATAGAATTATCCAATTTGTAAAGGGCATTTGAACATCTTCATGAATCATAGAGTCTCCTTGGAATGCAGAGGTATGGATTGAACCGACGTGTACTTATTTGCACATGTGATAACCCAAAAAGGCTTCAACAGTCATGACGTCACTTCCCTCGTAATGACGCATAGTAACTTAGTAACTGGCTCTAAACTATCGGAACAAATGCGGACGCCCTTATGAAATATTTCTCCGACGATTATAAAAGTGTATCCAGAGGAGAAATACATTATAAATATGATCATGTTTTGACTTTTATACATTCTGATCACATGACATATGAAATGTTCTAGCCAGCATGAAGAATAAAAAGTACCGGTTTTCTTTGTTTAGAACCACGCTGCTCGCCGTTGCTGGGCGACGTGACACCAGACTATCGAATCCAATTGTTATGGGCTCATCGTGGTGATGGAAATACTTTCAAATCACCCATTAGGTAAAATACTCACAACATTCGCCAGCCGGATATAACGTACCAACACACAAAACTTATGTGTATTCTTAAACATTTATAATCTGTTTGATATAATTCAGTGAGAACTAATCATTAAAATGGCTGTCTAAAAAGAATAACAAAGAGCCGAATGACGTCAGTTTCATTCCATCTATACGTACAGTATTACTATGACACACTGATTATAATTTTCCTGAAAATCGTATATCACTAAAATTATTTTGTTTTTATCTGTCACGACTTCTCTCTATTTTTTCTACCTTTCTATCCCACCATGTTATTATTATACATGGACATGTATTTCATAAGAAAATATCAAATAAGATAACATTCATTTAATTCATCCCGAAGGGGAAATTTTTAAGGGTCTATTTCAGGTAAAAACTGGAATTTTCCACACGTCAGCAGCAGTGCAGCGTCGCAAAGTGAGCTAGGTCGAGGTGACTTCCTAAACGTCACACAGCGCAGCGAGTAGTTGAACTCGGTACATTTCGGGTACGAAGCAAAGATCATACCACTGAACCACGCTGTCCCATTTTATTTATTTGTTAACATAATATCTAAGCCACAACGAAAGCGATGAAGTGTTATCATCACTAATTGATAAGTATGACACTCACTTTCGGCTCGGAAGATCCTGGCTTTGACCCTCGCTCGGCGCATAGTTAATTCTTTGGAAAAGACTCTTTACCCACATTCTCTCACCGTACTCTTGTGTAAAATGAGAGAAACGTAAACAATTCATGATATCGAAAAGTAGTGAAAATATATGGGATTTACAACAACAGCACAATGATACTATCCTTGCTACTATAAGTTGTTACACATGCCGGCACTCCTTTGTTACCACCATCTTTATTTGTAGCGTCATTGCCTCTCAATTCGAACTTACAGATGGATGATGTATTTCAACTCATCTGAAAAGAAGAGTATACAAGCATACTGGATTAGTGTTTCTTAATTTCCGGAATTCCGGAATTTTCCCTGAAAATTGTCATCCCTGTTTTAATACTTTGGCTGTATTAAATCATTTTAGCATATCAACTAGCACTGTGAAGTGTTATCATTACAATAGACTGATATCCAATAATTTACATAAAGGTTATAATTTTTACCAATTTGCCACATGTGAATTGATTTTTCTCAGCTGAGTTTCCTTTAGAAGCAACTCAACCAGTTAACTGCTGTACTCTGGAAAAACTCGTATTTAAAAATTTGGCCAGAAAATTCGTCCTTCGCATATCGACCGAGTTAAATGACCCTCGGTTTTTGCAAAACAACTCTCAAACCTGGGAAGTCCCATGAGACTTTTGTTGTTGTTTTTTTTCTCCAAAAATGAGGGTCTTTTAAGTCGATCGATATTTGAAGGACGAGTTTTCTGGCCAAATACGAGTTTTTTTCCAGAGTACGGCAGTTAACTGGTTAAATATTCACAATAAGTGTTTCAGATCGTGGAGCCAGATCTCGAGACGATATTTATTATTTTGAACAGAGTGTATCATTTTTTCCAATCTTTTATCCATATTGTATAACTAATCGTATAGCATCTACTCGATAATCTAAAATAATGATATGTTGAGCAACACTTTCAAATTAACTCCTATTATTATAATAAACAACCAGCATGCCGATTGGCGATACGGTTAGATACTGGTTTGAGGGAAAACATAAGAGGGTTTCTTTTTTTTTTTTATCTTTATATTTTAAGGATTGGATTATTGGTAACGCGATGGCTAAAAGCATAACTTATGAATAATAACCAATACAATAATTATTTTTTAAATTAAAAATTCCATTTATTCATCCCCAAGGGGAAATGTGTCTTTCGGGTCTATTTCAAGGGAAGACGGGAATAACCAAGGCGTCAGCCGTAGTGCACAGCCGCAGAATTGAGCGGTGAATTGCTTAAGGCTACACAACGAGACGGCAAGTCGAACTCGGTATCTTTTGGGTACGAGGCAAAGACCGTACCTCTGAGCCACGCTGCCCCCAATGCGGGTCAGTAAATTGCTCACCAGTTCTATCTGCCGAAAAGGATCGTAACCAAACATGAAAACGTGTGTATTCTTGATTGCTGATCATAATAATATGTAGAGAGGATTTGGAATTAATCGCCTCATTGAGGAACATTTCTGTAACAGGTATGTCAATCACTTCTAATTTTATATGATAAGACTATATAATGGTGTTTGTGACAGCGTAAGTTACTAATGGGTTATGTTATGTCTGTCAGACCCAGGTTTAACGGGAAGATATGTAATCGTAAAATCCCAATTTATAAATGAGTTTCGCTTTGCTCACCAATCAGCCTTAGGATTATATTGTGATGAGACATGAAAATATTTGTACGAGTAAGAGCGTTACTTACTAAGCAACCATGTATATATTATTTTTTTTTGGTCAATTAACAAACATCAGTCCCAACCCGTAACCCCACTCCCTGACAGTGGGTGAATGACCTGTGAAGCAAGAATAATTATAACTTGATATATTAATATTGATTTCTCTTCACGAAAACATTAAATTCCGACTCACTGCCTTCAAGCTTTGTGAGATTATGTCGTCAACTAATGAATGTACGTGAACGCTACAGTAAATTGCTGTGGAATCTGATACATCGAAGTATGTATTGAATTACCTTGAAATTTTAATGATATTTTACATAAACAAGATGGTGGGCTATGAATACGCAGAGGATTTTGACCCATCGCCTCCAAGCGGTTTTATGTCGGACTTTTGTTTTCGTCTGATTATTCGTGTTGGGGGGGTTTGGGGGGGGGGGGGGTTGTTTGTATTCTCTTTTCTTTTTTTTTTTTTGTTGTCGGTTTTTTTTTCTTTTTGTCTTTTTGTTTGTTTGTTTGTTTGTTTTTTTGTTGTTGTTTTTTTTTTTATTTGTTTTTTTTTTTGTTTGTTTTTTTTTTTGGGTATCTGCTTTTGTTGTCGGCCAAATAATAAGAATTGTCGGAAGGCACGCCACTGTTTGTTTCTTAGATCGTTTCTTTATACTTCCTTGTTTGTGCGTGCAATATAAACTGAATACAGGTTGATAGACCGATAGGTTGACAGACAGATAGAGATATAAATAGATAAACAAATAAAGAAATAAATAAATATTGATTTGTTGGTTAGTTGGTTGGTTGATTAATTTTAGATTTTTCACAGAACTTGACTCCAACTTAATATAATATCAATGGTTGGCAAATCAAACCTCTGAAGTCCCAATTTTCACGATCAGCGCATCAAAACTTTTAAGTCTACATAGACGGTCTAGGAGCTTTGCGCTTCGTGTTTTATTTAATTTTGGTTGGATCATTTTGTTCTGTTGTTATATAGAGTAAAACAGGGTAGAATTAGTAGTAGTAGTGGTAGTATTAGTAATAGTAGTAGTAGTAGTAGTAGTAGTAGTAGTAGTAGTAGTCGTCGTCGTCGTCGTAGTAGTAGTAGTAGTAGTAGTAGGAGGAGGAGGAGGAGGAGGAGGAGGAGGAAGAGGAATGAGGGGAGGAGGAAGAAAAGGAGGAGGAGGAGAGGGCAGAGGAGGAGGAAGAGAAGATACAATCGTAATCGTCTCCCATTCCGACAAATTTAGAAATTCCTAACATAATAAAATATTATTCTATCATACATCATCTAAGTACAGTTTGTTTTTCCTACGCAATGGATTGGGAATTATAACGATTAAGAAATAATATACAGTCGAAGCTCACAACTTATACTGACTTCATTGACACGTCGATTGTTGAGTTATCCGCCTACATATACACCAGTTATATAGTTAGGCATGAGGGTCAAAGTGAGGGCATGGTGGTCAAAGGGAAGTAACCGTTATAAAATCAACGGATTTCGCTCAAGAATTCATTATCATCTTGTCATGCTTGTCTTTATAATCACTTTTTACTTATAGATAGTATGCACTTGGCTAAGAAGCTCATAACATTGCCATCCGGAAGTATAACGGACCAACACACAAAACTATGTGTAACCATGAACTTTTATAGTCTGGTTTATACAGTTTAGTGAGAACAACTCACAAACGCGGATGGCAAAAACAATAACAAAGGCCTGAGTGACGTCATCTGCATACTATCTATAACATTTTGTTACCAATGATTACAATCTGAATGGAGCTGTCAGCGTATTCACAGTAGAGGACAGAATAATATAAAGAACAACCACAGAAAAGCCCCTCTTTATACCAGTGTTTTGTTGTTTTTTTTGGGGGGGGGGGGGTTTGTTTGTTTTGTTTTTTGGGGTTTTTTTTGTTTTTGTTTTTTTTTTTTGGGGGGGGGGGGGGCTTTTAATTTGTGTGTGTGTGTGGCTTCTTGTGATCTTGTGTTATGACACTCGCCTTCGAATCGGGTCCTAGGTTTGAGTCCCGCTCTGGGCGGCGCGTAATTGACCATTGGAAAATGCTCTTTACTCACATTCTCTCATC
Source organism: Berghia stephanieae (assembly GCF_034508935.2). Classification (NCBI taxonomy): domain Eukaryota; kingdom Metazoa; phylum Mollusca; class Gastropoda; order Nudibranchia; family Aeolidiidae; genus Berghia; species Berghia stephanieae. The sequence goes on from NC_088365.1 coordinate 29,526,253, forward strand.
GTACTCAAGTGTAAAATGAGTCCCTAGCCATTAAAAGAGTTGTCTCAGTCGGAGAAAAATGTGTAATAATACCGCCTATCATATCGCGCCCTACATGTTAAGTGTTGCTGTTGGCTAGGGACTCCTTGTAAAGCGCTTTGGTGGATATTGATTTAGATATCACTGCTCAGGGTTTTGTTTGTTTGTTGTTGTTGTTGTTGTTGATTTATTAAGAATTCTATTGAAATTAAAAGGGGAGAAATGGCGCAAGGATATGCGTTCATTTTTTCCATCAATTCGTTTTTAACGTATTTCATATAAGTGCGTGTACTGTAATGTGTGTTCCAGGC
>NC_088365.1:29531581-29539081 GCF_034508935.2 Berghia stephanieae
AAGATGGATGATAAACCATTTTTTCTATAGTATAAAAGCGGATAGTAATGAAACGGTGTGCAATTTTTCGTGGTTTTATTGTAAAGATGATGAAAGTGGACTTAGTTGTTCTTTCTCGTCGCGATAGTGCCCGTGTGTTTAGTTTAAAAATTTTTTATGTTTTTTTTTTTTTAATATTTTTTTTTTGGTGGGTTTTTAACATTTTCAGATACATACAATTCCTACTAAAATTATAGAAAAGTCAAAAACAAATTGATTAATACTTATATTAGTTTGGAACTTTAATAACTATGACTCCTTTTCCCATGATAAGGGGTGTGACACTAACGATAATAGGATAAGGACAATATGGATATTCTCATTACCACTTTTCAATGCATTAATGCATTATATACATACATGTATATATATATTTATTTATAGCATGTAGGTTGCTTAGATGAAAAATAGCTTTAGTTTGTAAAAGAAAATAAAAGAAAACTGTCTAATTCTTTTCTTGCGTATATAAATTTGATTTGATTTTTACTCTCACAAATTCGATATAGTAAATAAACTTAAAATTACTCATGTAGAAATGAAAACCATATTTTCAAATACGAAAAATAACTCCTTTGAAAATAAAGGTAATAAAAATCTCAAAAGCTTATCCTTCTTCACATTACTATTTTTTTTTATAATAAAAATCCGTTCATAAGCACATAAAAATTACTTTTCCCACACATTTATTTCGCGCCGTTCCAAATAAAATTGAGTTACGGTATAAAATTTGATAGTTTTTAGTGTATCCGGGAGTCAGGTAGCTTTAGTTTTCGTTGAGTCGTGAATATGATGAAAATTTATGTTTGATTTTTCCAATATTTTGGTTATAGCATTAGTACTGAGAGGAACTTCAACTATTTCAATCTATGTCCTTTCTGTTTTGTTTTGTTTTTGTTTTTTTATTGTGTGTTTTTTTTTGTTTTTTTTTTTTTGGTTTTGTTTTGTTTTTTGTTTTTTGGCAGGGATTTAATAACAAAGGTGAACAGTTTAATCTATTGTCTCATTGCCAAATAATTTTTAGGACGTGAAAACGTTGTGCGACGTTGGAGTTTGAGGTATTTAAAATTATCACTTTTAGACCTATATTGACGCTTTTTAAAGTTGAAATCAATCGATTTTTTACTTAATATTTATCTAGTTAACTATTTAAAAATATTCCTGAAATAATTTCCGAAAATATTGTGTTAGACTTGTCGAGAAAGAAGGGTTTCCCTTTCTTTCAATGTTTGTTTTTCCTTTTTCTTTTCTTTTCTTTTCTTTTTTTTTGTTTGTTTGTTTGTTTGTTTGTTAATGTTTTAGTATTTTTCTGTCAATTAGGGTTTTTAAGGCGGATGGCGCGGGAGGGGCTTGGGAGGCGTTTGTATCGTTTTGTTTTGCTTAGATATTATTTGTATTTGATTTTAGTTGAATACATTTCCCTAACTCTGATATAACACAAAACTCTGAAAGTGAGTCTTACGTATTTATTAACATACGATTACTTTAATTTTTTTTTCTTTCTCCAGAGCAATTATGCCCATTTTATCCTGGTTTTTATACAATAAGACGGACAATAACTTTTGCTTACTATCCTATCGATAGGACTCTACTCTATGGGAGCAAAGTACTTTCCGCCAGGTCTAACTACCCAATATTTGCTGGGTGGTCAAGGGTGGGTGGGGGGGGGGGGGAGGGGGTTAGAAATGATAAATACTTGACGTCGCCCAGGATCGATCTCGGTCACTCTGTCTGAGGAGCGAGTGCTCTACCAACGGGTTCTATTTGGGACACCCTGTTTGGGCACATATTATTATTTAAGTTTGTTTTGTTTTTTTTATTAGCACAACGGAGTTCTAGACCAACTTTATTTCATCGATTCAAATTCCAATAGGTAGAAGAAGTATGTTATCTAATGTGTCAATACAATAGTGTCAGTATACAAATACAGTCTTATTAATATTTGATATTAAACATCTTATTGACTGTTTCAATTCATTCTACTGTATGAAGGAGAAAAAAAAAGAAAAAAATAAACAACCCCAAACAATATGGCTTGTTCGTTGTTGTCGATCAGACCCCTATCAGGCAATCAGGTAAGTTTGTTTCCATGGGAGATGGCCTTAGATTTCATTTTTTTAAGAAAACGTTTGAATCAATCCGCCTGTTTGTTTCGTTCACATCTTTTAACAGTCTTCTGTAAATCATTTAAATTAGAAAAGCCTCTTTTTCATCATCACATCATCATCATTATCATCCTCTTCTTCTTTTTCTTCTTCTTCTTCTTCTTCTTCTTCTTCTTCTTCTTCTTCTTCTTCTTTTTTTTATTATTATTATTATTATTATTATTATTATTATTATTATTATTATTACTATTATTATTATTATTATTATTATTATTATTATTATTATTATTATTATTATTATTATTATTATATTATTATTATTATTATTATTATTATTATTATTATTATTATTATTATTATTATTATTTTTTTATTATTATTGTTGTTGTTGTTGTTCCTATTATTATTATTATTATTATTATTATTATTATTATTATTATTATTATTATTATTATTATTATTATTATTATTATTATAACATTTTTAAAAATCCATTTATTCTGCCCATAGGGGAAATTTGTCTCTAGAATATATTCCAAGGCTAGACTGGAATAACTCAGGCGTCAGCCGCAGTGCAGTGCCACAATTTGAGTTAAGGCGAGATTATTTGCTCAAGGCCACACAGCGCAGCGGTGGGTGATCGAACTCGGTAACTTTCGGTTACGAAGCAAAGGCCGTACCACTGAGCCATGCTATCCCTTATTATTATTGTTATTATTATTATTATTATTATTATTATTATTATTATTATTATTATTATTATTATTATTATTATTATTATTATTATTATATTATTATATATTATTATTATTATTATTATTATTATTATTATTATTATTATTATTATTATTATTATTATTATTATATATTATTATTTCTTCTTCTCCTCTCTCCTCCTCCTCCTCTCTCCTCCTCCTCTCCTCCTCCTTCCTCCTCCTACCTCTACTACTACTACTACTACTACTACTACTACTACTACTACTACTACTACTACTACTACTACTACTATACTACTATCTACTACTACTTACTACTACTACTACTACTACTATACTACTACTACTACTACTACTACATACTACTACTACCACTACTAACTACTACTAACTACACTACTACTACTACTTTTACTACTACTACTACTACTACTACTACTACTACTACTACTACTACTACTACTACTACTACTACTACTTCTACAACTACTACTACTACTACTACTAATACTACTATTACTACTAATAATAATAAGACTAATACTACTACTACTACCACTACTACTTCTACTACTACTACTACTACTACTACTACTACTACTACTACTACTACTACTACTACTACTACTGCTGCTGCTGCTGCTGCTGTTGCTGCTATTATTATTATTATTATTATTATTATTATTATTATTATTATTATTATTATTATTATTATTATTATTATTATTATTATTATTATTATTATTACATGTATTATTACTGATACTATTACTTCTTCTATTACTACTACTGTTACTACAAATACCACCATCATTACTAGATACGCTTGTCAGCACGTCATAGCGCACTGATAATCGATCCTCATCCAACTATATTTGTCTCCCTATCGTTAAAAGAAACAAACGAATCTCTTGAATGTTTCAAGACACTTTATTTTTTCTTGACTTCTCAAAAGCAGAAGAACGGATGGAAAGCCTAGACTTCTATGTATTTTTTTTTTTTTAAATTGAAAATATCGGCAACGTTGAATTTAAGCTTCCATTTATTAATGCAAAGACAAATAAAGTGGACGTTTCCGTTTCCGGTTTCCCTTTTCTGAAGAGTGTGAACGAATGGTGAATTTTGACATAAATTGGTCGATGAGTGTCGGAAAAGGAAATAGAAACTAAATGGTTGTTAAAACAACAATTCGGATTAATGAATAAATTCAAGCTTTTATTCATCCTTATGGGAGAGCTTGCCGAGTTCATAAGACACAGAACTGAAGGTTCGAGCCCCATCTCTGTCACTTCCCTTTTCTTGAACCAGACGATTATCCGCCCATTTGGTTCAAGTGGATAACATTTGTGATTTCTGTAAATACCTCAACATTTTGTTGAATGGTTATCTACTCGTATATTCTTTCTAGGAATGCCTCGCTTACGGAATCTTACGATGCCCGATGAAAGGGTTGATTGTATGATTGTTTTAAACTTCATTTCCTTAATTTTGTTGTTGTTGTTGTTGTTGTTGTTGTTGTTGTTGTTGTTGTTGTTGTTGTTGTTGTTGGTCCCTTTGCTACAACAGTGTCGTTTATAACGAGAACATTGCTTTCTTCTATACATGTCGTTGCCCTTACTTAAAATAAATTGATTCCGCCAATTTAGGACAATTTGTGATATGGTATTATTTCTATAATTCTAAGTTATATGAGCATTTGTATAGTGCATGTCCACTATTCAACCATATTCAATGCGCTTCACAATACCTAATTTTTATTTCACCAGCTGACTATAATATAAAATCAAAATATCCGTTTCAATCAATACGCTAGATTGTATTTTGAACGCGTTAGCACTCAGCAAGATCAAACGCCAGATATACATCCACGCCTGAGTCGAGTGGAGCAAGTGTTTATAACGAGCCTTAAGCAAGGACACAAGGCCGAGGTAGACTTTTTACGCTCACCATTACCTCATTGGTCATTGACCAAGCTCAACATCGTTTGACTTTGTAATTAAACGCGAAACATTTATCAGAAGAAACGTCAACTATTTGGGATTTTTATTTCAAACCTACTATTGCTGCCAGGAAACAAGAAAAGAAAGTGTACAAGTTATCCTTTTCGGTTAACAATCTTCAACTATCTCGGTCAGCTCATTTTTCAAATACTTTTTGCTCCACTGAGTTTCTGTCTCTGTCTAACTAGACTGTTGTTTGTTTTTTTCTTTTTCGTATTTTACATCGAATGTAGGATGTGGTGCGGAAAATTAAAGCAAGTCCTTTGGGATGTCGTTTGTTGTTTGTCACGTGATTTGTGAGATTCCACGTGATCTAGATTCTAGGTCATGATCCAATAATATAGGAGGGGTTCGATTCTACTCTAACCTATATTATAGAGCAGTAAAGTTAGGTGCCCCAAACGTAAACAATAACAAGTTGCTAGTGATTTCCGTTAGGGACCGGAATAATTTACGCACAATATAAGTCTCCCAATTTTGTAGTTGTAGGCAATACACTTTCAGTATTGAAAATATGTTTACATAAAATCTAACAGTTGCAGAAATAATAATATAAGGCTAAATTATTATGAAAATCAGGCTCCGAATAATTCTCGTTTTGTTCACACCAGCGCAATAATTTGCTCTGGTCTAAAAATAGATAGACTGTAACTTTTGATAAATTTTAGAAAATTTTACCTTTTGTTCCATAAAATATCCATATCTAGACATTATTTGATGCATGATCGAGTATTTATGAATATGTGTTTCTTTTGCCACCTAACAGCCAAATTTTAAAGGTTATTTTTATCTATTATTTACATTGGAACGTGAGCTGTCAAGACAGGAACATGTGGTTTGCCACGTGCTTCTCGACCTTTGTTTACGTTTGGGGCACCTAACTTTACTGCTCTATATTAGATATATCTTACCGTTTGCACCAAGAGAGCTCTGCGTACAAATGATAAAACAACTGCTGTTTTTATCTTGGTCAGATTATTCATATTATAACAATTGATCACCAACTAGGCAAACGTCATATAAACGACATTTTGGTATAGCCACATGTACGAATTATTCAAAGCTAAAATCTGACCAAATATGGATTTTTCTTTCTCTGTGATCTGCTTTTAATACCAAAATTTTATAGGAATTTTTTTTGGAGGGGGGGGGGGGGGGTTCTTTTCTTTTTTTTTCTTTTATGGTCACAGATGGATATGTGATCTTACTGGATGATTTTACAACAATTTTGAACATACGTGACAATTCATATAAATAGAGGTAGAAATCATGCATGTTGTATTGATATTAATTTTTTTCTCTTGAAATTCTGATTGTTCACGAGAACTTTCTATAGCCCGTGCTTTTCATTTTTTTCCGACTCCCGTACTATTCCATTCCATGACTTTGCTCAAATTTCCACCAATGGACTCACCTATTCTCTCCCTGGCATCTCAACGAATGTCATTAATGGTTACATGTTAACGAAATGTTACAAAACTTCTCCAACATTATGTAACACTAATAGCCAACCAATCACTAAAGGGAACCTATTTCGATTGACTTTTGTACCGGCCGGTCCATTTTGTCTCAACATCACGGACTAAACACGAATAGAATTCCCGCAAACACACAGGAAACTACATTCTAAACCGTCAGCCGATGCCCTATTCGCTTTCAAAACAAATTACCATCTTCTATACTCTGCTTTACAAATTACGTTCTTTTTATAGAACAATTTTGTCGCTGAAATTAAGCTATTGAACAACGTTGGGGTCTTTTTCAAATCACTGAAAATTATCACTGTCAAGAAAGCACCGAAGTTTGTAGTTTGGGCTTTCTTTTATTCTGTTGTTGTTGTTGTTCGTTTGTTTGTTTGTTTGTTTCGTATTATTGTTTTTGTTGTTGTTGTTGTTGTTGTTGTTTATGCACATTGACAGAGTAATGCTCATTTTCGCCGAGTCCGTCATTATATTATGTGTGATGGAGAAAGAATGAAAGCTAGAAAGAAAGAGAAGACAAAAAAAAAAGAAGAAATGCAAAGAGAAGAGAGAAAAAGAAAGAAGAAGAACGATGGAGAAGAAAGAGAGAAAGAGAAAGGCAGAAAATAAAAAAGGAAAGAAAGAAAGAAATTGGGTGGTGCTGACTTAACTTCCGGGCCGATTTCTTGATGTTTTCCACTTATGAAATGCTGTAACTGACTTGTGTCTTTTCCCCCCTTCTATTTCACTTTTCCTTGTAAGATTCTTTTCATGGGTTAACTTTTTGTCTGATTCACTGATTGGTCAGCATGCGGCAGAGTTGACTATCAGTAATACAGGTCCCCTCTTCCCTATTATACGCGATTTCCATTAAATACGCTAAAGGCCCAAAACCCCTTGCAAGTAGTCCTAAGACAATCGATACTGAAATTTTTTACAGCCTGTGAGCTTATGAATTTATTATTTCATTTTGAGAGTGAAAACCATGCTTCTAACCACGTTCTTTATTTTACACATGGGTACGGTGAGAAAATCTAAGTAAAGAGCCTTTTCTAAGGACTCAACTGTGTGCCGTCAACGGCGGGATTCGAACTTTCAACTAACACGTCGCAAGGCAAGTGTTATTCACTAAACCACGAAACTGCACAAGTACACCATGTTATCCGTAATACCATCATAACAA
>NC_088365.1:29544081-29646581 GCF_034508935.2 Berghia stephanieae
AGAGAGAGAGAGAGAGAGGAGGGAGAGAGAGAGAGAGAGGGAGGGAGAGAGAGATGGGCGGGGGAATGGGGGGGGGGGATAGTAAGGGGGAATGGGAAAAGATGAAAGAAACAATGGGTTGCCTGATGACGTAGATCAAAGGATTGTTACAGCGGTGTTCACGGTGCGTACTTCGTGAAATTTTAACCTTTTACAGTGACACTGATTTTTTTCTCCAGATTGCTTATGCAGAATAAATCGTTTCCACCAAGAGAGCAGTAGTAAGAGTATATTTCGACTCGGGCTTCAATTAAACTATAAATCGCAAAGCTTGTCTTTTAATGATAACATTAAGACTAAGATCTGGAGTTTGGGGAGTGTAAGATGGAATCTCGCCATTAATGGTTAAAATTGTTTTGATTTTTTATAAAAAAAACAACACACACACACACACACACACACGAGCGCGCGTGGTCACGACAGCGAGGACCATCTATTGCTTGTGTTGCAACGGTAAACCAGTTTACGTGTACGTAGATCCTGAGGCTAGATGCCCCGATACCGTGTACGTAGGCACTCCCCCCCCCCCCCCCCCCCCCCCCCCCCCCCCCCCCCCCCCCCCCCCCCCCCCAAAAAAAAAAAGACACACACACCACAACACCCACCACACACACACGCACACACACACAGTCCCATCCGCACGACTATTGCGCACCAATTTTACTGCACATGCACCAAATTGCTACCTATCTAGGGACACTTTTCCGTCTTTTTCTCAATAAACTTTTAAAAACCTTGTTTGCTGCAAAAAAGCAACAAAAGCACCAAACGTCAGAATACACAGCACACACACGATATACGCGACACACTAACCAGAAAACAAGACATCTTCACAACTTTAATTTCTAATCCACCGAATGTTTTTACTAGCAACATAATGCACCAAATTGATACCCATCTTTTAGGTGGGTACAGCTTTTTATGTTATTTTTTCTTCCAATAAATTTTTAAAAAAACCTGTTTGCTTGCACTGCACCGGCACCAGACGTAGTAACAGACGGAAACCCACACGATATCGCGAGGAATGAACCATGAAAAAATTTAGGATATAAATAATTTCAAACACAACTTTTGAAATTCATCAAGGATTGTCTATTACCGAATGTTTTTTGATAGAAAACAAATGCATCTTCAAATCTAAACTGCTTTTGACGGTTAGCGGTAAGTTTTTTATTTATTTTTCTGTCCAAACGAATGATTTGAACTGGTATAGAAGCTAAGTATTGGTAACACCGGCGCAGCTCTCCTATATATCTTTTACTCTCCCCCCCCCCCCCTCTCTCTCTCTCCCTCCCTCTCTCTCTCTCTCTCTCTCTCTCTCTCTCTCTCTCTCTCTTATATATACAATCTAGATTATTACCTATCAGTATCAGCCTTAAGGTATTCATTCTTGAAATCAGCTTACTCTTCCATTGACTAAAAAAAAGACAAAGTTATTCTCATGCACTTGACGTCAAACACACCGTTCCGTCCAGTCTGATCTGTAACATGTATTTTTTTTAAAACATCATTTAGAACGTAATTGTGTATCCTTCTTTAATAGCTTTGAAATGATCAAGACACATCCCATTACACACACATACATACACACACACACACACACACACACACACACACGTATATTCTGTTAATCTAATCTGACATTGACATTATAACTTATCGTTTTGTAGAAGCCCAAAAAATTCATATCCGTCAGTTAATAGTACATAAATGAACGAACCAGGCATGTGTCGATTCCATTGAATGTGTTGTGGTTAAACAGTATACTAACAAAACATTTCTCTAAAATCGACCGGAAAATTTACGTTCTTTAATCTAGAAAAAAATAAAAAATTAAACAATTTGTCATATAGTCTTAAATATAAATAACTATGAATAAAATTAATGAGCGCCAGTCGTCTCCGCAGAACGTGTTCAATAGCACTTTACAAGACAAGAGAATTTTAAGAAAATTAAATGCTACAATTGAAGGTCATCTGTTAAGTTATTCTGATGCCAATGGGATGTGAAGAACTTGGTCTTGAAATAATGATATTAAGGAAAAGTTAATTTAAATTATTCTCTCTTCGGCCTAGACTTGAAGTACTCAAAATTATAGTATGAACCCTTCGTGTAAAGACCTATAGAGATTTCCAGATTGATGGTGCCGCAGAGTAAAATGCGCTTTCTGAGAATTTTATGTGAAAAGTAAACCGGAGTCTTCAGAAAAGTTTCGGAGCCAAAACATATCGACGCGTTTGAGGTCGACTTTATATCTCGATATTCAAACAAAATGATTATTATGGTTTTCTGGCCAAAAGTGAAAATATGTTCTAGAAGTGTAGATACGCAGTATATTAATTTGCAATTTGACCTATCATCCTTTCTAGCTGGATCTCAAGCCTAAAGGACGCTTACAAGTCCAAGTCAGACACTATCCCGAGAATGGCGAAGTACAACAGGAAGGTAAGAGTAAGGGAGACGACCAAATTAATAAGATAGTTACATGTTGGAAACGTACACGATTAGTTCCCTTCTATTTATTTATCTATTTATAATTCATTTACTTATTTATTTTCTTTTGTTTATTTATCTATTTACTTTTTTTTTAACGATAATTCAAAGAAATTAATAAATTGTGTATTCAAAAATTAGTGCATTGACCATCTCCCCATAATATGAACCGTTGGTCTATATCGGCAGAAACTACTCAAAACAATGAGGTCATTCTTGGTAAAAAGCCCCGATTCGTTCGACGTGGCGCCATGAAACAACAGAAAGTCCACGAGGTCAAGGGTCATCATTTTATAGCCAAGTTTTTCAGAACCCCAGCTTTCTGCTCCTTTTGCCAAGCGTTTTTATGGTAAGAGGAATGGCTTAAGTAGTTCTTATCGGGTTTTGGATTTAGTCTCTCTCTCTCTCTCTCTCTCTCTCTCTCTCTCTCTCTCTCTCTCTCTCTCTCTCTCTTTTTTTTTTTTCTCTCTCTCTCTCTCTCTCTCTGTGTGTGTGTGTGTGTGTGTGTGTGTCTGTGTGTTAATGAGTATTTGTTTATTTGTTGGGTTTTTTTTTCTCCCCAGCTTAACTCTTTCAGCGCCATTGGCCACACTGTGCGGCCAGAGCAAAATCTGTTCTACAAAAAAAATGTAATCCAATCCTACTCTCTACAAAAGTACTATAAATTGAACCAATGGTATAATTTCTTTCATTAGAACATTCAATTTGGCCCTATTGGGGTATTTTATTTGAGATTTTGCGCCGAATTTGAATGTCGCTTTGTTACGGGAATGCGAATATAGCCTCATAGAAAGAGTGTGGGTGTATGTGTTTGTATGTATGTGTGTGTTGGGGTGGGGGGGGGGGGTTGTTTTTTTGTTTGATTTTGGGTTGTTGTTTTTTTTTTTTTGGGGGGGGGGGGGGGGGTTGTTTTTGCTTTTTGTTTGTTTGGGGTTTGTTTTTTGTTTTTTTGGTTGTTTAGAATTTTTTTTATTCCTTTTTATTTCTTTTTGTTTTTTTGATTTTGCTTTGTTTTTGTTGGGGTTATTTTTTTGTTTGATTTATTGTATGGTATTGTTTTTGTTTTGTTTTTTTGTTTTGTTTTTGAGTTGGGCGACTATTTTTTGGGTTTATCTTTCTGAGTTTAAAGATCTGAGATCAAAGTCTGATAATCACATACTTGTGAAGCCAAAAATGACTCGCAAATTTGGCCAGCATGCGTTTGAATATTCAGCACCCCTTATCTGGAACTCCCTTCCAAGATATATCAGATACAGTAATGATGCAGATTTCTTTTTAAAACATCTTTAAACATTTCTGTTTAATAAATAGCACTGTAGAATTATAATATTGCTTCATTTCATATTGCATTTTTGAGTGAAGGTAGTCACGTTACTGTTAAGCGATTTGAGCTTGTTGATATACAGAGTAAGGCTCTAGGGGGAGTGGGGGGGGGGGGGGGGGTGGGAGGGGGGATCATGATATACTTTCTGCTTGTTTGATGTGTGTCATGTGCGTGTATGGAGAAATGTGTTAATGGATTGCCATGAGCTGTTCAAATATTTATATTTTAAAATTTATTTACTTATACTTATTTTTATTTATTTATTTATTCATTTATATACCATTCTTATATATATTTATTTATATATCAGATTCCAATAAATCTACCATTGTTCATATTTCAGGGGTTTGAACAAACAAGGATACCAATGCAAAGGTAAGCCTCTATCCAAATAGCTGCCGTCGAGAAGATTACCTTTGAAATAGCTTAGATTTGTTGCTAAAGAAGGTTTATTAATTGATTATTGCATTTCAATTTGTCTGAAATTCATTTATGCTTTTATCTGTTACATCAAAGGGAGTTAAATCCTGTAGTGGTATCTATGTATATATATATATATATATATATATATATATATATATATATATATATATATATATATATATATATATATATATATATATATATATATATATATATATATATATATATGATGACGTTGATTGTTATGATGATAAAGAAGACAACGACAATGCAATGATGATGATGATGATGATGATCATCATCATCATCATCATCATCATCATTGTTATTATGATAACAAAAACAACAATAATGATGATGGTGAGGATGGTGATGATAACGATGGTAATCATGATAATGTTGACGATCAAATTTTATATTTCCTCTAGTCTGCAACTGTGCTGTTCATAAGAAATGCCATGACAAAATCCTGGGCCGATGTCCTGGTACTGCCAAAGACAGTCGCGAGACTATGGTAAGTATTGACAATTATGAACCCTGTTCATTACTACTTAATTTTTCGTGACAGTAGCTGTAGAGCCTTGAATACAGTGAAGCCAGGTTTTATCATGGTTTCTGTAATGTTAAATGAACAGTAGCAATTGCTCACTACCCTTTGAATAGCACACCAGTCATGCGGAAAGACTCTGTAACTTAACTGCAGCTTGCATTCAACATTAAATTTTAAGATTCTTCTATGTTTCTATTAAAATGTTGAAATGTAAATTCTCTATAGATACTGTGCACTTGGTTAAGAAACTCACAACATTGCCATCTGGAAATATAACACACAAAACTATGTGTAACCTTGAACGTTTATAGTCTGACTAATACAGTACTGTGAGAATTACTCATAAACATGGATGGTAAAAAACAATAACAAAGACCTGAGTTACGTCAACTTCATTCTATCTATAGATGTTTTTACAAGAAGTTTAGCGTTTATGGCCAATTGCGTTAGGTATTATGTCAAGACAAACCAAACAAAGAGGATTTAAGTTATATTATTTATCTTCAGAACTACTTTCACTCTTCTCTGTGAAAACATTGAACTTAATTCAAATTTTGTTATACCTTATAATTTTAAATCAATTTTCAGCTTTTGTTTCACTAAACATTATACCAATTGAGACGGCTGGTCGTATGTTTAAATGGCATGAGACCTTTAAACCTATAATGTCAGGAGTGTAAATGAAGTAATAATAAGCATTTTTCACCGCTTCGCAATGTGCTGTTTCCAAAAGGTAATTCTTCACAACCAAGAACTAATGTTAGAAAAATTATGTTAGAAAGTTAAATTCTTCCTTTGAGGATCTAGAATTGCATTTTTTTTTTTTACCTCTTTACATCATCATTAAAAAAAAAAAAAAAAAAAGAAAACAGCACTGACATGACTCAAAATTGTTGGCTCATTGCTCTATTTCAGCTTCTCACAGAACGGTTCAACATCAACATCCCTCATCGGTTCAAAGTCTACAATTACAAATCACCCACTTTCTGTGATCACTGTGGTTCCATGTTGTTTGGGTTATTCAGACAAGGAGTTAAGTGTGAAGGTGTGTAGTGTGTACTTTTTTTCATTTTCTAATTCCCATCATGTTATTTCCAATGCCTTTCACAAATCCGATCATATATTATGTTTATATGATTGGCTCCAGATAGTAATAATGGTCCTATTCAGAATTAGGGCCAATGTAGCTAGAGTTTGGGGGGGGGGGGGGGGGGGGTTGTGTCCTAAAGCACTATAAGGACAATAACAATCAATTGCTACCCTTTGGATCAGAAAGTATTTTTCTGTCAGATTCATTTAAAGTCAGGCAACCAATCACTACCATTAGAAGTTCATTACTAATACAGAAGGGAAGATGGCCAAATAGATAAAGCATTCTACTTAGACTTGGAGAACTCAGCTACAGATTGTTGTCGGCATTTCTTTTTGCTTTTATTTTCTTTGAGCAATAATAGTGGCCCTTATAGATAAATTTTGAGACGTGATCTGCATCCAACAACTTGCATTATCTCAATCTTCGAAAGATGAATTCCCCCATGGAATGAATAAATGAAATTTATTTCATTTACTTTTTTTATTTGCTATTACATTATCACGATAAAAGGATTTTGTTATTTATGCAATTTATTTATATTTTCTATTACCACTCCCCAGTGTGTAATACCAACTCTCACAGAAAGTGTGAGAAGTTCATGCCCAATCTCTGTGGAGTCAATCAACGGATGCTGGCTGAAGCTTTACAGTCAGTCAGGATCTCTTCCACTCCCGATAAGAAAAAACTGGGGCCCACTCCGTCTACTGCCAGTGTGAGTATATTAATTGTAGCTTGTAGTGTATAATATCTTTGAAAATACATTTTAAACAGTTTAGACTAAAACGGAGTATCTATTTCAATAAGACATATTGTTATATATCGCTGTTAAAACTCACCTAGAAAATCATTGGATATTAATCCTGCCCTAGTACTATAGTTGGCTGTTTAATTGATTTACCTCCCTTATGCCATCAAGGCAAAGAGCGTACGTAAAGCGCAGAAATATTACTACACATTGACTGGTTTTGCAGTAGTCTTAACAAAAAACATCCTTTGATTTTTACTTCTTTTTTTTTTATCTCATGGAAAATAGTCACTTTTTATCATATAATAAATGTCTCAGAGCCAGCTTCATTTTGAGCTAGCTAAACATTGCAGTTAATTCTATTAATCAAAGGCTTGAAGGCATGATTATGTTTTTTAAAAACTGTCCCACCTGACAATTCCATTTAATCGAATATATCAGACACACCTTAATCCACAAATCGTGACTGGCATGCGACTATGTGTATCTTGATATGAAAAGTGTGTTCCATATTCCCTGATGGGGGGAACATGTAAAACAATCTGTCTGTAGCACTTTTGACATGAAAATGAAAATGCAGAAGACCTATTTACATGCAGTCATGTTTTGTTACAGATCCATTCCGTGCTATTTGAACACAAGGTCGCTATTTTCAGTCTCCATTCCTATCTGTTTGCAACGTTGTTTTTACCTGGCCCCTGCCATCCATCCATCAATATTTCTCTCATTCACACCAACAGTCAGTCTTTAGGTAGCCGTTTTATTTTATTTCATTTTCAACCTTTCTCTCCCTAACAGCAAGCCCAACAGGTTGGTGATGACGACGACAGTGACGATGACACAAGCTATCAACAAGTATGGGATGTAGATGATGTACCTACTGGAGAAGGAATACCAGCTGTTGAACTACGCAAGTTTGGACCAGAAGATTTCACTTTTCTCAAAACTCTTGGGAAAGGCAGCTTTGGAAAGGTGCCTACTACAATTGTTGTATCCACCAACTAACATGAATATATCAGATTGCCACAATGTCCTCTTATCAACATGCTATGGGGATAAGGAGAAGGATAAGAGGAAGATTACGAGGAAGAGGATGAGGGGGGGGGGGGGGGGAATCACCAAGGCAATGACTTATTACAGTTTGGAATTCTTTTACTGAAAAGTTTTGTCATCTTTATCATTATTATTATTATTATTATTATTATTATTATTATTATTATTATTATTATTATTATTATTATTATTATTATTGCTGTTGTTGTTGTTGTTGTTGTGTTTTTATCATCATCCTCATCATCATCATCAGTTGTTTTTCACAAAGAAAATTTAAGTCCTTTGTATTGTAAAAATTCTTGTAGGTCATGTTGGCAGAGATGAAAGAGACAGGTCAGTTCTTCGCTATCAAAGCTCTACGTAAAGATGTGGTACTAGAGGATGACGATGTTGAATGCACTATGATTGAAAAACGTGTCTTATCAATGGGATGCAAACATCCATTCCTTACACATCTACACAGCACCTTCCAAAATAAGGTATTACATTGATTTCCTTATATATGGGATGCAAACATACATTCCTTACACATGCACATAGCACTTTCCAAGATAAGTTATTACCTTGATTTCCTTATCCATGGGATACAAACATACATTCCTTACACATCCACTCACCACCTTGTAAAATAAGGTATTACCTTGCATTCTTTTGTGAGCATTAATGGGATAACTTTGCCTCATGAGAAAACTTCAAATTTGATATACAGTTATGTCTCTCCAATACGAACACCTCTGCTACCAGCATTTTGTCCGGATTACAGAGACATCCAGATAGTGGAATCAGTCCCGAAAGAGTACAAATAAAGAAGAAAAAAAATCTGTCCCCAGGGAACCTTTCCGGATAATGGTGACATCCAGATTGTGAAGTTCCAAATTAGAGAAGGGCCACTGTATTTAGCATTGCGGCAATAGCCTATTTTATCCTTTGATAAGAAATCCAGTCTTTTATCAAGGGAAGCAAGTGTAACTGAGAATACTCAAAACCTCACTTGAGCAGTCACTTTTCCTTGTCTTCTTAATTAACTATTATATATGAACAAGTTTGACTAGTGTAATAATCTTGTTTTTAAGTTAAGGCATATTGACAGAAAACTAAAAGGAAATAATGGGACCTATTTATACATGATCACCACAGTTGTCTATTATAACTGAGAAATAAGTTGCTTTCCTTACGATAACATTAAATGAAAATATCATGTGATGCAACAGTGCCCGTTTTACACAAAGCTGATAATAGGCATTGAAATGTGCAACAGTTCAGTGTGGGCATTGTTCAAGACCTGAACATTTTTTTTTCATAACCATGTGAATAGGTAACTGCGAGCAATTATTTTAAGTTTAGTGGAAATATGGGGATAAGGGTTTTTAGATTATGGAGAGAGTTTAATAACAGTTACACAGAGAGAGAAAAAAATCGCAACGTTCTAAGTTGTCATCAGTTTGTCTTTTTTTTTCTTTTGCTGGGTGCGCTATTATAAGTTTTCAGTTGACCTGGTAATTGATATATGGTATAATGAAATAGTCGTTTCTAGGTTGTTACTTGTCTTGATAATTATAATACATTAAGATACAAGGCTTTCTAATACTAATATGATTATTTGATTTGACTAACTGGTATAGTAATTAATTAATCATTCATTTCCCCAGAGTCATCTGTTCTTTGTGATGGAGTATCTGAATGGAGGAGATCTCATGTTCCATATACAAGTTTCCGGAAAATTTGACTTTCAGAGAGCACAGTAAGCGATGGGTCTTTATAGTCATTCCATCATTACATGTAGAAATCTTTTTGGAATATTTTACTTATCAAGATTTTAATAATAAGTAATGCAAAATTAGATAAAAGTGGTGAAAAGGTATTGAAAATACTGATACTGGTCTACCCAAACATAACATATCGCATAGCTGCCAATCGTTCCGTTAAAAACGGATTTGTTCCGTATTTGACTTCCTGAGTCCGTAAGTCCTTATTTTTAGTTCAAAATCCGTATTTTGTAATTTTTGACTAATTTGTGGTAAAAAAGGCATGTGAGCCTAATGAATTATTATTATTGATCCATTATTATTACTATTACTACTACTATTATTGTTATTATTGGTGTCCAGTGAGAGCATAATCTCCATTTGTGTAGCTCTTTAATTTGAATTATGCCTCTATCATAAATGATTTTCAACAATTTAAAAAGTTCCATTCGTTTATATGACGCCTGTATTTTACTCAAACCTTTCATAATGTATTGGAGATTTCCATAGAATATGGATGTTAGCCTCGATATACTTTGAATATTCTAAGACAGTATTGATACTTTCACTATTAGTTACAAATATTATTTTAATTAAGAATAAAATTAAATCCACATCTTTGATTGGAAGGAATTCAATCAGAAAATCAATTGCTTATATAGATCAAACATGACAATGATTATTTCCCTTTATTAATTTATGAAATATATAAATTTAATCCCTTTAAAAAACATCTTCATCTGATTTTAATTTTTTTTTTTTCAAGCAAGCTTTTGTAACGGTTTAGGTTCAAGAAAAATAAGTATACTCCATTTTTAGGTGTGTTTATCTTGTCAAAGTAAAGAAATAGGAATTCTCTAATATTTCAAGGTGCATTTTACTATAACTACTATTATAGTATACTACTTAAAGACCATTATGTTGCATGAAAGGAAACATATATGCAATCGTCTACTTTTTATCTGAACTCACCTAATTTTTACCCCAAAACGCCCTCTCAAGTGATGTACCAGTTGGCAGTTATGCATTTCTAACCATCTTAAGTTATTTCATTTATTTTACAATTGTGCTTCTTGTGTATTGGTCCTTATCAAAGTTGAGGCAGTTGAATTCTTTCTTTATATTGTCTGTTCTGAAATTTTGATCTCATTGTGGAAAGTGTCATTTTAACGATTCAAATGTGCTGGTACTAAACCCGATAATTTAGCAACTTTTGGACTGGCCTCTGTTATCTCAAACTTGTTAGTGTTAGTAATAGTAATTAAAAAGGCTGACTTTTATATGTTGCGATTCGATGAAGGGGGGGGGGGGGGGCACACATCGTCCCCTCATCCCGGGCCAAATGAGCGTTCCTTATTTTATTTTTGAAAAGTTGGCAGCTATGATATCGTGGACAGACATATAGGTGCAAATGCATCAGAGCAGATGGTAGATATTAGTCCTCTAATTATTTTTAATTTTGACCAATTGATTGTTCCTTTCAGATTCTATGCAGCAGAAATTACCTGTGGTCTACAATTCTTACATCGTAATGGAATTATTTACAGGTGAATCACAGGTTTAATATTCTGTGTTCGTTTTGTTTGTTTGTTTGTTGTTGTTTTTTTTTTTTGGGGGGGGGGGTTGTTTTGTTTTCTTTGTATTTTGTTTTTATTTTGTTTGTTTAGTGTTTATGTGTGTTTTTAAAATAATCTTTTTTTCTTTTTCATTTGTTCATATTTTTTTTTTGGGGGGGGGGGTATCTTTTTGTTTATTCAATTTTACATTTTGTGCCAATTTGATATAATTTATCTTATTTATTAATAATGAAATATTTAACTTGATGCCCTTTGTATTTTTATCACAGGTTTTCTATTTAGATATCCTTTATATATTTGTATTTATGTTAATTGGTATATTCATTTCTTTGTGAGTCAGTTTGCTTTTGTGCATTTCTCTAACAATGAATGGCTGAGTACAAAAGATCACCAGAGTGGCAAAAGAATACATTTATGTTGTTTTGTTTTTTTTCCTTTTCATAATATAATTCTTTGAATTGGAATACCATATATGTCTATTACTCACAAGCATAATTCAACCGATATCCACATATTGATATTAATTTTAGATTTGAATTAATTTTTTCCATCAAGTTTTTGTTTTGATCTGATTTTTGGGGTTTTTTCTTTCTTTCTTTCTTTTTTTTATCTTTTTTTTTCTTTTGTTTTTGTTTTTCGTTTGTTTTTTGTTTTGTTTGTTTTGTTTGATTTTTTTGCTTGCTTTATCTTTTATTCATTGATGTTATTTTTGTTCTTTTTTGTTT
Organism: Berghia stephanieae; assembly: GCF_034508935.2. Taxonomy (NCBI): domain Eukaryota; kingdom Metazoa; phylum Mollusca; class Gastropoda; order Nudibranchia; family Aeolidiidae; genus Berghia; species Berghia stephanieae. Next base: position 29,555,849 of record NC_088365.1, read on the forward strand.
GTTTGTTTTTTCTTTAATTTAATGGCATTATAATGTGTTTTCAATTTACAACCACAGAGATCTCAAACTAGACAACGTGATGTTGGATAAAGATGGCCATATTAAAATTGCTGATTTTGGAATGTGCAAAGAAAAAATATTTGGTGATAACAGGGCTACAACTTTCTGTGGAACACCAGACTATATTGCTCCAGAAGTATGTGGTTCATATCAGTTATTTTTAGTTTTGAACACATGATAGGATTTTTTTTTTTTTTATGTAGTTGACTTATTAATTATTCTCATCTTAAAGACTGCGTTGTTTTGTTTTTTATTTGCGTTGTATAGAAAAGAGAAATATTTCTCTTTAATCTTTTTAAAATATATAAAATTTATGTTATCCAACATTTAGTGCCGGTTTTTGGATTTGTAATCCAATGATAAACAGGATGTAGCAATGGTGGCATTAAATCCTTTGATGAAACTCTCTGAAACAATTATTATTAGCTTTGTTTATATTAAATAAAGTTCGTGTAGCCTTCAGAAAATTCCTTTATTGTAAAATTTTTGCATCTTTAAAGGCTTTCTTTTCTGAGTTTTAGATCATTTAGTTAAACATTACTATTACTCTTCCGAAATGGAGATTAGGTTATTACTAATACTATTACTATTACTAATTTGTTACTGTTTTACAATTCTTGACATTATAATATTTGAAAGTTATTTTATTTACCTCAAGGATAAATTTGTCTTTTGGGTCTGTCTCAGAGAAAGACCGAGATAAAAGGGTCAGTCGCAGTGTGTTGCTGTACTGTAATATGAGCAACATGGTTTAAGTTTCTTACTTTAAAAAAAAAAAAGAAAAAATGCCAACATAGGGGAACCTATTTCCTCTGTACATTTGTGCAATGCCTTATCCATTCGACCATCACACACCCTAATTTCTGAATACGCAAAATGTTAGTGATATTTATCTTACGATATCTTAAATTGTTTTTAAATATCTGATAATATTTTGATCTCAGATCTTAAAAGGCCAAAAATACAACAGCTCTGTAGACTGGTGGTCGTTTGGCGTGTTGCTTTATGAGATGCTGATTGGACAGTCACCCTTCCATGGTGACGATGAAGACGATTTGTTCCATTCTATCCTTCATGACACACCTCGATACCCACACTCCACGCCTAAGGAAGCATGCACAATGATGAGTCTGGTGAGTCAATTATGATACATTTGTTTGTTAAGCTTTAAATTTAATTAGAGCGTGGTTAAAGTACTTGCCATCAGATCGATATCTTATTGAATTTTATACAATTTGAATGTGCTATATCTGGCTTTGTGGTCCAGTGGTATGACATTCAGTTTGTAGTCTGTAGGTCCAGGTTCGGAGCCCTGCTGTGCATGAACGCAAAAGTGTGTGCTTTAAAAAAGCTTTTTAGTCACATTTCCTCACCATACTCAGAATGAATACCAGGCTGGAAAAAATGTTGTCTCTGAAAATAGTAAAACGCCTTAAAAGTGTGATGCCTCGTCCTACCTGTTTAGTATTGCTGTTGTCTTGATACCCTAGTAAGGGGGTTTGATCACATTTAGTGGCTATTGCATTATATCAAATCTTACCTTTTTCACCTTAACTTTTTTTTTTCTGTTTGGAATTTGGTCATGAACATAAATATCATAGAGAGTTAATATGTCGCCATTAAAAAGCATAATAGTCAAACATGTATTGTTCAATGCAACTTTTTTTCTTAACAGCTTTTTGAGCGTAACCCTACAGACAGATTGGGTATGACTACATGTGGTGCTGGTCCAATCAACTCACAACCGTTTTTCCGCAACATTGACTGGGAAAAACTTGAGGCCAGACAGATACCACCTCCCTTCAAACCAAAAGTCGTAAGTGAAGTTGTGACAATTCCATTTCTCATAGTTTTTACCACTTGTCAGTACTTGTTGTTGTCGAGTTACAAATAGATATTTACGATCAGTTATAATCTATTTGTGGCAAATTATCAGATACTTAGTAATCTAACTTTTTCATTCAGAGTACAATAACCATATTTCACTCAGTTACCTTAGGTTCTGTTGGGTTTAAAATTGGTCTTTTTTTTAATTGCATTTGTTCTATGCTTTGACCACTGGATTGCACCAAAAATATAGCTCACTTTAAAATTTGCTTTCTCAACCAGAAAAATGCATCAGACAGCTCCAACTTCGATTCTGATTTTACTGCAGAAAAAGCTCAACTAACCCCACCTGATACAGCTCTCCTCAAGACAATGAACCAAAACGTATTTAGGAATTTCTCTTTTACCAGCCAAGAAGCTCTTAGACCAACCTCCTAGTCTCTGCTCTTTCTAATACTATTTTATATAATGATATGTTCGATTTTATATAGGAATGGTTTTAAAAGTTTATCTTTTTTTTTCTCTCAAAAACTTACCTCTCTGGTTTAGCCAAATGTGAGAAAATGTGAATTAATTTTGAAATAAGGCAATGGTCATGGAATGTATCATTATCTAAGGAAAGTCAATGTGTCATTGTTAAATCATTGTCTGGCAGGTAATGAGTTCAAACATATGTGGAGACTGACTCTGTTTTGGTCTCAACACTTCCTGTCAGAAAAGCTCTTATGACAGAGTAGGCCATGGGAAGAAAACTCAAAATTTTCTGCCATTTTAGAAACATACACTATTATTTTCTTGACGCCTTTCCATGACGTGATGTAGCTTTTGTAATATTTTTAACTTTTTAAGGAAAATTGAAACCTGCTGTAAAACCAGTTGTCAAATAATTCACGTGATAGATTCCGTTTCATAATCACAATTTACATTGGGAAATTAGGTCCAAGAATACTTCATCTTTTTAAACTTTATTTTACAATTTGAAATAAGCGACAAATGTAAATTTTACTGAAAGGGATTTAACTTTTTATATGCCAGCTGTGTAATTGTTGATAGCCATTTTATTTTTACTTCAAAGGCAAGACAAATATTGATCATTTAATATTTATACTTATACTTTCTATCATAGGCCGTTCAGAATTCCATATGTTTTTTCCATATTTTTTTCATGTACCTGAACAATTAATGTCTGTTCATATCAGTTCGTTTTATTTATCACGATCACCCCACGGCTCAATATTGTTTATTGTTTCATTTTGTAAGGAAGAGAGAGGAATGAGTTCATTTCTCAATTCTTTTGATATTATTGTTATATCACAACACTGTGTTATTTATGTATATTGAGTAATATCCCTGTGTATTTCAATAAACGTTCCTGATTTTCAAAAAATCTAAATGTTGACAACTTATCTTCATCACTCTTCATAAGAATTTGATTTGACCCAGTAAACACAACTGAGCCCCTCTCTCCTGATAAGTTTTATGATATGTGTACATTATTGTTATTGTGTGGTTATTATTATTATTATTATTATTATTATTATTATTATTATTATTATTATTATTATTATTATTATTATTTACCACGTTAAACGCATTTCATAAATTGTTTATTGTTGTACAAGCAGGCATCAAAAAAACTTAATGAAAGAACTAGGTTTTGTAAGTTTGATAATGTACATGTTGATTTTTTTTATTTGTTTCGCCTCATGTGTATGTTTTCTATTCTTTTTGTTTGTTTGTTTTTTCTTTGCGTGAATGGATGGGGAGTGGGGGTTTTATTTTGTTTTGTTTTTGTTTTGTTTTTTCTTTTTGTCATAATATTTTGTGTTTTTAAATTTTTCTTAATATTTTATTTCATGCTCGTTCAGTTTGTCTGGAAGGTGGCTATTTTCTAGAGCCTATTAATAGAGCTCTTTCATTATGGAACAAAACAAAGAGCCATGTCAAATAACCGAAATACGAGACATATTGGATTCCTTCAATGATAATGATAAACTTAACAATATCAAAATTAATTTATAGCATATATGCGCGTCTGTGTGTGTGAAATGCTCTTCAGTTTGAGAAAAATACAGTTGAGTATGAAATGATATAAATTAGACCAAGTTTGCCAATGTGATGATTCGTTCTGGAAATCACACCATGATATGTTTTGCAAGTAGATTTTTATAACCAGCCCTAAAAGATCGCTTAAATTGTTGATGATTATTGCAAAGTACTCGCCCCAGAGTTGTGTCCTTGGATATGACATTTCACAGATTGTATTAAAACCTGCACTTGAGTCAATAAGTGTTTATGGCACCTTATGTCAATATTTCTAGATTATTTTGATGATAATGTTATTTGATTGATTTGGCACTAAATTATGATGGTTTTACTTAAATTAATTTGGTACTAACTTATTTTGATGATGGTACTATTTAAATTTGGCACTAAATTATTTCGATGATGGTATTATATAAATCACTCTGGCTCTAAGTTATTGATGATGGTATTATTTAAATTAGTTTTTTACAGAAGATCTTTTCACACATTAAAAGTTTGGTGTGATTTGATTGCTCGGCATACATATTTATGATTTTTATATACTTTGATGCATCTATGTTTAAATATAATCATAAAATCATTGAATATAAATTGAATTTGTGTCTCATACGAATGTTAAAATGTAAGTTTTATGGATTTTTCAAACCAGTGTAAGTTGCAATTTCCAAATATACAAAACTGACATAATATTGCATAAAAATCCATTTTCAATTTATTTCGAATGATAAAGTACAAGCTGTCTATATCTTTCTTGTTATTTTTGTCATTCACGAAATTTATATAAGTAGGCATGTTTATTATTGTGTGTTCAATTACGTTGATAGAATAATTTATTTTACGCTAAAAAGACAATATTGTATATTAGCTGTCTTTCTTTCCATTTATTTATATTAAATTGTTATGTAATATGACATTAACTTATATATCTATTTATATTTTCCTCTCTCTCTCTCTCTCTCTCTCTCTCTCTCTCTCTCTCTCTCTCTCTCTTTTTTTTTTTTTTTTTTTCTCATACACGCACACACAAACACACACATATATCTTGTTAATGAGAACCCTAAAGATAAACAACACAATAATAAGTACGCATCATTATCATTCGTTCTCCTTGCCAACTTTTTAACGTTCATATTTTATGTCGCAACCCATTATATTAAATTTTTTTTCAAAGAGAAATAATAAGCGAATTAATTAAGCTACACTAAAATAAAAAATTTTTTAAATACTTTCTTACTTACCTTTTTTATTCATGGACTCTGATGTTGGTTGTGTTATTTTTATGAACCAATGAATGTGAATGATTTCATTTTGTGCTATTTTAGTATGATTTGTGAATTTTATCTTCGGAAAGTACCTAAATATAATGTCTTTATATCCGAAAATAATGTTTTGATTGTTTTGTAATATTGCAAGTTTATTCCGTTATTTTATGCATCTCCCTCATTTATTCTAGGTCTCCCTTCATAAGAAATGTTGGGGATTCTTACATATAAATGTAATAATGTTTCCACAATATCTTCGTTGTGCCCATCTTTCATGATGCACCTCAGCCAAAGTACTTCTATTTTCAGCCCCCACTCTCTGATATACCTACTTTTGCATACATTGAGATACCCTTGATATTGGCAGTTGATGTTTATTGGAAACCATTTAAGAACAAAGTACAACCATTTTACCCGAATTTATATGAGAATTATCATCAGCATATTGAAGGAATGTCGAAAATGGAGGACACAAAGATAAGAAAAACTCGCCATATTTATTCATTCCCAGCAGTGAATTCGACTAGAATAGACAATGGAGTCAATAGTGATAGGTTTGATTCAGATCTGCCAACCAGTTTGGTATGAAGAAATCACATATTTACGTATTTATGCAACTTTGACCAAAATACACAAATATGAGAACATTAAGAAAAATATGGGGGGAAAATGAAACAGGAAAATGCAGCATCATTCGGTCAAATTTGTTTGGTTCTCTTGTATTTTGATACTTTCAATGGATGAAGAGTTTTGACTGTTGAGTTATTGCAAATGTCTTAAGCCGTGATACGATATTAATGCCACCTTCCATCTGCTTGGCTGATCCATTTTGTGACAATTATTGGTCCAAATTAAATTGTGCATCCTGTTTGTTGCAATGAATATAACATTCTTTTTTTATTTATTGAAAATATATTTTTTAAACTCTTCTATGTGGGGTAAAATGTGAATAAATAAAAGTCATGCGTCTAATGGTTATCAGTGGGCAAATCTGGCTAGTCTTAATATCCATCAGTTGTTTTGATTATCATTCAGTCAAAGATGAACGGCTGAAATTATCACCCGCATTCCTTCAATACCAACACATGCCATGAAAATTCATCAACGAAATGTTTGATACTGACAGACAAATATAGTTGATAACTCTCTAAATGTATGTTTTGAATATACTCCAATCCAATATGTGGCCCACTGCCTCAAGTCAATATTAAGTCAGGATGATGGTGAAAAAAGAATTTGAAGACAAAATTATCAGAATTATGCTATTCTAGTTTTGCTCTTAAAGAATATGTGTTAATTCTTTTCAATATATGATCATTGTCTCATATGTTTGACTATAAACTCAATTTTTATCATCTAAATCACCTCGGCAGGTACTGTTTTGAGATGGCAGGTCACATATTTTCAAACAATATTTTTTACTACGAGACCAGAAGCTTGAGTGACATCACTGTAACTGATCTCTTGTTGAACACGAATTGATGTAGTTATAACCTGAGAAATAATGGGATTAACCATGACTGGAATTTTGTTTGAAAATCAATGTGGTTTCGATGTACAATCTTAGGGTCACAACATGTCCTAAATTAGGGCTAAGTATTCAAGCTGGTGATTGACCCTTCGCTGATGTGTCCTTAAGAAAGGCATATTGTATACTGTATACTGCATATTGTATATTGTATACATCTGCTTCATCCCATTGTAGTTAGAAATGGATGGTATATTTGAGGGTTCGTCTGAGCCAGTGATTGACACCTGACTGATAAATGCATGCATGTATACATTTGCCTCGTTTATTGGAGCTAAAGATGGACGTTACATTCGAAGGTTCTCCTGATGTAAAACATTGTTAATTTTTTTCCAAAAATTATACTAGCGCCCAAAAAGCTGCATGTGTCATCCTATATTCGCTGCTCCATTATCAGATAGATTTTTTTAAGCCAAAGCACTAAGAGTATGGTATTTACTGTGGATAAGCACTAAATGCAATTATTTTTAAATGATTAAGTCACTGGCTTTAGGATTGGAAATTCAAGAGTTTAAATCCCCTAAGACACCTGAAATTTTTAGGGAAATACTGGAGTGGCATTGCTGGGGTGATATATAACAGATGCGGCTGGTCGAGAGGGAAATATTCAAATTATGTATTATTCTCTTTTGGTGGGATATGATATTTCCTATTTTCAAATATCTTTTTACCAAAGAATAGAGTAGCTAAGTGTGAAATGTTTTACATGTTTCCATTGTGAAAATCTTTCAAAGCATATTTGTATTTGTTCTTCACACTTAGGTTAAATATTCATTCATTCATATTGAGCCATGCTCCACTGCATTAGCGGTCAAAGCTCTTCAATCCACTCTTTCCTATGTCTTATGCATTATGAAAGATCCGAAAGGAAAATATTAAAACCAATTTTTTGAAGGAAGAAGAGTTGAAACATGCAAGGAAGAAGATGAAAGCAAGAAAAGCTCCAGGGTCTGACATCACAATAGAAATGCTTAAACCACTCAGACATTTTGTGGTGGCAGTGCTGTTGAATGAGATATACGAAACGGGTCATATCACGACAGAACTATCAAATTCGATATTCCTCACTCTACCAAAGAAAACAATAACGGAATGTGAGCTTCACCGAACCATCAACTTGATGAGATGCATAACCAAAATATTGTTACGCATTATATTGAATTGAGCAAGGAACAAAATAAAGCTCTGGGTGGGGTTCCTGACCTCCCAGAGAGGGCAGGGAGGTACTTACTGTGTCTTCTGTCCCCCTATATCTGTTTTCCAACATGCTGTCTGTCTTTGTTTTGGATTGAGATTACTTTGTTTTGTTCTGGCCCTGGCTGGTTAGTTTTGTGGAGATGATATTTTTTTCCTTGTAAACCTTTGAGGGTATCCCTCTTTGTGGGGACCTGTGCTTGTGTCTGGATGATAATTTTAGGTGAACTCAAACTAATAACTTTGATAGTGTGCTCTTGGAATCTACATCTGCTCCCTATTTGTACCTCCTTTTTCTTGGGTGCTTTAATTGTAATTCTAGAACTTTCTACTATTCGATTTTCTTCCTTTTTACTGGCATTAATATCACCTTAATGTGTTGCAAGCGCCGTAAAACCCTTAAAAACAAACAAAAACAAAACAAAATAAAGCTCTTCTATATTCTAATACAACTAGAGTCATCATGCCAACCATATTTCAAACATTTCATCTTTGCAAATGCATAAGCTCTCTTAAGTATTGGATTGCATATGACAAGATGATTGTAACAACACACTCTTATCCATTTCATGTCATTCCTAACATTATTATTGCTGTGCCTTTCCTACTTTCATGTTTTTTCCCACTTTTTACTATTTTATATGTTATATGGAAACATAAAAGTTATGTTATTATATTGTGCAAATTGATATACTTGTTCAATGCATACATATGTATATATATATACGTATATAAACTTTCTATTATAAAAAGACGTTTTAATGTACCCGTTAATGTGTTCAAATTCATTTTTATTTTCCCTGTGGTCGCTTCAGCTGAAATATTCACAGTTTGCAAAAATTGGGCCTAGATCAACTTTTTCTTGGGGGGAGGGCGGGGGGAGGGGGGAATAGGCGCTTTAGAAATAAGATTATTATTATCATCATCATCATCATCATCATCATATATTATTATTATTATTATTATTATTATTATTATTATTATTATTATTATTATTATTATTATTATTATTATCATTATTATCATTATCTTATTATTATTATTATTTTTATTATTATAATTTATTATTATTATCATCATCATCATCATCATCATCATCATCAATAGAGAACAAAAGTGAAGCCGTTTTCTAGTTCATTTTGTACCAAAACTGATTCCCTTTGCACAATTTCTTTATTCAACCATGCTGTTGTTAAATACCAGAACTGCTATTGAGATGTCATCTCATCCACAAGGATTTGAAATTTTTGACTGTTTCACGCCCTGTAAGTTAAACTGAATTTGCAAGGAGGGAGTAATAGAATGACACCTTTCTCACTTACATTAAGATTATTGGATCTCATTAGAAATCCACTTCTACCAAGTGTTTCAATCATTCTCTTTAACAATGACTAATTTTTATTTTTAACAAATCTATTTTTGTACTTTTTATGTATCATTTATTCTTTTTGTTGTATTTGATCATCGTCCATTTTCAAGAGAAATTACCACCCCCCCAAAGACTTCTCACAACGGGCAGGAGGTCTCATGTTGTGTCTTCTCTCCCCCTATCTATATCTGTTTTCTGAATTTGCGTTATGTCTTTGTCTTTGAATGGGATCATTTAGTTTTGTCCTGGCCCTATGCAGTTCCTTAGCTAGGAGGGAAACAATCAAATGTATAGTATTAGTTTTGGTAGATGATATTTTTTTCATTGTAAATTATCTCTCTCTTATGCACCGTTACATTTTTTGTATTGAATACATAATGGTTTGCAAGCATTTGAGTGTTTTCCTTTTAGTGGGATCCTGTTCTTCAAACTAAGAACGCTGATAATGTCTTTGTGGAATCTACATCTATTCCCTATTTAACACATCCACCTGTGTCTTACTTATTCTTTTGTAATTTCAATAGTAAATCTATAATTAATATTTTTTTTAGCTATCCCATTTTCTTCCTTTCTACTGTCGCTGAAATGACCTAAATGTGTCGCAAGTGCCGTAAACAATCAAACCAAACATGTCTCGCAATCGCAAAAGAAAATAATTATCATGGTCTTCAATTCTCTTCATTTTCTTTCCCTTTCAAACACTGCATAAGTAACTGACCTCTGCACAATCCCACAGCAGTGCCATTTGCTTTTTTCGAAAATGGTCCACCATTTTATCTCTTCTCTCAACCGTATGGTTTCCCTTCCATATAGCTTTATCTGTTCTAGATTGAGATGTTGGATTTGTTTTCACTCTAAAATTGGAATGAATCTCTGTCTTTAAATTGTTTTTCCTTTCTTCCTTTTTTTTTCTTTTACATATATATTTTGGGGGGGGGGGGGGGGGGGGGGGTGGTAATTTTTCTTAAGTACAGTGTGTTATTGTCAGCAATATTTGCATTGCACCTTGGTGAGAATTTTGAGTAATCTCAGATTATACAGCATATAAGTATAACTTGCTCTTGAGATCTTCTCTGTTCTAAGTATGTAACAGTTCCCTGTCTTACTTTTTTCTTATTAAAAAAAAAAAACAACTTAAGAGCTCCAGAGCTAAAATCTTTTGGTTATCCCATCACCTTGCTTTTTCTTAACCTTGAAATAAGTTAAATTACAGAAAATACAACAAACGCATTATTAAATAGTGCAGAATCTCCGTTGATGTAGGGAAGAACTATTTATTGAAATTCTTTGCCCAAAAAAAAAATAAAAAAATGAAATAGTCATATCTTTCCCTTTTTTGTTTTCTTGTTTTCTTTTTTGTCGGAATTTATGATTTTTTTCTCACACTGTGTTACATTTTTAAAATTTGAGTGTATTCCTTTAACAGCAATTTTTTGTTCTTTTGGCTGGTTTCAAATTATTACGCTCATGAATTAATTGAGATCATCTTCTATTTTTTAATTGAGTCCCCTTTATTTTATTATTTTTTCTAGCAATATTTTAAGCACTGACAAACTCTAGAGCAAAGTTATTTGAGTATTTTATCACTTTCATTTTTTCCCCTTCTTGCTATGATTTAAAATGGTACAGGTATGCAGCATTTAACTCTTTTTTAGAAATCAAAGAAAAATAAAATATATTGTGTGTATCTCTTATCAAAGTTTTTGGAGTATTCTTTTGTTTTTCCTCCAATTATTTCATAACCACAGTTCACAATGACCAAAACAGAAACGTGTGCATTGACGCAATAACTTCACTATTTCATCAAAACCTTTTTTTTTTCTTATGGCGATGTTGTGTATTTGTCTTTTTTTTATTTTTTTTATTTCATTAAGTTTGTTTTGTTTTGTTTTTTTGTTTTTATTTTTGGTATGAACTTTTGCCAATCACCAAAACAACAAAATTGATATCAACACTTTACTAAAAGCTCAACAATCTTGTATATAGCCGCACGTTTGATCAAATATTTTATCATCATTTCCTTGTTCCTTATTGCAATTATTTTGAATACCGATATGTTACCTGCCAATTTAAAAAAAAGATTGAAATTCTACAAGTAGCCAAAGAAATAAAATATAACAAACAAAAAAAAACAGATAGATAAATAGATAAAATAAATAACAATATTGAAAGCACTGGTGTAAGTGTAATGTAAGTGGTGATATTTTCCAATTGTTTAACATATTTTTTAAATTTTCATTTGGTATATTTTTACATGTCCGACCTAATAACCGTCATCATCCATTATTGAAAATATTTCACTTGAGATGACCCTAGTTAGTCAATGCATATAAAAGTTTTGATGCAGGTAATCCAGTCCTTAGTTCTTGCAGCTTTTTAGCATTGTCAGATCGTCATCAAACATCTATTGAAACTCTCATTAAAAGGTCAGCTACACTTTGGATTAAGTCGTCTTAAAATTAAAGATATATTTTGGATGTACAGGCTACTAACTAAGTCACCTGTATAAACACTTCCTTTTGTTACAAGGACAGAAAGGATATCTTCTTAATATTTATTCTACAGCGTCTAGAAGTTTTACATTTTAAGTCTAGATGAAAGGGATAACAAAGAAAGTGTTTAGCTTCGGTCAACTAATGTTGTGTGGAAAGTTGATTTGTAACTTTTGTTATGCTGAGTGGAGACTGGTTCCCAAGCTCTTTGACCTTCCCATATACTACTCATTTCATTATCAATTATTCCTTTCATGTCACTAACTTTTCTTTTTTCTTTTTTTTTTTTGTTTTTTTTTTTGTCTTGTTCCTAAAACAAGAGTTATATTCAATTTGAAGGTACTTAAAAACATCACTGCAAGAAAAAAAAAACATCAAAAATGATTTGAGCAAAAGTGAAGCTATTTGAGTTTTCTCTCTCTTTTTTTTTTATCCTGTGAATCTTTGAGATCTTAAATGACATCAACTAATTTATGAGTCCAATATTTTTTACGTAAAGGATGTTGCACAGTACAAACCGTTTTAAAAAAATGATCTTTCTTATTTCGGAATAAAGTCTCTGAAATCATTTCAGATTTTCATTTACTTGACAACCTATTGCTAATATTCTCAACATATTCCCAATTTGTTTAATTTGATAGTGTATAAGTAATGTACAAGTATTAGTGAGCTAATTCCCAATTCAATTTTAATATTGTTTGACTGACTGGGCAGTAATATTGAGATGATTTAATTTTTACTAATGAATATATGATAATAAACCTGCTTAATATGATGCTTTCATTTTTGTTTCATTTTTTTTATATGCCTAGGTTACTAGGTTGTGATGGAGGCTCAATTCACTCCTTGTGGTCTTGATGGAAGTCTCTTTGCTGTCTCTTCCAAAGTGGCATTCTATTGGGGTTTGTTTTTTGTTTTTTTAAGGGTTTTACGGCGCTTGCTACACATTAAGGTCATATCAGCGCCAGTAAAAATGAAGAACATGTGATAGTAAAAAGTTCTAGAATTACAATAAAAGCACAAAAGAAAAGGTAATACAAAGGGGAATTGGTTTAAACAGGGAACAGATGTAGATTCCAAGAGCACACCGTCAAAGTACTTAGTTTGAGATCACCTAAAAGTCTCATCCAGACACAAGCACAGGTCCCAACCAAGAGGAATACACTCAAATGTTTACCAATCATATAATATAATATGTAAACTAAACATAATACATTGCATAACAGAGAAATGATTTACAAGGAAAAAAATATCATCTCCCATAACTATGACTATTTATTCGACTGTCTCCCTCCCAGCCAAGGAACTCCGACAAGGATCAGGACAAAACTAAGTAATCTCATTCCAAGACAATGACAGGAAACAATTGGAAAACGGGTATGTGGGAATAGAAGACACAGCATGTACCTCCCTGCCCACTATGGGAGGTCAGGATCCCCACCCAGTGGCATTCTATATATATATATATATATATATATATATTATATATATATATATATATATATATATATATATATATATTATATATATTATATATATATGTCCCAGAAGGAAACTGTTTATTGGTTTTGCCTGAGCCTGGCTGCAATTTTTCACAGCAAGGAAAACCTAAGGACATTTATGTACAAGATGTTTTTCTAAATAATTTTCTTTGTATGTCGCTGCAATATAGGGGTTTGTTTGCTTGTTTTTGTTTTTAAAAGTTTTACGGCGCTTGCAACACATTTAGGTCATATCAGCGCCGTAAAAAGGAAGCAAATTGGATAGTAAAAACATTCTAGATGTACAATTAAAAGGACTTGAGGAAAAAGTAAGACAAAGGGGAATGGCAGAACTAGGGAACAGATGTAGATTCCAAGAGCACATTATCAGTGTACTTAGTTTGATGTTTTGTTTGTTTGTTTTAAGGGTTTTACGGCGCCTGCAAAACATTTAGGTTATATCAGCGCCAGTAAAAAGGAAGAAATTGGGATAGTAAAAAGTTCTAGAATTACAATTAAAGCACCCAAGAAAAAGTAAGACATAGGGGAACTGGGAACAAATAGGGATCAGATGTAGATTCCAAGAGCATACCACCAATGTACTTAGTTTGAGATCACCTTTAAGTCTCATCCGGACACACGCACAAAATCCAACAAAGAGGAATACACTCAAATGCTTACATTATACATTCAAAATAACAAATATAATAATACATAACAGAGAGATGATTTACAAGGAAAAAAATATCATCTCCCAAAACAATAACTGTGCATTTGACTGTTTCCCTCCCAATTAGGACTCCGGCCAGGGCCAGGACAAAACCAAGTAATCTCATTCCAAGACAAAGACAGAAAACATGTTGGAAAACAGATATAAGGGGATAGAAGACACAGTATGTACCCCCTGCCCACTATGGGAGGTCAGGAACCCCACCCAGGACCTAAATGTTTCATCCAGACACCAGCACAAGATCCCACTTAGAGGAATACACTCAAATATTTACAAATCATATGTTTAAAATTTTTTAAAAAAATAACAGTACGTAACAGAGAGATGATTTACAAGGAAAAAAATATCATCTCCCAAAACAATAACTATACATTCATCTGTTTCCCTCCCAGCCAAGGACTCGTGTCAGGGTCAGGACAAAACTAAGTTAATCTCATTCCAAGACAAAGACAGAAAGCAATTGGAAAACATATACAGGGGGATAGAAGATACAACAAGTACCTCTCTGCCCACTATGGGAGGTCGGGAACCCCACCCAGGATATAGAGGTTTGGTCTTGGACTCGCAAAATGACCTAAATTAGCTATGAGGATTCGAACACATGATTAGGAACTTTGACAATGTGTCGTCATTAAAAACAGTTTTCACACATTTTCCACATCATGGGAGATGGACGTTGATTTGGAGATCCCTTAATGCAATGAAGCATTGTCTTTTTGTCTGAAAACTGTCCTGGCCTAACAATCGCCCAGTCTAACAGACCCAGCTTCTTAATCACTGCTGGGTGGAGAAGGGGAGATGTTCGAACAAAATATTGACTGCACTCCACAGACGGACCTGTTCCCTGTGCTTATAAGACAAGTGGTCTACCACTGAGATATAGAGTGGCAATATGTCACTATAATACAAATCCTTTACAAAAATTCACAGTCTTCATCATGATTGAAATCCATGACCTTTCAACACAAAACCAATGACTATATAGAACCAGAAACACATTGCAATATTCTAAAAAATAAGATTTTCAAAGTCATGCATGATAAAAAAAGGGGGGAAAAATAATTTAAAATAAAAAACAAACAAAAAAATCTGAAGACAAATCTGTTCTGTTAAGCTCTTAATGTTTTGTTTTTATTCATATTTCAATTGTGAGTTAAGTAAAGTTGAACAACTTTCATTATGTTTTTATTATTATCTTTTTAATTCTTTATTTTTTGTTCCCTCAAATACTTATAGATTAGAGGAAATTGTCGCTTCAACTTTGTACTGTGATAAATAGTATGGCCGTTTTGGGTTTCTCCTTTATAGAACTGTGATGATGAATAAATACAGAATAAATTCCGATGGCATTATTTTCATTACCAGTACCAATCACTTTCTTTGCCATACTATCTATCACGTCTAAGAAAAGGAAGATGATTTACCAACTGAAAGTTATAAGATTTAGTGTTGATAATTTCTTGCAATACTCTAAAATCAGAGAGTCTGAAGTAAGACACCTGACAACAACGAAAAGCTCTAAGACAAAAAAAAGGCATAATTAAATTCCAACAGAATTTCTTGACAACTGTAAAGTTTTACCCTAACTCTGGCACAGATTCCTTGCAAACAGAGTAGGCATAAAGTATTGGGTGAATGCAATCACTACCTGCTTCAGTTCCTTGAACAATAACCAAGTAATAATTACAAAGGCTCAGTGTTGGGGGTTTGTTTATTTTATAAGTTGTATGATTTAAATTTTGTTTACCTGTAGAATAATTAAGCCCTTTGAAATGTTGCAGGGCAGTGGGGGGAGGGGGGTCCTGATAGCCCAGTTGATAGAGCACTCGCTTCACCGCATAAGAACCGAGATCAAACCCAGGTGCAGTCGAGATTTTTTTTTTCTGACACCCCACCCCTGTTCACCCAGCATTGATTGGGTAGCTGGGCCTGGTTAGATCTGGCAGAAAGTTCTTTGCAATAGACTAGCATCCTATCCAGAGGGTAACAAGCAATTGCTATTGTCCATTTCACGCTATAGAAACCTGGATAAAATCCGGCTCCATGAGCCCAATGGCTCTGAAGGACTACTTTCTTAAAAATTTTGTCTCATGAGACTTGTTAGTTCCCATTATAGTGATCACTGAGGTGGATGGACAAAGTTAGGGGTCACGTTAGTTGATAAATGGATTCCTTTAACTACATCACAGGACAATAATCTATACTATAGAAACATACATATGCATTAGCAAAAGATCCAAGCTAGGTCCTGGGCAATCCTGATACATTACAGTTCATTCCAAAAGAGGAATTGGATATGTAAGAAGAAAAAAGGAAAAAGATAACAAAAGAATCATCAGGAGTTGGCTTATTTAACCCTCCCAACACCTCCTTACCAAAAAGAGCCAAACAATTTATCTATGCAATAAATTGAAGATACCATTACCTTCGAGGTACTAAAAACTCAGTTTCTAGGATAAATCTCTCACAAGCAAAAGTGCTGTTTTGTAACCCAGGATCAATCGATTAATCTTTCTGGCCCAGTAGTGAATGGGTTGCTGGGTCTGTGAGATCATCTGATGGAAATAACTTTGCAAAAGACCAGTGTCCCATCTGAACGGTAGCAAGCAATTATTACCATCCGTTTAAAGGTGCAGAATCCAGGATAAATGAAACCGACTCATTTAACCTCATTGCTCTGAAGGGTCGCAACTACTTAATTTCCCTTTGCCTGGGATTCATGCAGTAATGTTTGAATTATACATTGAATTATATAAACAGATATAGATAGATAGATAGATAGATAGATAGATAGATAGATAGATAGATAGATAGATAGATAGATAGATAGATAGATAGATAGATAGACAGATAGATGAATACATTATATTTTGCAAAACAAATTTTAAAAATTACAATTGCACTGTCAGATGTGCAAACACATACACATGCCCTGTAGAATTATGTGATCAAATTATATGATAGTAACAAATTATTTGGAAAAAAAAAAGAGCAAGAGATTATCACTTTAAAAGTGTATCAATAATTGTAAAGGCAGCACTTGGATAAATAATGTATTAAGCAACACAATTGACACTTCACAGTCAGACATTCCTCAGCGTGGAAATCGAGATTCAATCAAACACGATGCTAATTGGAAAGTAAACCAAATTTTCTATGTCTCGTACCCTCACTGTCAGGATGTGATCAACAAGTTTTCAATTTTTTAATTAAAAAACATTAATTGTGATCCATCGCCTCAAAACCAGGGATGCTAAATGATTATTTTATTTTAATGAAAATGGTGGAGCATCACATATTACCAAATATGAAACTAGTAAACGAGCAAACAAAAACATCTCCCCTAACTCCACCCTTGCTTTTACCAATGTAAGGGGCTTTTGTTGCATCAATTCAAATACTATTATTTCTGTCTTGAGAAGAAGGACCTTCAGTGGCCTTTTTCTTGGAAACAAGAAAGGATACTGAGGTGTAAACTGAGGTGTGGAAAACCGGAAAAAGCCAGAAAAAAAACATTTGGCATCCGTCAAAACGGTATTATATCAGGGTGAACCAGATGACAAAAAGGGACTTGAAAGGGAAAATGATCAGAAATGTGACATTTTAGTTTTTGCAGTTTAAAAATCACACTTGTTCTCCTCAATAAGAAATAAAAACTTGACCCATGATCATATAATACATATCTATGACAGTAAATTCTATTTTTAGCATCTAAATCACCCCAACATAATACATCATTAAGGCAGTGGATCACAAACTATCTTTCATTTAATATTATACTGGAAGAAATGATACTGGAACTTATTACATCTAAAAAAGAGGCAATTTATGTTTGTTGTTTGTTTTGAAATGTTTTACTGCGCTTGCAACACATTTAGGTCATTTCAGTACCAGTAAAAAGGAAGATAATTGGGATAGTCAAATATTCTAGATTTACAATTAAGCATGCGAGAAATAGTAAGACAAAGAGACATGGTTCAAATAGGGAACAGATGGAAATCCCAAGAGCACATTGTCATTGTACTTAGTTTGAGATCACCTAAAAGTTTCACACTGATATGTTTTTGTTGTTTTTAAGGCTTTTACAGCGCTTGCAACACATTCAGGTCATATCAACACCAGTAAAAAGGAAGAAAATGGGATAGTAATAAGTTCTAGAATTACAATTATAACACCCAAGAAAAGGTAAGACAAAGGGGAAATGGTTCAAAGAGAAACAGATGTAGATTCCAAGAGCACACTACCAAAGTACTTAGTTTGAGTTCACCTAAAAGTCTCATCCAGACACAAACACTACTAAGAGGAATGCACTCAAATGTCTAAAAATCATATATAATATGTAGACAAAACATAATACAGTGCATTACAGGGAGATGATTTACAAGAAAAAAAAATATCATCTCCCAAAACTATACATTTGACTGTTTCCCTCTCAGCAAGGGCATATGGCCATTCCAAGACAAAGACAGAAAGCAAGTTGGAAAACATATATAGGAGGATAGAAGACACAGTAAGTACCTCCCTGCCCACTATGGGAGGTCAGGAATCCCACCCGTAACCCTGATATAAGCACAGGATCCCACTAAGAGGAATACACTCAAATGTTTACAGAACAATTTAAATTCAAAACAAACAAATATAATAATACATATAATCGAAAGATGAATTACATGGAAAAATATCACCTCCAAAAACTATAACTATACATTTGAAAGTTTCCCTCTCAGTCAAGGACTCCAGCCAGGGCCAGGACAAAATCAAGTAATCTCATTCCAAGACGAAGACTGAAAGCAACTAGGAAAACAGATATAGGAGGTAGAAGCCACAGCAAGTGACCTCCTGCCCACCATGGGAGGTCCGAAGACTCCACAAAGAGAGGCATTTAAATTTTGTTATTCAGTATAACTTATTTCGCTATTCAGTTACAGTATTTCATGACAAGAATCCATAAAAAAAAGGTTTTGAAAAGGTCTCTTCAATAATTCAAAACCGCCAGAAATGAGAAAATTATAAATGCATTATAATTTTTCTCATGAAACTGAATGGGGTATATAATAAATTAAGATTATCGAGCATATTGCATAACTGATCACATATTAAGAGTTACTATTAACATATAAATATAAAAGCCTGAAACGTAAACATTATAGATAGTATGTAGCACATCACAAGAACCAAGTACTGGTCGGTGCTCTTTACACATGCATTCACGCTCAAACACCCGTACCCACACACTCTAATACACACACGCACACACACACACATTCACACAATACAATATATTACATGGTTTATCATAGGACGAAACACACCAACAGTTTGGTGATGAACATAACATGAAAAAAAAAAGTAAAACCATAAGAATAAATACATAGCCTAAAATAATAATAATAATAATAATAATAATAATAATAATAATAATAATAATAATAATAATAATATAATAATAATAATATATATAATAATAATAATAATAATAATAATATATAATAATAATAATAATAATAATAATAATAATTATAAGGTTCCATAAAGTTGAGCACTCTAGGTCTCAGTAGTAAACAACTCATATATATATATGAGTCTTGTTGTTTCTGCATTTTTATCAAGTAGAGTGTCTGCAGTATAATCTGTATGGATAGAGATAGAATCGCAGGTATGAATTAAAATAAAATATATTTGGGTTTTTGTTTTGTTTTTTTCTTTCTTTTATTTATGTATTTATTTATCCATTTTATTTATTTACTTATTTATTTTGGAATGTCATCTTATTCTCTTATTATAAGAACAATATTTACTTTTCATACACAGTTAAGAATACTCACGCCTGTTGCTTTCTTTTTTTAGTCATAAAATCTTAACTTAAAATTCATAGCACTTATATGAGATCTAAATGTTCTATGTTTGATAATTTTGGTGGTAAAAAAAGTGGTCACGTTCTATCACAGGATAGTTTTCAGGTAAAATCACAAAAATGTAATCAATCCAACTCTCCCCCCTCTCTCTCTCTCTCTCTCTCTCTCTCTCTCTCTCTCTCTCTCTCTCTCTCTCTCTCTCTCTCTCTCTCTCCCTCTCTCTCTCACACACACATACATACACACACACACATACACACACACACACACACACACACACACACATATATATATACCTATAGACAAATATGTTGATGGACACAATTCGACTTCAGAGTATCTTTTCTTGGGCTTGAGCATGCGATATGCCATGATAATACGCATCAATGGAAGTTTCCCGATCATTTTGCAAAAATACAAAGAAAAATGTTTAAAACTATCCTGAAGTAAATGTAAATAACAATGTGAAATTGAATGTAAGCTTCAATTTAATATACGAAAACAGATAAAATGGACGTTTCCGGTTTCCTCTTTATCAACAAAACAGGATGAATGAAACACTACAGACGAATGAGATAATATGGTAGTGGCGTTGTTTCATTCATCCTGTTTTGTTGATGAAGGGGAAACTCGAAACGTCTTTTTTATCTGTTATCTGTTTATCTGTTAAATTGAAGCTTACATTCCATTTCACATTGTTATTAATTTCTTCGAGCTTCGAGCAGCAACACTTACATTATGATGTAAATGTAGAACATCAACATTATATCTAAGAAAACAATTTAACAAAAACTAAATGTGGCAGCTCTGATTAATGTTACAGTCAGAATTCAAATTAATTCAAGCCTAAAATCATATTTAATATTTTTAACTATGAGATCCAATAACAGTAAAGTGTTATGAACCCAAGTTCCAAAGCAATTACTGCTCTGTTGATTGAAGCAATAAAGATAAAAGTTAAAATCATGTATTTTATAAGGCAAGATGAAAAAATTATGAATAAAATTAATGAAGTCTCGTAGTTGAAAGGTTAATGTGGGAAAAAAAAGCACAAATAGACAACTTTCAGCTCAATCAGTTTTTTTCTGTTTACAACAAGCGTAAACATGGATAGGTACACCAAAAAACTACGGAAGAAAAGTGTTCATTTCTTGACTGGAACAAAAATATATATAAAATACTTATTAGGGAAACAATATATTGTAATGTATACCACGTTATTTCATTCAAGACTGGTGGATATCTATTCTAAGCAATACATGTATGACAATGTTTGCTTTTTCAATTATCTCAGGGATAATGTCAAACCCAGAACTTTCTAAAATAGCATCAGTCGTCCTGTGTCAATAAGTACATCAAATGCGTAGAATAACAATCTGTGTTTCATAGTATTAAACTCCATTCTATTCCGCCGTATCCATACTGGCAGGACCTTCACTCCCAAATTCTTCGTCATCACTCAAGTCCCAAACCTGTAATAAAAAAGTATAAAGATTTACATAAATAGAAACCCAGACAGAAGAGATTGGATCAGGAAAGGAGTCTTAAGGCTGCAGCCCTACCACCAATCTAGGAGGCTATTACGATGGGCTGGTCCTCAACACATGTGAATTTGACTAACTCTTAAAGAATTAATTATAAACTTTAAAAACAAAATTTCATGCAATGGGAAATGCATAGTTTATCACAAAAGATGGCGAGACTGCCAGAAATACACGTTTAAAAAATTAAGAGAGCGATAATAAGCTGTCTTGTGAATAAAGAAGTGAAAAAAAAATCAAAATGAAAAGGCTTAAAAACTAAATGATACAATGACATAAAAGGCAAATACCCTTCATTAGCAAATCAAACAATAAAATGGAAAAAAAAATGTCTTTTAACTTTTTTCAATTTTTGTTATTTGGGTTTTTTGTTTGTTTTTTGTTTGTTGTGTTTGTATTCTGTTGTTGTTGTTGTTTGTTTTTATTGTTTGGGGGGGGGGGGGGGGTTGGGGTTTGTTTTTTGGGGTTTTTTTTGTTTGACTGACGAATGTTTTGTGTTCATTGTGGGATTGTTTCATTTCAAAACCACTATTTACATCTACAGATATTGTCCAAGTGAATGTAAAATCTTGCCCAAGGCAAAAATCTAAATGTCAACTGTGGTACTTGAATTCCGGCCAATCAAGTTATAAAGCAAATATTTAACCACTACTCTCACTCCAGGTGTTAAAGTGAAGTCACAGAATGTTTTACATTTGAATTAGAACATACATAAACCCAAAACTTTATTCTTGTACAATAATTTGATATTTCAAATAAATTCTTTCTTTAAGTTTTTTTAATTTATTTAAACTTGACACCCAGAGTGATAATTAAAAAAAGGACATTTTACAACATACAAAACAAAAATAACTGCTTTATTATATTCAATTTGATCTAAATTTACCCTTCCTGTGTGACACAATATTATTATCATAATAACAGAAAGATATGATGAAACTAGAACAAGAGTGAGAGTGAGTTATGATAGATTATTGGTGGCAGGGGTGGTGGTGGTGGTGGTGATAATGAGCAGCTGCCACTTGACAGTATTTGTGACACACAGGAGAGAGAAAACAAGATGGGGCATGGGGAGTTACCTCAGCATTGAGTGAGGCATCTTGCATTGATGTCAAGCCTGTCAATTCCTCCAAGTATCCAGATTGATTGAAGGCACGGACAAGGAAATCAAAGCCTTCCTTCTGGTAGTGGTCTAATACCTTTAAATAGAAGACCACAACAATATGCAGTAGAAATGACTCCAATCATTAAGTGATATAACAGGTATCCAAATTCAATAGTTCCAATGGTTACAATGACGTAAGATAGGAGCTATGACTAAAGCAACACTTCTATTCAAAGGAATAAATGAATTCTTGAAAATATTAATATAGTAAATCCAGATAAATAAAAGGCAATTTAGGCAGACGGGATAATTGTCTGAGGGTGAAAATTATTTTCTTTTCTAATCATAATTTCTGTCATTATACATTTTGTTTTTAACAGATGGGGGCCTTCTGTTTTCATATACGATGACCTTGTCACATCGCCATTTCTGCTCTCCTGACAAAAATGGCGAGATCAGGTCTTACTTGTAAATGGCAAAACTTTCTTCTATATATTTTCTCCTTACAGTGATATTTATTTTAACTCAATCTTTCCAAAAAGTCGGGATGGTTACTATACTACGAAATAGGAGCTCTGAACAAATAGCACTTCTCCACAAAGGGATAAATGATTTCATGATAATGCAAATAAAATAAATGCATATCAAGCAAAATAAAAGGCAATTGAGACAATTTAGTTTGGATAATGGTTTAAGGGTGGCAATTCCCTTTTTTTTTTCCAATCATACTTTATGTCATGATATATGAGAACCTTCTGCTTTCAACAATAATGCCCATGTCACATCGCCATTGCTGCTCTCTTGATATAAAATGATAAGACCTGATGTCAGGCAAGAGTAATAATGATCTTATAAAAGTTATTTTCATTCATTCTTTTCAAACAAGTTTGTGGAAAACGCTGTTAGTTTAATAAGACAAGAGTGTAACCCTTACGTGCACTAAAGTACTTTAAACAGTGCTTACCACAGGACTGCAAGCTGTACACATGTCAAAAGCTCTAGTGGCTGGCAATATTTGCTGAAAACGGGACAAAAACCCTCGGATCTAAAAAGGAAAACAAAATTAAATCAGATTTATCAAAGACGATTGAGAGCAAGATAATAGAGTGAAATTTGGCCAAGAAGATATATACAGCTCTCAAAGTCGAAACTTAACGAGATTTTTATTGCATAAAATAGCAATTCTCTTCGTTGTCATCTCGGCAAAAATTATAATCATTACAAAATCTAATTTTCTAGTTATGTTTTATTGAGAGGTTTCAGTAAAAATCTCATTTTGACTGGCACACTTAGGCCTTTTTAGCTTTGTGGTACAGTAGAAATGGTAAAAAAAATAATGATGATAATAAAGATTCATTGACGTCTTCAAATATTTTTTTTTTTATTAATGAACTTTTGTATAGCGCAATATGCACTGAACATACACAAAGGGCTTTACAAGGGAACTTTGGCCAACAGCAACACTTAACATGTAGGACAAAATATGACGTTTGTCAGTAATATTACATCTTTTCCTGCCAGAGGCAATGTTGTTAACAGCTAGGTATTCATTTTACACCTGAGTACGGTGAGAGAATGTGAGTAAAGAGCCTTTTCCAAGGACTCAAGTTGACTTAATTAAAATAAATGCCTTCATCGGAGAGAGTGAGTTTTGGTTCTTAAATTTTTGTTAAAAACCTTTACATTCATAAATTTTGATATTCTTGACTTTACACTAAATTTTCTTTACCTAATTCATTTCTGAATGATACTAATCTATATTGACACGGTGCTGCACAATAGAAGTTCTTCAAAAGACAACACCTTATGATCTGTCTGTGACATAACTAAATCAGATAGAGCCATTAGATCCCTGAGTTCACAAGAAAAAGACATGCCAGTGACTTCACCATTGAGAACTGATCAAAGAATCAGTAACAAGGGAACAATCTCCAACCACTCAATTGAAAATGTTAAATGATGTACCTGGTGAGGCACCATTCCAAGAGAAGATTCACAATCCTCAGAAAAGGGATCTTCTTGAGCATTTGAGTCGGCAGCTGCTAAACCACTGAGGAAAGATGAAATTGAACTCGATGAAAAATAACATATGGCCTAAACTATGATGATATACAAAAGACAACATTTAGTTTCTTACGTATTTTTAGAGATTTGACTTTTTTACAGTGTATGAAACTTATGAAAAATAGAAGGGTAACTTGGAGAGTATGTAAGAAGTTTATGGATTCGTGGATGCATGAATTAAACGATGGATAGATAGATGGATGGATGGATGAACAAATGGGTGGATGTATGAATGACTGGATAGATAGAAAGTGGGGAGACAAATAGAATACTTTATTGTTTTGCTCACCCGTTGGGATGTTGTAGAAGAGATACCAGTAGTTCTACAGCCAAGGAGGCCGCTATCATAGAGACACCAGGTCTTGTGACTGTGCATTGTTGGTCTAGTGTCCTGTCCTTTGTCGACTAGAGTTTTGGGGAGGATTTGGTAAACAGGAAGGTAATGGTAAACATTAGCAAGCCCATGCTGGCATCAAAGTACAAAATAATTTCTTTGCTTTCCACATGTTTTATATTATTTTTTTCTCATTATATTTCTAGGTGATTATATTATATATTTTGCCACATTTTGTCCTTTTAAAATTTCTAAATTTTCAGGCATAATTCCATTTACAAATTAAATGACCTTTGAAAAGCAATCATGCAAAATGATTTAAGCTAAGAATAAAAAAGAGGTCCTAATATGAAAATTAGTGGAGGAGAGGAAAGAACGAATAAATAAAGGGAGGGGTGGGATCAAAATCAAATATCTTTAAAATAGAAAAGCAACAAAAGACAAAAGTAAGATAAATATCTTACGTTTCCTGGTGCCACAACATCATTACAAAAGTAACAGCCCAATAAATCGC
Source organism: Berghia stephanieae (assembly GCF_034508935.2). Taxonomy (NCBI): domain Eukaryota; kingdom Metazoa; phylum Mollusca; class Gastropoda; order Nudibranchia; family Aeolidiidae; genus Berghia; species Berghia stephanieae. Next base: position 29,581,251 of record NC_088365.1, read on the forward strand.
CAGACAGACGGCCAAAATGGATGGGCTTTTCTTCTTTTAGAACATTTCCATTTCCTGTTTTCAGTCCATGACGTAACACCAGGAATGAGTCAAAGCCTAAGGCAGCGTTGATGACAATCTAAAAAAAAAAAAAAAATCACATCATGTTCTTCAAATTTAATTCAAAATTCAAATTGATCCATACTAGTTTTACCGACTAAAAACTGAAAAAAGTAATACAAGTCCCATGAACTTCTAGACGTTGGAAATAGCCTTGTTAAGAAACAAACCTGTTTATTTTCATATTGCCCTTAATGTTACCAGACCTAGAGAGACCTAACTACCTATTGACAGCAAGGTGAACAGATTCGCAGATACTGGGACAAGTCCCCTCTTTTGGAATAGGAACTCACCAAAACACCACAAATGCCGACTTTTAATTCTTTCATAAATACCGTTTTTAAAAAACATTCAGTTTCCAATGTGTGTGTTGTACCCATCTAAATCATGTCGTTACAAACTGGCATGTACAAGGTTTTTTAAGGCAAGAGGAAGAGAGACTGGCTAAGAAACCCTTGTCAGAGAGGCCATAAGAACAAATGTTCTAAAGATAATCTTACATGGAAACAACTAGAACAAGCAGCTCAGAAAAAAAGATAGTAGTCAGTCTCTCAGTCTCTTGACAGTCTTATAACCTTGGTGACAGGCCTTAGATTTTTTTAATAGGATCTAAAGGCTAAACCATGTCTGGCAATGTCCACCTCATAGCTCAAAAGGAAAAAATAAATAAATAAAAGAATTTAAATAATGTAAAGAAAGCACATGGCTAATTTGTATAAATCAAAAGCCAATGTTGTTTAATCAAAGAAAGGGGGTTAAAATTGCAAATTAGCTAGTCAGGACACTTCATAAAAACGGTTACCAGGAAAAGAAACTACTATTTTTCTTTCAAGACTATCACCAAATACGTCTTTTGTGGCTGAGCAGTATAGTATTTTGTGACTGAGAGAAAAACAATTACCACAAACTGATCCTCTCATTCCAGCATTGTGCCCTTAGATAAGACACGCGAAACACATTAGTCGACTCTTCTCAAGTCTGAATAAATGCACAGTTAAGACAGGCTTGACATTATATAAGTGCTGCTGGTATATAAAGAGCATCGAATAAACAAATTGCATTCTATGAAATAGAAATGAAGTTCCTCTATGTCTGTTGGGGAAACAAAGGAAGCATTACAAAGCACATCCCCATTATCAGGTATGGTTGGATTATAAACGGAGAATAAGTAAATAAACATAAAACGTCAATCTGAGACATTCTAACATTATGATGGTGGAGCCATGGTGAAACAGCTTATTTACAGAAACATGCATATCATCATTTTTTATTATTATTATTCATTTGATTTACTTTTTGTTTGGCTCCAGCAATGACAGAGGGTAGCCACCGACTCTCTCTGGTGTCCATCAAAAGAAAAACAACATCATGGGTGTCTATCAGCTGCTCTAATTTTTGAACATCTTTTCTAACGTCATCGAGGGTGGATTCTGGTTGGAGGTAGAATTTTTTTTTAAACTTGTACCTTTTTAATACAATTTTATTCATAAAACCTACAAGTTGATTGAATTGATCACATTTTCGTCATTTACTTGAATCAATAGAAATTGAATTCGGAGTCTACAGGCAGTGACATACAATGCCAAATAAAAAAAATGGAGGCAAAAATAGTAATTCATAACTTCAGATCACCTATAATAACTGCACAAACAACACTATAATAACCCTAAGCAATTTGTTCACTTGCTTCTACTTTGATAACTATCATAAAAAGAGGGAAATAAATGCTGAGACAGAATTATGGATAGTTAAGCACGACCATCAGCATCAGAATAACCACGGCCTTATAGAGAATGTAGTGGCAAGTATGATGACAGATAATGAGATGGAGGCTGTCAGTTGCAACACAGTATGGCGCACACTGTTCGGTGGTTAACCGCACAAAGCCCCCATGAGATACTACAGCAATTAATACTAGGTAATTGAATCATAATATTAAGAGAAGAAGAGTAGAAAATGGTAGGGGCTGCCATTTTTACTCTTTCGTTAGTATTAAGAGAGGGGAAACCTGATATAACAGACTTTGGGACTAAAGCAAAATCCTTGCTATAGCCCATCCCGGTTTTATTAGATATATTCCAAGGAAAATTAATAGTAACTGTAATTCTAGTAGTAGTAGTAGTAGTAGTAGTAGTAGTAGTAGTAGTAGTAGTAGTAGTAGTAGTAGTAGTAGTAATAGTAGTAGAAGAAGTAGTAGTGGTAGTTGTAGTAGTTGCAATTATACTAATAAGTAAAAACTAGAAGTTGAATGAATCACATAATTCCTATTACAATCGATTGGGCACTGGTTTATTCCACTGAAGACAAAGCGGAAACAAACATGGGGATTTTAAAAATCCATGTTATGGCCAGATCCCTGTTATAATAGAGCCTGTTAAAAATAGTTTCCGTTGTACTTTATAAAGTCTATGAACAGCATGGCGGCATGCTCTAAACACATCAATCAGTGTTGAAAAGTGTTGAACAGATATGAATATGAAAGATAAAAAAATAAATAAATAAAATGATGAGGAACATTTCTGGCTCAAACCTATCCTAAGCCAACAACAAGCAGTTAGTTAGAATTTTAGGGTATCTAAATAACAAACCTGCCACAGAATGTCCTGGCATGGGGATGGATAGAGATATTCCCTCTGACATCTGAGGACAGTAAATTATCAATATTATATTATCAGGTATGGTTGGATTATCAATGGAGAATAAGTAAATAAACATAAAATGCCAATCTGAAACATTCTAACATTATGATGGTGGAGCCAAGTAATGGAGATGGAGATGATGAAGATAATGATGATGATGATGATGATGATGATGATGATGATGATGATGACGATGATAATAATGCAATGATAACAATTATAATAATAATAACAATGATGATGAAAATGATGTAAAAGTGATAATTATTTTGTGAGTCAATAATAATCATGATTATTACCAAAGTTGCAATAACACCAGATTATTGTGATGTATGTGACTATGAAAATGAAGTAAAGACATAATGACATCCATAACAAAAATAAACAAAATGTTAACAAACCATTCCAGGAAAAATATTACGTAGAGAATCAGATGCAGCCTGTGCCTTGGGTTTTCCACCCTCCAGACAATCTTGAAAGGTAAACAAAGACTGTCGGACTGGGTTAGAGTATGACACTTTGGAGTTGTCTACCATTGTGATATGCCGCATTCCCCAGCCCTATTGAAGAAATAAAAAAAACAAGAATACTAAGCATATTCAATCTAATAAATATCACGATCGTCATTGAGCTTCAACTACAGATGACTTGGTCATGATTTATTAATAAACAAGAACTAATTGTTTCATTCAAGCCCCATCCAAATATCACTTGTTTGGACCTCTTAAGCTACATTTGGCAAGGAAAATGTTCAATGACAATATGGCTGAAAAGCCTTGACGTTAAATATTTCAGGGAAGTCATATTCACTCTCCTGTTGAAGTGAAAAAAAAAAAAGTATTGCGTTTCAAGGGGATTACATAGAGAAATATATACTGAAGATATGAGAGTTGATCATGTAAGTTTCATTACATGATAAGCAACAACAATGGTGAGATTGCTAATAACCTCATACCAAGAGTTAATGACACTTGCAACATTATATCTGCACCGGAATAAAAGGGGGAATGATGGGATAGTTTAAATATTAAAGATAAAGATTAAATATGTGATAAAAAGCGCTTATCAAACAAAGCAAGATGAAGGATTTGTTCAAAAAGGGAACAAAAAAGGATCTAAAAAACTAGATCCAACGTATGTCTAGACTGAGACCAATCTAAAGTTCCATAAGCACATGAGCACCAGATTTGTCATAAAAATAGGTAAACGCTGAATCACCTGTATATATATGTATATATCAAATATAAACAATGATAGATGGAGGGAAAGTGTATTGCTATCGAAATAGGAAAAGGCAGGTAAATACTTTTTCAGAAAAAAAGAATATGGTGCATGATCCTTCAATCCAAAAAATTGCTAAATTTCTCATTGAATTATCCCACAATTCAATGCAATCAAATACATAAAATACTGACCATGAGAAGACGAGCCACATTGCAACCAAGAGTCCCCGAGCCTAGTAGCAAACATCTAGTTGACCCTATTTTGTCAAGGTCAAGGTCAGGTAATAGCCGCCATCTCATCAGTCGTAGGTTTAGATCCACAGCAGATTCAGCAAGACTGCAGATTATACACATAAATCAGTACATCCTGGAACATTGTGGGAGGTTAGTATATAATAATAATCATCATTTCTAAACAAAAAAATGTTTAACATATCCTCAAAAAGAAAATAAACGATATTCTGTTCGTTCATTTTATCATTATCTCAAATCAGATTAAATGAGGAGAAAATATAAATATATATAGAACGATTACATCAGATTGAACCAGATGCTGAATATTGAAGTTAAAATGGTCAGAATTATAACATTTTAATTTTTTTACAAAATAGAAAACTCTTTTCATCTTCCTCAATAAAAGCGTTCAGATTCAAGTTCAACGTCTTTATTTGTAAAAATTCCCCATCACTGCATATCTTATACAAATCACGTGGTGACTTTTACCATTATTATAATTGTAGGTAATATCTCAATATATTATCAGACTGAGACAGAGGAAAATGTATATGAATAGCAGCATTCAGTGTAGGGCAGAGCAACATTCATGTTTTATCCTGAGATCAACCTGATTCCAATCTGGATAAACTGATGACATTATCAAATCATCAGATTGCTGACCCACTCAATAAATATAGTCATGTCTGCATCTAATCTGTGGCGATGTGGTCTTGTGGTATGACACTCGATTTCTAATCGGAAAGTTTTGGGTTCGAGCCTCACTCGGCGCATAGTTAATTCCTTGGAAAAGGCTCTTTACTCACATTCTCTCACAGTACTCAGGTGTAAAATGAGGACTTGGACATTAACAGTGTTGTCTCTGTCCTAAAAGATTGTAATATTGCCTAACAGGTTAGGCATGTTACATGTTAAGTGTTCCTTGGGCAGGGACCCTCTTGTAAAGCCCTTTGAGCACATTTAGTGGATATTGTACAATATAAAAAGCTCAAGCATTATACGGATTTGTATGGCATATTATTTACACCCTTATAAAACACATACTTATTGTCTTTCACTCAAGATCTCCATATTTTATCACATTATATTCTCTTTTCTAAATAACAACTCTTGATTCCAAATCCATATCATTCTAAGAATGAAATGAAAGACAAAAAATAAAAAAGAATAAACGAATACATAAAACAGAAGATAGATATTTTAAATATAATATTAGAATTATCTAACCGAGTCGGGTCCATGGAACTGCTGAGATTGACCATCCTAGGACCCATCTTGCCTCTTTCATTCTTTTCCCATCCCACACATTCTGGATATGTGTCTGTGGAAATCAAAAACACGTATCATGATATCACACTTCTGCCATCCTCACATCATAGTTATGTGTCTGTGTTAAATTAGTATCAAGATGAATTTCATTCTTCTTCCGCTTACACAAAACAAGAAACGTGTAACCGAAAAAACAATAATATCAAGATCACATTCATTTTTCTCCCATTCAAAACAATCAGTTGTCAGCAGAAATTAATAGAGAAAATTCAATCATTCTTAATGATCTTAAGTCGTTTGGTTTTGGTTTTGGTTTTAAGGGTTTTATGGCACTTGCGACACATTTAGGTCATTTCAGTGCCAGTAAAAAGGAAGAAAATGGGAAAGTCAAAAAATTCTAGTGTACATTGAGATCACCTAAAAGTTTCATCAAGACATAAACACAGAATCCCATTCAGAGGAAAACACTCAAATGTTTACAAACCATTAATAGATTCAAAATAATAAAACATAATACACAACAGAGAGATCATTTACAATTTGAAAAAATATCACCTCCCAAAACCAACACTATACATTTGACTGTTTCCCTCTCAGACAAGAACTCCGGCAAGGGCCAGGACAAAACCAAAAGTAATCACATTCCACGACAAAGACAGAAAGCAACTCAAAACACAGATATGGGGGGATAGAAGATGGACCAAAAGACCTCCTGTCCACCATGGGAGGTCATAAGACCCTACCAAGTCTTAAGTCACTGACCATGCCATGACATGTGATCACTGTGGGACACATCATGAAAAGTGCCTAACACTTTTCATATACCAAACAATCCAGTTGGTAAGTTTGCTCGGTAAAGGACCTGTAGTTTTCTTTACAATCTTGACAAACGGAACAGAGATTAAATCTCATAAGGGAAATCTCACAGTTGAAGAACAATGGACCATGAGAATGTATTACATGGTTAGAAGAAAAGTTGATTATACTTTGCTCCATAGAATCACTTCAATCAATTCTTTAACCAGCAGTCAAGTAACATTTTATTGTTAAAAAGCCTTACATGGAACTTGTTTAAAAATGTGATATTAATGATTTTTTCAAAAATTATATTTCAATCCAAGAGACTGTTTTCATCTATTTTTTAAAGGAATATAATGCACATTCACATGCAAGCAGAAACATACACACACACACACACACACACAAACACACACACATAAACAAACACGGATATTAAAATATACACATGAAAAAAAAATACACAAACAAACAAACATGCAATCATTACTTTATATGCAATCAACAAGTTCTGGATTTCTATTAGTATTTCAATAATGAAGCAATAAGAAACTCACCTGTTTTTTCAACACTACTCATATCTAGTGTTAAGTAATAACTACGACCAAACTCTCTTTGTCCATCGTAGATTCTGTCACGGACACAAATTACTCGCAGTGTTTTCAAATGCTCTCCACTGAAAAAGTGAATATATAAATATATTATATACGAAGAAGAGGAGGAGGAGGAGGAGGAGGGAGAGGAGGAGGAGGAGGAGGAGGAGGAGGAGGAGGAGGAGAAGGAGAAGGAGGAGAAGAAGAAGAAGAAGAAGAAGAAGAAGAAGAAGAAGAAGAAGAAGAAGAAGAAGAAGAAGAAGAAGAAGAAGAAGAAGGTCCTGGGTTCGAGCCTTGCTCAGTGCATAGTTGAGTCCTTGGAAAAGGCTCTTTACTCACATTCTCTCACGTACTCGAATGTAAAATGAGTACCCGGCTGTTAACAGCATTGTCTCTGTCAGAAAAAATTGTCATATCACCTAGCAGGCATCATGTCTCATTCTACATGTTAAATGTTGCTGTTGGCCAGGGACCAATTGTAAAGCACTTTGAGCACGTTTAGTGGATATTATTCTATATAAAAGCTCAAGTTTTGTTTTTTTAAAGAAGAAGAAAAAGAAGAAGAAGAAGAAGAAGAAGAAGAAGAAGAAGAAGAAGAAGAAGAATGTTAATGCAATGCTTAAATACTAAGCTGATACAAGCTGTGTTCTGTAAAAAGTGTTGAACAAAAATGAATATGAAACCTCAAAAAAAAAAAAAAGAAAAAGACCAAAGTACTAAGCAACTTATAAATACACAAATCAGAAAGAGAAAGAGTGGATGGATAGGCCAACACTTAGAAAACCTGTCCACAACATCACAAGACAGGCTCTGACATGGAATTCCCAAGGAGGAAGAAGACCAGGGAGGCCAAGAAATAGTTGGTGAAGAAGCACGGTGGGGGAAGCAAGGAGAGGTGGGTACACATGGAAGCATGTGGCGAAATTCAGCCGAAGGAAGATTCAAATGGTGAAGCATCATTGATGGCATATGCTCTGACTGGGGTAAGAGCTTGAGTCAAGCAAGTCACTAAGCTCGGAACATTTTGGTGCAAAATCTTCCTTCAACAACCAACAAAGTAATTATTAAGATATGTGAATTCTTATAATTGTCGGTGCATTGTGTTTTGTGTCTTGTCAGTCATCATGTTTGTTGATAAAGAGGAAAGCCAAAACATCCACACATCTCTGTTAATGAAGCAGAGTTGAGATTCTAAATTATAACCTCTACCCCCGTCAAAGCTGGGAAAAATTCACATCAATGCAAGACAGAGAAGAGATAAATTAAGCCCTAATGTGGAAGACAACCAAAGGCATAGTTATCAATTCTGGAATTTTGTGAGCACTCCAGTAGTTGCATGAGTAAATGTCTACTCCTACATATTCAAAAATCTACTTACAATTTGCAGGCAATCAGAGAAATGAGGTTTCTCAAGGGCCAACCAGGATAGGATGGAATGGAGCTTGGATCACAGACACCTACGATCAGCTGATTGAAGAAAGAATTGAAGAAATGTGACTTCATACAAAATACTAAGCAGCTTTATCAATAAGACTCAATAAAATTACCTTATTCTTCTAATAGACTCTGCAGATCTTATTGAATGCAACTTTAGCAATTTAGTCAAATGATTCTCTCTTGTTATGATTCAAAAAATGAAAATTAAATGACCAGTCAGAAGTAGGACTGGGGGTGCCAATAGCTCAGTTGATGGAGCACTCGTTCACACACAAAGGGACCGAGATCGATCCTGAGTAAAGTCAATATTTTTTTCGGACCCCCATGTTCTCCATGGAATGGGTAGCTAGGTCTGCTAAATCTAGTGGAAAGTACTTTGCAATAGACTAGTGTCCTTCCAGAGGGTGGCAAAACATTGCTTTTGTCCATTTCAAGCTATAGAAACAGGGTTAAACTCCAGCTCCATGAGCCTAATGGCTCTGAGGGACCACTAAGAAGTAGGACTGGAAAACGCAATCTAAGGCATCACAACCACTTCGGTTTTGTAGGAATTTACTAACAAGCATAATGCGGGAAAGGATCACATTGGCTCATGTTTGTACCTGGCCACTGTTTATCTAGCAAAGACATTTCCCTGCAAAGTATGTCAATAATTAAATGTGTTTATAAACATTTGCACTAGAGCTGTATCGGGAATTGGTTTATATGGGTCTTGCAAATACCAAGTCTTTTATTGAAATGTCTTTCAAACTCCGAGCCATTTGCTATCTTGACACAAACGAAACAAGAGATGTCACGTTTTGTGACCTAGATGTCGCGTTTTGTGATCTAGCTGTATCATTTTGTGACCTATATGTATAATTTTGTGTGTGCAAGCTATACCAATAAGTACAAGCCCAAGTCATGAAATTCTTACTGCTCTTATGGTGGAAACAGTTTATTCTGCATCAAAAATAATATAAATGGAAACTATTAATTGAAAACAAAAAAAATCAGTGTCACTGGCAAAGGGTTAGTTGCACAGTCCAGCATCCTGTGACAACCATACCTCCCTTGCTAATCATAAAAAAGTAAGTAGCAATCAGCGATACTGAGTTGAAAAAAAAAAGAAGAAAAAAGGGGGAAAAAGAGAAAAACCCAGTAGCAATGTAACCCTTTAAAGGCGAAATTCGACCTTACTTTGACCAAACACCAGATCTTCCTGTTTTCATCAAAAGACAAGTAATGGCAAAACGATTATAGATAATTGAAGTCTGACTCGCGATACTCTGATTGCTCTCTTGGTGGAAACGCCTTATTCTCTGTTAACAGTAATGAAGATAAAAGGAAACTATTATCTGAAAACAAAAAAAATCAGCTTCGCTGTAAGGGGTTAAAACACCTGCAAAACAAGCACCCAAGACACTCCCATGTACTATGTCATCAGGCGACCTGTCTCTCTTTCATCTTCCCCTCATCCCTAATATCTCCAATCTCACGGTAAAACAGAATTTCCTGCTCAGATTGTGAATTGTTTTCTCTCTCATTCAAATAAAACCAAGACATCAGGTCAGTTATTTACTAGCTATTGGATGTGAATTGGTTTGAAACTGATACAGTTCTGAGTTCCGATTCAATACTCAATGAGTCTCACAGACAGCAAGCTGTTACAATGTCCCACCACAGATCTAATTTGCACAACATACGAGTTGATAAATCCAAGCACACTTTCATGTAGCAATTTTATAAGTGTGTAGTGCGGTCGATAAGAACAATACTGTATATCAACTTACATTAAATAAAAGATTAAGAATGAAGTCTTAATATATTTTTAAAAAAACATTTTTTCTTTCAAAATTGCTAGCAATTTGTTTTCTTTTTTATATAAATTAAGGTCATTTAACATTATGATTGAAAGCTATACATCCACAATATCCACATTGCTATCTAAGAAAGTATGATACTTCTTTTTTATCCTTTCTACAAAATTACTGCTTTCTGTGACTAAGTTGATTGGGTTAAATGAAAACGGAAGAGGAAGAGAAGAAGAAAAGAAGTGTTTGTCATAAGTTGTCCAACTTCTTTGTCTTTGTTCTAAATCACAAAAACATGGAGGAATGCTTTGTAAGTATAAATGTTACCAAGTAATAAGCACCAGGGGTAAATATTTTTTTCTGAGCAAAACCAAGTAAGTATTGTTAAACCAGACATATTTCCTTTTTTAGCCTGATATCTTAACATTATTACAAACTTAGTGGTTGTATGACTCCCTGAAGCCTGAGAAACATTGTTGCTACTTCTCTCTCTTCTTGGTACACACGATTGGGTCAAAACTAGTAAAATATTGTAACAAGCTCAATATCACCCTAATTGTAGGGTTAAAATTCCCGATTCCAAGTCTCTGGCCTGCCTTATTTAGAGCAACAGAACAAGACTAGTGTGGTTGCAATCAAAACTAAAACTGGACAATATTGTATATGAGGGTAAACAAATTTTCAAAGAAGAAACAAATATTAAGAACAATTCACTTTTCTATAACAGAGGGAGTGATGAAAGCAAGGATTAGACGCAGTGACAGGAAAAAGAGGCTAAGAAGAAGGAGATGGTGGTTGCAGGAGAGGAGGAAGTGGAGAAGAGAAAAAAAATAATCTCACATTTTCCTGAACAATGTTGTCTTGGTTCAAATAAGACAACTCATGTATGGTGAATGACTGGTCATTGTCTGAGACAATAAAGAATGGAGAAAAATTGGGTCGACTGTTTTGGAATGATTCGTAGGATGCCATCAAACTAGCCAGCTGTTGAAACAAATAAAATAATAAGCCTTGTTGATGAGACAAAAATATATTTTTGAAATAATCATGATTTTATCTGCTCTTTGAAAAACAATCAATAGAAAATTAGGCAATTATGTAGTAATTCTGAAAAATTGATTTTTTCACATGGTCATGCAGGCAGTATGGAAATATTTTATTATTAATCCTTCCCTTCTTTTGAGAAAAAATTATTTTCGTTTTGTTTTCACCGTTTGTCAGTTTGTTCTTTGGGGGAGGGGGGGGGGCATTCATTTCACCACTTACATGTTCTTTATACTTTCAAGTTTTACCAGTTTCCACTTCCGGCATTTCATTTAATCCTTTAAAAAAGAAACTTCAGCGCTATTGCTCACTTTGTACTGCTGCACTGCCACCAGTAAAGGTCATATCATTCTTTTCTTGAAATAGCCAAATTTCTACATATTAAGGCAAGTAAAGGGAACACTATTTCAAATACTTATTCATTTTACCTTTTCAGAAGAATAAACATCCTCCAGGTGTTGTTGGGGTTCAGAGTATGTTACTTTCTCTGGATATTTGAAGGCTGGGAATGCAAACCAGTAATAGTAGTGATATTTCTTCAAGTCCTGTTAAGAAATAGAAAAAGCGTTGACTTCAAATGTTAATTGTTTCTAACTGAAAGAAATACTAACAATTTGTGATGAAACTTGAGCATTTATATAGCACAATAGCCACTAAACGTGGTCAAAGTATTTTACAAGGGGCCCTAGCAAACAGCAACACATTACATGTAGGACTAGGCATGATTACAATTTATTTCCAACAGAGACAAAGCTTTTAACAACAAGGTATTCATTTTACACCTGAGTGAAGTGAAAGAATGTGAGTAAAGAGTTTTTCCAAGTACTAAACCATGCGCCGTTCAAAGTGGGACTCGAAACCTGGTCCTTCGCATCCCGAGGCAAGTGTCATACCACAAGAGCACACAGCTGTGCAAAATAAGGTAGCCAATGTTGTGTTTGAAAGTCTTTCTTTGTCGTTTCCAATCATTTAGATGAAAACACAAAAACTTGTCCTCAAATCTGACTGCCTTCATCATGGCAAATAATCCAAGCCATAGCCAGGGAAAACCAAGTTTCATTTATCTAGAAGAAAGACAGACGAGAGACTGCCTAAAGCTCCATCAACTTCTGACAAAATAAGCTGTTTATCTCTTCGCTTATTGTGGGGGGGGGGGGGGGTGTTGTTTTTTTTTTATTTTTACATGCATCATTTAAAAACTCTTGACATATCAATGATCATGAGCATATTTCAACTTACAGCAAATGTAAGCAAAACAAACTTGCATACACTTTCTGGTGAAAAATTTGTTAAGTCAGCATTCATTTCATCCCACATCTGAAGATACAAAAAGTGAATAGTTAGAAACAAAAATTACTTTTAAGATTAACTTTTTACTATTTAGATTTTTATCATCAAAAAAAAAAGAAATATTTACCTCATTTGTACGCATTCAGGAATTCTATAGTATATGCAATTGCAAAAAAAAAGGAAAGTACATGTGAAAAATGTGAACTGAGTGTCAGGGATTGGATGTATATGAAGAGATTAAAGCTAAATGACGACAAAGCGGAGGCGATGCATGTCTGGAACAGAAGATTTTGGAATAAGACAAAATTGAAAGCAGGAGAGACGTCAATAGATATTGTTGACAGGGTATAAAATCTTGGAACATTCTTAGATTCAGAACTGCCAATGGACCACCAAATTAAGACAATGATTCAATCAATAATCTGTCAGTTGAAAAAATTTGGATCTATTCCGTAGTTCTTTTGTGAGAATGTTACCAAAAAATTGTTGTTTCTGTTTTACTTTCATAGCTGGATTATGGTAATGCTCAGGTTTGGTGTTTTAGAAAATAAGCTCAGGTCGCTGCAGATGATTCGAAATCATGCTGCCAGATCATGCTGCCAGATTGGTCTTTTGAATGTAGAGGTTGAATTCTGCCACACCTCTGCTTCGAAGATTACACTGGCTGCTTGTTGAGAAAAGGGTCAAATTCAAAGCATGTGTCCTAGTTTACTGTTGTCTGGAAAACACTGCTCCTCCCTACCTTACAGAAATCCTTAGGAAATATTCAACAACCTGATCTTTGTGTCCCTCCAATGACCCTCACCCATTTGGCTGTGTCTGCATTCGTACAAAGGAGGAAACAAGGTCCTTAGCTTATTTTGTTCCATCTGTATGGAACACCATTCCACAGAGCATCCAGGAGTCCAAATCATTGTCTGTGTTCAAGAATTTCTCGAAAACATGTCTCTTTTGATGCCATGTAATTTCTTTTAAATGATTTTGTGTTGATGTAAAGTGCCAAGAGTCGTATGGCTGAGGAGACTGTGCTCTCTATAAGAGTCCATTATTATCTATTATTATCATTGGAGGCACAGCTCTGTCACTGCTTATTTGGTGAAAACAATTTGGTCTACTACATAGATATAATTTGAAATAAATTCTATCTTTATCTTTTTAAAATCTTTTAACTAAATTCTATTTTGATTCATTACAAATGCATCATATCATCCATTTATCACTTTGAAGTTCAGGGTCAATGAGAATGATGTAAGAATGAATACCTGTTTTCCAGCTTCATTTAGCAATTTTTTCTTGTCCATTTCTTTGAATGCTTCTATGGTATTCATGTTGTACAGTATGCCTCTGGCTGAAAGATGGCGGGGTGGTGATTTCCATTCTCTATACAACAACAATAATTTTTTTTAAAATGATAATCATGTCCAAGTATTTATCAACCATAAAACAAGAATTATTCTTATCAAGAATTTAAATCATTTGAAAGATGTTTTTATAATTTCTTTTTACTTCCACACCTCAGCATAAATAGTATAAAAAAGTTGTAGAAAATTGGTCATCAATAATAATAATAATAATAATAATAATAATAATAATAATAATAATAATAATAATAATAATGATGATGATGATGATGATGATGATGATGATACAAAACAACAACAACAAACTCAAACTGTATTTCTTATTTGTTAACTCACTTATTAAATGATGAATATTCCAAAGTGATTTGTGGGCATATTCCTGCAGCATTCGCTAAAGAAAAGAGAACATAAATGAATTATTGTACTGGTAATACAAATATCAAATAATATAGAAGTGATTAATCAATTTTAGATTATAAGATTGTGGCTATTCCAGTTGACAGTTCTTGGACGATCGTGATGTAATGAGACGTGTGAAACTTTAGCGAGATTTGGGTGAGAGTGAGGGGACGAAAGGTGAAAGACAGAAGTTGTGTGATTGTAAATAAAATGATGAAAGATTTAATTTCACAAGTGTTTTTATCTTTGTTGCCACTTCATAGAAACATTAAGATGATAACTCAGCTCCATTCATTATTCCACAATACCACCATGGTCCATCGATGATGCTTGTCTACCGTTTCCTAGAGAGTCTTTTTCAAGAGTATTCATACCACTGATATTTTTGTGGGCTAAATGTACCCTAACAATAGCTTTTTCATAACCTTCCTTGTCTAATTCCTCCCACGGGAGTCCCAAGAGCCAGTCTATCTTGATATTCTTGAAGAAGATGTTAATATAAGTATAAACACATCTGCCATATCTCCTTTCATGGAACGATAACATAGAAGTAGAAGAATAATTTAAATTCGGCAGTAAGAAATCCACACCCCTTCCAGCGTCTAGAAATAACACCGAACTAGCTCAAAATTTTGCCAACTATTTCCACGACAAGATAAAATCCATTAGGGAAAACATAGACAATACATCATCATCATCGTCACCGAGCTTTGGACCATTCCATGGAACGCCATTACATGTTTTCGATCCAGCCACTGAGGATGAAGTGAAGTCAGCCATTTTAGATAGCCCATCAAAATATTGTGACTTAGTAGACCCCATCCCAACTAGTATTCTTAAGACTTGTATTGAAGAACTGTTACCAACAATAACTGAACTTATAAATAATTCGTTGGTCTCAGGTAGTGTCCCCGACTCGTTTAAACGTGCCATTGTTAAACCACTATTAAAGAAGTCCGATCTAAATGTAAACGAACTGAAAAATTACAGACCTGTCTCCAACCTTCCATATCTATCCAAAGTGCTTGAACGCATTGTGTTAAAAAGACTTTTGTATCATATCCATCTAAATAATTTAAGTGAAAATTTCCAATCTGCTTATAAATCACATCATAGCACTGAAACTGCCCTTTTAAAAGTATGCACTGATATTCTTAATAGTATTGACAAAAATCATGTCTGTTTATTGACTATGTTGGACCTTTCGCTGCATTTGACACCATTGATCACGAGATACTTATTAAACGATTAGAAATTACTTTTGGAATAAGAGACACTGCGCTTAGTTGGTTTAAATCCTACCTAACATCAAGATCTCAGTCGGTTCTGATCGATGCGCAGTATCAGAAACATTTCCTCTAAATTACGGCGTTCCGCAGGGGTCTGTCCTTGGTCCTGTTATTTTTACTCTTTATACTCAATCTCTTTCGGATATTTTTGTTAAAAATAAATTAATGTATCATTTCTATGCTGATGACACTCAGATCTATGTAAGCGATATCCCTAGTAATATCCCATCATTAATTACCCGTGTTGAAGACTGTATTAGAGATGTTAAATGCTGGATGGAAATTAACAAGTTAAAGCTGAATAATGAAAAGACAGAGGTGATGGTGTGTGGTAGAAAAAGTGTTTTGAAAGATGATTTTCTGAAGTTTACTCTAAACATAAATGGGTGCACAATTAACCTCTCAACGTGTGTGAAAAATCTCGGGGTAATGCTAGATCAACATATGACTATGCAGGCACAGTTTGATTCTCTATGTAGAAGTTTGACAATAGGCTTAAAAGAATTGCGTCAGTTAGACCTTTCCTAACAAGAGAAGTAACATGCAAACTAATAACATCTTTCATCCTATCTAAAATAGATTACTGTAACTCATTAATCTCGAATGTAAGCAACGATAAAATATCACGCCTTCAAAGTATCCAGAATGCGGCTGCTAAATTGATTCTAAGAAAGAAGAGAACATCCTACTCGTTGCCACTTTTGTATGAGCTGCATTGGTCACCAGTTAAAGTGAGAATCGAATTCAAACTAGCAGTATTGTGCTATAAGTGCCTTAATGATCAAGCACCATTGTATATTACTGAATTTTTAGAAACTTATAAGCCAACGAGGAGTCTACGTTCTGCACTAGATTCTACAAAATTAATTGTTACAAATAAATATAAATATAAATTTTACGGCGGCAGATCGTTCAGTCACGTCGGACCTTCCATCTGGAACTCTCTTCCTAAAAGAATAAGAGAAGCGCAGTCCTTATCAATATTTAAATCAAAGTTAAAACACCATCTCTTTGTTAAAACACATCTTGATTAATGCATCTTTGTAATTTGACCCCAATATGAATGTTAATTTAGTTTATGTTATTATATCATTATTTTATAATATTTCCGTATTTGACATAGCATGTGGATGTATTATAACATATCTTGTATTAATGACTTTATGTTTAGTTATTACATTGTTGTATAATGATAATATTATGTTGATGTAGTATGTATAATGTTTCATTTGTATAATAATGTCACTGTATTATTGTTTCGCGCATTGAGCATCACCCAGTGATGAAAATGTGCGTTATAAATCATTTTAAATGTCATGTATTATTATTATTATTATATTCCAATGGATAATCATTGAAACGCAGTTTCAGAGAGAGAGAGAGAGAGAGAGAGAGAGAGAGAGAGAGAGAGAGAGAGGGAGAGAGAGAGGGGGGGAGAGAGGGAATTAAACACAAGCACTGAATCTGTATTCATTTTTAACAAACCATTCGAGTAAAATCCGTGAATCATGCGAGGGCTTTCATCCAACCCGTACTCATTCAATTTCTTCTGTGTGAGTGTTTGCCAGAAACTGGGATCGACTGAGCTGCTAAATGGCGCGTATTGCACTACACTGGATTCCATTTTCTTAGGTTATTTTCAATGTCAAAATAGAGATAAAAACATTCAACTCAAAAATAAAAATTAAATTACGGTTGTCAGTTGATATGGGCGGTGGCCAAGTTCTACTTTCACTTTGTCTTGTTTATGATCACATGATCAAAATTTCAAATTGATTCATTCTCCACTTTTAGTAAACGATGCAACGCTTCGTGTAGTAAGTACACGGCGGTACAATGTGAAGTGGCTGCTAACGATAATTTTGAATGTAACAAAAATAGCAAGACCACGTATGGCTCATAAATCGAAAAAATACAAAACAATAATTCTATTTTTGAACTCTTCCATTTAATTTCGCAACAAATCAATGATTGGGTCAAACCAGAGTGATGTTCAAACTATGAAAGGTTTGAGTAGATAACGTCTGGTTTGAGTGTGTTAGTAGGCCTTGCAAGCAGCATCTAAAAAAAATTAAGACCTGTCAGACTGAAGGCCTGTGTTCGAATCAAATCATCAAAACATTTTGTTGAAAATCTTGATACTTATGACAAGACAATAAAAGGGAATTCGTTGTCAAATTATGAACATCACAACAACAATGACGACGACAATAACAAAACATGCATCAATAACATCTACACGCATCAAATGCTTTCATTTTTCAAATCTAAAATGTATAAATTTGAATATATTTCATTGTGCGCATGTATTTAGTCTGAATGCAATGGAAGAGAATGAGGGGGGGGGGGGGAGAAAATAAAAACATATTTTGTGGTCGACATGCTGTTGGAATAGCCATTAGCCTCTAATATTTTTCAAGGTTCCTTTTTCAATATCATTCAAAATTAGGAGAGGGGGGGGGGGGGTAAATTTACTGAAAAGATTATTAGATAAAGGAACGTTATCTTATCTCATTCGTCCTTCGTATTTTATTCTTCGTGTTTTGTTGATTAAGGGGAAACCCGAAACGTCCACAGTATCTGTCTTCGTCAAATATATTGAAGCTTACAATTAAACACATAGACGTCTATCGTAAATATACACTTAATCCGTATAGATTAGTATGAATTTTAAAAAATTTAACAAATGAAAAAGTAAGTAAAATACTTAATGAAAGATAGAGAGAGAGAGAGAGAGAGAGAGAGAGAGAGAGAGAAGATAGATAGATAGGTAGAGAGAGAGAGAGAGAGAGAGAGAGAGAGAGAGAGAGAGAGAGAGAGAGAGAGAGAGAGAGACTTCATTGTTACTCAAAAAAAGTCCCAAAAATAGTGTTGTGTCTGTCTAGGTATATAGTTTAGCAAATAAGTGCACGTCCGTCTACGTTCAACAATTTTAATCTTGCCCTGTTGATTTGGGGGGGGGGGGGGGGGGGGATAACAACAGAAAACAAATTAAATGTATTATTATAATATTAATAATATGAGTTTAAGATTAAGGCCTAAATTTTGGCGGAAAGTGGCCATGCAGCTATGCAACGCCACCGTTGTTGGTGCGTTGTAGGGGGAAATAACTCGAGCAACTCGTATGACTGGTCATTCCGTTTCAAATGAATTTCTCGACGAAGATTTCTGCGAAGTTTTCATAAATTTCAGGTATGCCATCAAACAGTAAATTGAAGAACGATTTAAAGATTAAAAACCAAATATTATGATTTTCAAATTACTAATTATTTCTTTAGGCATCAATCTAGCTTTTTTGTTTGGCACCATCAAGTTTTTAATGCCTTCACGCGCGAAGGTTGATTGGGACGACGCCATTTTTGTTTGAGATAACGATTGCATGCGAAGACGAGGAAATACGTTCGGTGAATGATGAAAGGAAAACAATTCGCCTAATATTATTATAATCGTTAAGATAAAAGATTTTAATTATTACTCGCGTCCCAGTAAAAAGTACCATAATCCGAGATTCTTGTATATCTTTTTAAAGCCAAAGCAGCTGCGCAACCCATGCCATTTTATTAGCTCAAACACAAATCACGAAACGCGTGAAAAGAGATCGTCCATATTCATACATTCTACGTCTAAGACTAAGACTAAACATACTGTATGATGGTATGAGTATATTAATATTTTTCTAATATAGGAATGATTTTGATTTTATTAAAACAAATTGTAGAGGTCTATTCCATAAGAACTTTAAAAATAATATTTACTCAGTCTTAAGAGTAAGAGATGTGGTCCATTGTAATTGTACAGGGTATTTTAGTATTAAATACCAGGCTTCTACTTCTTTCTAGTAAAATTTTGACTTATACTTATAACTTATATTGAGTTATTGACTTTCTAATGACATTTATTTGGAGAAAAAGGAGCTTATAAAGTCTGTAAACAGACTTACAAATTCTCGGTACAAGGTTGCAGGCACCTGAGTCATGCGTTTCAATGAAACAAAATGTTACAAGATAAAAATATCCCGCAGCAAAACATCACTTAGATCCAACTACACACTAAACAATCACACATTGAAACAAGTTGCAGAAAATTCATATTTAGGCATCATTTCATTAAAACAATAAACCTGGGTCTGTTTTTATGAACGTGGACTAGCACTTAGTCTCTGACGACTTCAGTCAAGGCCAATGACTTGAAAAAATCAGATTTTATGTGAGCTGATCAAGCAAGTCCCAGACTAAAATCACAGCACCTTCGGACTAAGTTTGGCCAAGTTTTAGTCATTTGCTAAGGCCGGACTTCAAGCTTAGTCTGAGACCAATTACTAGGATACATCATAACGTTGACAAGATGATAGCAACTATTTTTAGATTGAGAGAATTTCGATTCGGAAGGAGAATACACCGGTTACGATTGACAGAGGCATAAAGTGTCCTGTTGCTGTTGACACTGGCATTTAAAAACTGTAAGATAAGCGCAGATCGACAAAAGTATACATTTTTGTGAGTAAAAACATTTTGTAGTCTTCAGGCCCATGGAGTCGGAGTTTATCCCAGTTTCTATAGTGTGAAACGGGCAATAGCAATGGGTTACTACCATTTGAATAGGACGCTAGTTTATCGCAAAGTACTTTCTGCCAGATCTATCAGTGGGGGGGGGGGGTTCCAAAAAAAATCTCAACTGCACCAGGGGTCGATCCCAGTCCCTTTGCTTGTGAACAGAGTGATCTACCAACTGAGCTAATGGAACCCCCAAAACGTTTTTAAAACCCATTAATGGGGCTTGCAAGTTGCGAGTAAACGGAGACTCAGAATTCGAAAGGTTCGCTACATAGAACAACCAAAAAACAATTAGAAAGTATAGTGGAGACAAAAGTTATTCTGCTGGCATTGTAACTGACTGAAATAATGTGATTATCAGAACATTCTTTCTGTTTTGTTTGTTTTTTTGGTTCAGTTTGTTTGAGTTTCAATGAAACTTTCATTGGCCTAAATATAGAACTGACAGTCAACCATGGACATCATTGCAATCTGATTAGTCGACAGTCAATATCATGTGATTTGATTCATCATTGCAAAAGTAAGTTCAAATATGAAACGGAATAAAATATTATCTATACCGGATGTGTTGCTAATTTCCTTTTTGGAAATCTTTTGCATTGAAAGTATTAAGGTTGGTATCTTACCTGCCATCATGTACCAGAGAACTTAATGTTACCAGCACAAAATAGCCAAATTAGTCATCGTCCTTACAATGCCCACTTCTAGGCAAGAGTCTAGCTAGTCAGAGACTAGAACATGTTCACAAAATCCGATTTTTTAAAGTCACTTGTCCACTTAGGCTTAAGACTAGCAAGTCATTTACTAAACTAGTAAATAACTAAATCTAATCCGCTTACATAAATTGGGTCATGAAATGGCGAGCATACATCACAAAATAACAAATAAAGCAAATTTCGTGCTTGGGCTCATTAAAAGGAACAACAGACATTGCCATGCAAACCTGAAAAAAAACACACCTAGATTGCATTTGAAAGCTCATTCTTAGACTATTCTAGTACAGTTTTGGACCCATGCTTACAATCTGATATAAGCAAAGGAAGCTGTCTAGCACAGCGCTGCAACTGCAAGATTTATCTGCAAATGACTGCAGCCCCTGTTGCAGCATAACAGACATAATCACTCAGCTTGGATGGACTCCCTTCCAAGACAGAATGAAAGAACAAAGATTAACTTCAAAATTACAAACACATTTACACCATCTCACCAGAACAACTAGACATAAAATGAAAGTCATGCATTCAAAGAAAAATCCACTCAAATACACCAAAACACTAATCTGCAAACTCAAAACATCTTCAAGTATTCATTTGCACCCCGCACCACCATAGACAGGAATACTCTTCCCGAATCATATGTGAATGAAACAGATCAAGACATCTTCAAGGGAAGAGAAATCAATCAGCCAAAGCACCAACAATGGTTGCCAGATAAAATGCTGTATGGCATTTCAAAATTAGGTTTTCTTTTCAATCGAACATGACCATTTTTATCCTCAGTCGAAAGTTCCTTGTTGATTGAAAATGCTGAATTGACTAAAAATAGTGATTAGTGGTAGAAATTGTTCTAATTTGGGTACACCCTGCAACTGAGCTATCAATTCAATTTTTTTTTTTTTGGCCCACTCATTAAAATCACTGACAACTTGCTCTGTATTCCTTTTCCTGTCTAACCTTTTTATTCTTTTCCGATGCTCACTTCTGTTCAACACCTCTTTCAGGCATCTCACTTTCGCACATTACTACACAATAAAACAACTTTTGTGGTCTCGGGGTATTTGGCTTCTAATGTTCCTGGTTTGAGTCCATGTGTGAGCAATCACAAAGTTGAGTCTGCAGAGAAAGCTATTTACTCACTCAGATGAATATATGGCCTTTTGCAGCATTTCATTTTCTCTGTTGAAAAAAATTGTAATAGTAATAGTAATAGCTCTCCACAGGTGTCGTGTCTCTCCTTCAGTTTAGTATTGCCATTGGCTTAAGACCACTTGTAGAGTGCTTTGAGCACTTTTAGTAGATAGTGTGCTGTATAAAAGATCACAGAGTATTTTTATTTTTCAACTTTATCTAACTGGTATAATCTGCCTTGGTTATTCCACATTTTGTTAAAGCTGCCAAACAGAATGTAATCCTTTTGATGAATAGGAGCAAACAGGATCAGCCAACAGTCACTCATACTCAAGCTAGAATTAAGGAGTTCCATCGTTATCTTGGTTGAAAGTTGGCAGAAATGTCTGGCACTGCCATTTTTCTGCAAATAAATTCAGATCACAGAAGACAAAAATTCTACTGGTAATGGCTGACTTTTAAAAACTGGCGAATATCGGTTGGAAAGAAAAATGCAAATGAATATTGCTATAACGATTGCATTTCCCAAATTTCCATTCCCGAGAACTTTTTACGAAGCCATCTTGGCTTTCTTTAGAAACTGATTTAGCAACTACATAATATGCAAATTTTGTTCTTAATTTTGATAAGGATTAAATATGTTTGCAGGCTGTAAATTTAATTGCTGAATCTTTTAAAAAGATTTTTGGTTGATTCTGTTACAGAAAAAAATCATCCTCCCCAACTTTCAACCTTGATCTGTGTCTGATTACTGTATCATGTCTTTATAATTAAAAGCGTTTGTATTCTTTATTTTACTTTAATAGGATTTTTCTAATATGGAGCAGACCTACACCACAATGACAACTGAAGAGGAGGCTCCAGAAGTTGGTCCCAATGACATTGTCATTCACCTGGTCAATCCATTCAAGTGTGGCATGTGTGAACTCGAATTTCTGGACAAAACTGTTTTCAAGGTAAAATTGGCCTAAAGAGAGAACCAGACAAAAGGATATTTTTCTTGGTGCATTTCAGTTTCAGATAATTTTTGCTCATTTTTTACTTTTACTTTGACTGAGGTGAATTTTAAGTCGGAGCTCATCACTTTATTTTTTATGGTAAAACCTAATTTGATATTTGATGTGGAACAAAACATCTGTTCCTTTTCAAAAAGGAGAGGGGGGGGGGGGGGGTGCAGCATGGCTTAGCTTTATTAACTCACTCATATATGTAGATATGTTTTATTCCTCGTTTTGGTGAGAATTATTTTACTACTTTTCCTTCATTTTTTCCTTTTATTCCTGTTGTGATGAAAAATCCCTGTTTTTGCTCCCGATAATCCCTTGTTAGGATAATCACATATTATTACAGATCTGGGTATGGTCTTTTACTTATAACCCAACATTAGTGGATTTTTTTTCCACACATCAAGTTGTGTGGTCTTTAGCAAGTCACCTGCCTTAGCACACAAGAACTCTGTTCTTACAGCGTTCTAGAGTGGTACTCTCAGTGATGATAATCTTCCGTGGAATTCCGGGATTTTGTGATTTTCTTTTTACAGTGTCAAAAGTTTTTCTATGAAAAGATTTCACGCTCCACGGTAGATGGATGAAAAAATCACCATCTTGTCTTATGTCAAATTTTGACACCAGTGCTCAGTTGCATACATTTTGGTGACACTTGCATTTTAATGACGTCAGCCTAGACAAGGTGGCATCAAGTGTCAAAAGTGACACAAGGCTAGTGGTGAATAGATGACAGGTAGGGATTGGAAAATAATAATATAATAGAAAATAAATTCAGAACTCTCTCTCTCTCTCTCTCTCTTTCTCTCTCTCTCTCTCTCTCTCTCTCTCTCTCTCTCTCTCTCTCTCTCTCTCTCTCTCTCTCTCTCTCTCTCTCTCTCTCTCTCTCTCTTTCTCTCTCTCTCTCTCTCTCTCTCCCTCTCTCTCTCTCTCTCTCTCTCTCTCTCTCTCTCTCTCTCTCTCTCTCTCTATTTACAATACAAGCATGTGATCAAGGACAAATGGTTTCAGTTAAGCAGCAATCCAATTACCAATCCTACTGTCGTTAGTAGGTATCTTTTACTTTTACTTCATCTTGACTTTTTTTTCTTTTCTTTTGATTTTATATCAGGAGCACATATTCAACCACCTGGAGCAAATTAAACATGAACGCCCAAGTTCCCAGATTGTCATGAATATTGTGTTGCCTCCTGAGACCCCTGGAGGAGTAACAGTGACACGAGACATCTTGCAATTAGCAGAGGATGGGTCCATAAAGCAAGTTATTCAGGTGATAATTATTTTCAGTAATTAATGCTAGATCAAAGTTTGGTATGCCTTATTGAAATTACATCGCAGTCCACTTAGGATAAACTCACAGGGACCAGATAAAAGGTTTGTCTTATATCCAAAACTCAAGGGGAACAAACGTTCAGTGACACTTGTTTAATCTATTTGTTATCCCACTTTAATTGACACATATCCCCAGAAAGACAGTCCAAGCTTCCTGTTAACAATATACAAAGCAAAGTGCTCATCACACATCTCATGCTCAGTCCATTGTCTCTTGTTATCACCTCTCTGTGACAGACTTAGTATTTATTTAGCCTCAGAGATCAGTGAGAAGGTGGTAGTATAATAAATTATAATGACTAATGATAAACTTACACCTTGAACTACTAGATGCTCTATGACTGTAATGATATTTGATGCTGGAAGGATTGCTTTTAAAACAAACTAATGTTGTGTCTGGGAATTTGACAAGCCTCAGTGAAAACAAGAGGTGTTGGATGAGCGAGACAATGAATCCAAACAACACATGGTACATTGTCTCAAAATGGTCATCACTTTATATTGCATTATTTGATGAATAATTGGATGGGTCACCAATAATCCCATAAGTTTTATATTAACCTGTAGATGCTGAGGGAAGCTCCTTTTAATAAGATATAGAATTCATTAAAAAATTTTAAACCCTAAAAAAAGTATTCTAAAATGACACTTCAGCCTTACAGCCCACCCCAAATAACACAGCTGACTACTAAAGCTACAAAAACATCATTATCATCATTCCTACTATTATCAACACCACCACCTCTATTACTACAACCGCCACCACTTCATAGTCATCATAATAACTGCTACCATTCCCACAATTAGCACATCATCTTCACTACAGGCCATGCAGTCATTAAGCACATTTCAGACTCAAGCATGATAAATGGCTCGGCTGCAGGTTGTTAATTATTAGTTTTATTCACTTACTTCCATGGACTGGTGAATTAATGAACAGTGATATTGTCCAAAATACGTTGGAAAAGAAGCAACCCTGAGTAGAAGTATAGAAGATTGGGAAGTTGGCAAAATGGAACTAGAGACCAAAATGCCTTCTTTCTCGGAGCTGTTTCAAAGCTTGAGCACTAATGGTGATTTTATGGAATAAACTGGTCTCATATCTCAAACTAAAGTAGAGGCAGTTACAAGAACCGTGCAACAGATCATTGTTTCACATTTCAAGCAAAGCTCAATAACTGAATTCTTTTCACTAAAATAAGACAATCGTCCTCAACACCAAGATTCTCCCCTATTACAAATTACTCCATGTTTTTCAAATTGGGTGGGTTTGGATTTTTTTCCACCATGAATTATGAAAATAAGAATAAAACTAAAGAAAACAAAACTAAATCAAACATATACCACTATGATAGGTAATGCAGAGACATTGCATGATGTTGCACAATCACGACTGCTAACTAAGAAAGGGAAATAGCTCATGATATTTGATTCATGGAAATCTTTGGTTTATGTCTATTCAGACTTAAGCATTCCTAAGCCTCCTCCAGATGACTGCCTTTAGGTTTCATGAACTGTACTAACGCTATAACAATCACCAAAACATCATCATCATCATTTCTATCACCACAACATCTCAGCACCAATGTCATCACTATTATTACTATTCATATCATTATTACATTTTTACATTTTATACATTTTTCAGTTTCAGGGGTTTATTTAAATTGAAAGAAAGGAGATTGGGTCAGTTTTTGACTATTTAATTTTGATACTGTCCCAAAAAGATTGGATTTCATTTTAACAAATTTCTGACTTGGCTTTGAATTTTCCCATGAATGGTTTTTTAAATTCCTGCGAGGCAAATTTGAAGTTGGCATTTTTGCTATTTAATCTACTTACAATCCCTGTAGAACAAGGCACTGTATCATAGCTGTTCAGTGGTGCCAGATAGATAGATCTAAATCCTGCAACAATTTTTTCATCTCATGATCCTGGTATGATCTAAAATTCAAGTATTGGAAGCACTCTGAATCCCCATTTTTAAAATACAAACAAAATGGTGGCAAGTATATATATGCATTACCCATGCCCATATTTAACATTATTACTTTAATTTTAAAAAAATATTTTTTTTACTTCACAGCCAGCAAACAGCATAACTTTGAATCAAGTTCTGCCTTTAAAAGAGTTGGAAGCTGCTGGAGTCCTCAAATTGGATCACTCTCAACCCTCCGTTGCTGCCCCTGTTACCCCTGCTGTGCCCAAGATTGCTGGATCTCAGTCTTTATCTTTTCAAACACCAGTCGGAAGAACAACAACAAAGAATGTCAATGCTGTGTCGTCGACAACAAATGAAGTTGGTGGCATGACAGAAAGTGTTGCATCTTTAGACCCCACTAATTCAACATTTATCAAAGAGGAAGCAGAAGATGTATCAGAAATAATAGAAAATACGGATGGAACTTTCAGTGTTGCTTTCAAAGGTCCTAACAATGAGATGCAGCATATCCAAATTATTAGGCCTGAAGGTATGAAAGGTGACATGATGCTTGAACTGACTAATCCTCATCACAGGAGGTCGGGTGGTAAAGGTTCAAAAATCAATGAGTGTGATATTTGTGGCAAGATTTTGTCCAGCTCTACCAATTTGATTCGCCATAAAATGTATCACAGCACAGAGCGACCATTTGTCTGTCAGACCTGTGGCAAAGGTTTCAAAGATGTTAGCAACCTGAAAAAGCACACTATGATTCACAATAGGATCTTCCCTTGTCATTTGTGTAAGAAATCTTTCTTAAGAAAGTCTTTACTGGCCTTGCACCTGAAACGTCACCAAGCACGCACAGTCTTTGTCAAGAGTGGAAGTGGTGCCAAAGAGGTCACTCTGAAAACATTTGTGGATGATGATGGCACTAGAGTTGAAGAAATGAGCATGGCTTCCTTGCAAGGACAAACTTTTGAGTACAAAAAGAGAATTATGAAAGCAGATCCTCAAGATTTAAAGCCAAGCATGGACGAAGAATTGGAAGCCAGCACTGCTTCCTTGTCCTCTGGTACTCAGGATGAATCTGTTTCAGGAGAGCAGCAGGAAGGACAAGCTGTCGTTTCCTCTGGATCAATTACAAAGTTTTTACTGAATGAAGACGGCACTTTGCAAAGAGCCGACCAGCTGGAGGAAATAAAAGATAAGAGTGGGGAGCCAATTGATGACATTCCAGACTTGGAAGTTCCGGATGTTCCCAAAGACTTTGTCAAGCTGTATCAATGTGGTCATTGCGGTAAGAGGACAGTTCAGAGAGGTAACATGATGAGACATCTGATTCACCACCTTAGAGATAAACCTTTCAAATGCAATGAGTGTACAAAGCAATTTGTTGATAAAGGAGAGTTGGTAAAGCATATTAAAACACACACAAAGCCTTACAGGTGCAATCGTTGCAATGGAGCATTTGCACATAATGTGCAATTGATGAAACATCAAGAAACTGAGTGTCTTGGAGACAAAGAGCAGCTCAACTACAGTATTCTTGATGACGGTCAGACATATCGATGTGACATCTGTCAAATTGAAATGAAGAGGTTGGGAAACATGATCAAACATGTTGGCACCCACACAGGGAGAAGATTAGCTCGTAAAAGTTGGTCTTCTAATCCAAAATCAAGAGTGATTCCAAAGTTATCACAAATTACTGCCCCATATGCCTACAATGCAATAACACGGAAATTTCAATGTAACCACTGCAATGAAGTATTTAATGAAAAGAAAATTGTTCATCAGCACATAAAAAATGAGCATTCCAAAGAACATCTTCATCAGTGTCCAGATTGCGATAAATGGTTTCATTCCAGTGAAGAGTTGAAAAATCATGCAGTGGTCCATGCCAAGCCCTTTAAATGTGACCAGTGTTCAGCTATGTTTGCCCATAAAATAATGCTAGAGTCCCATAAAAGAAAGCATGATGAAAAGGAACGTGAAGAAGAAACAGCTGATTATGGAAAATCTGATGACAAGATAAACTATTATTGCAAGCATTGCAACAAGAAGTTGTCCAATAAATTCAGAATGATGAATCATATTCGACGACACTTGAATCAGAGACCATTCGAATGTTTGGTGTGTAACAAGTGCTTCAGTACTCAATACATGTTGTCCAATCACAAGAAGATTCATGCCAAGCTCTTTACTTGTGAGAATTGTGGTGAGGCATTCACTCGTAAGCTCTTCCTCCAGATTCATCGCAAGAAACATGAAGAAAATGTTAGTATCAATGGGGAGAAAAAGGTTGCTGCATCAATTGTCGGAAGTGTTAAGAAGAGGCAGTCGCAAGATCTGGATGACACTTCCTCTGGTGATAATGATTTCAACTGCAAAATTTGTGGGACTCCCTTTAACAGATTGGTCATCAAGCATAATCATGAGAGAAAGTGTAAGGAGGAGAATAAAGTTCTGACAAGATTGCAAACAGGAGATGGGTTTCAGTGTAAGATTTGCAACAGAGTAGCTACTCTGAAACATAATCTGATGGTTCATATCAAGAAACACCATGCTGACATAGTAAAAATTGATCCTACTGGAGAAATTCAGGTTCCTGATGAGTATTTGAGTACCATTGATTCCAGCTCTCCTCAGCAAGAGTCAGATATTGAAACACCTGTGGTCAAACGAATTAGACTGGGCACATTTGATAATAATATATCTTCGGGTAGTAAAAAGAGCATATGGGAGTTTGATACTCAGGATAGTAATGGAAATGATGTTGACAATGAAGGAATGGATGATGATGATGAGGAGGAGGATATCGATGAAGAAATTGATGAAAGATATACCAAAACAGCAGGTGGATTTGCTTGTAATATCTGCCGCAGAAAATTCACAGACTGCGATACTGTTCTTGCTCATTACATTTCTCACGAGGAAGAAAATTTGAAGCCCACTGAAGCAGTTGAAGAGGGAAAAACAAAAATAGATAAAGACATAGAGTTACCCAAGAAAAATGAAGATGAAATTGTTGATAAGGGTGAAAGTCTGTCCACTACAGCAAATTCAGATGTTACGCAAAAACCACAAACAGAGGAAGCTTCTCAAAATGAAGACACAGATTCAGCAACAGGAAAAAATGAAAGACCTACCAGAACTAAAGCTACACCTGCTAAATCAAAGCCAAAGGAAACAAAGATAAAAACGGAAGTTGTCTCTGTCAAAAAAGAAATCATTACTGAGTCTCCATCTACTCCAAACCGATCCTCTAGTAGGCCAGCAAGGAGTCAGAAAATTCCATCCCGTTTTCTTGAGTGATTATTATACTTATCAACTATTTTCATATGCCTAGTTTGTAGATTATTTTATTGTCAAGTGACAAGTCATAAGTGTTGCAGGTGCCATAAAACTCTTTCAAACGAGAGAACAAAAGATTGACTGTGTTTGAGCTGTAGTTCTAATACTTGCAATACTCATTTTTTGAGTCCTGGATTTACAAGAAATTAATCCTACCATGATAGTCAAGAAATAAAAATTATTCTGGTTAGTAACAAAAAAAAGTTTCTTTCATAACAATCTTATCTTTTGCTTAAAATGGTAATTTTGATCTCTAAGTTTTAATCTGGATTAGTATTACAAGTTATTATTTATTTCGCTCGAGTATTTCATTTTCTATATCCTGTAGCATTCACCTCATTTTCCTTACAACAATAAGGGTAAATTTATATGTGATTAAATCCTGTAAATTGCTCTAGTTAGACCCCTCAATTTTTTTATTTTTTTTTACTTGGATTGATGATTTCTGTTTTCCGTTACATGTAGCTTTGTGTCCTATAAGATCAATTAGTATTGCCTTAGGTCTTTTTATGGGTTGTGGGAGATGGAGATAGTATAACAGATTGATATTTCTCTTTGCGAGAGATGGTATTTCTTTCTTCATATGTCTCTGTCTCTATATCTCCCATCTATTTTTTATATTATATATTGATTATTATCATCTTCCTTTTCACTGTCTCCAAAATTAACTTATAATATTGTGCTGGCAAAGCTTCTAAAGATAAATTAACAATACTCATAATATGATAAAGTCTGCATCCTCTATTACCAAAGTTTGATGTAAGAAAGATCTTTAGATATTTGTTTTTAATTCTCTGGTGTAGGAATTGTATTGTATGTACTTGATATCATGAAATTGATAATTCCTTGAAAGCAGTATAACTGTAACCTCCCAGCCCAGAAGGGTATTATGCCGTGGGGAAATAGAGGTTAAAATTTGAATTTATAGTAGTAGTAGTAAAAAAAAAAGTGAGACTTAAAATGACTTTTTATTGTGAATCAAAGATATATACACTTCAGTCCGCTTAAGATAAGCTCCCTTTTACCCAAAAAAAGTTTATCTTATCCAAAACTCAAGAGGAACAACCCTTCAGCGACACAAATGTTTGTTTAATCTATTACTTCATTCACACACTCATTCCATGACCAGCTGATCGTGGGGGGGGGGATATGCAAGATACAAGATACAGACCACAACCTCACGCATCTATTAGTTATCCTCCTTATGTACATATCTCCTGAAAGACAGCCCGGCTTCCTGTTAAACTTGGCTAGACTAAACTAAGAGTGACTCTTTTAATTACTATTATTTGTCGTTAGAGCCATCTTTCCCATGCAATAGGCATGCGATGATCTAAATGCTTGAAGGCAGAATGAGAATGAAAACAAAAATTGGCGATGTTAGACGCTATCATCACTCATCCCCTAGTTCTTTGCTAATTGCACAATGAGTGCCAGTCGTCTTGTTCTTATTGATTGGCAAGCCATTAAAACTAGCCTAGCGTAGTGAGGGTTAAGTGGGGGGGGGGGGGGGGGGGCAACCCTAAGCAGTGGAGATGTGCATGGCCTGGATGAGACGATGGGGAGGGAAGGGCATGATACCCATAGTCTCTAGGGTGCTATGACAAAGGCACAAACCCACATGTTCATGTGTGAGTATGTGCATCATGTGGCGACATGCTTGTGTATTTCAATGAATCTTTGCACACACTACACTAATATAGCCGGTGTTGTTTCTTGATTGCAGCAAGTGAATGTATTGCGCGATGAGGAGACTAAAAGATGGGGGTGGGATGGAGGGATGATTGAGAGACTCCCTATCTATCCCATTCCATTCCTAGTCGTGCAGATCCAGATTGATGAGTTTATCTTATTCGGACTGGCTCACGGTCAGAGCTTATTTTAAACAATTTAAATTACTCATTATTTAGTGCAGAAAAATCAGGACCGGCCTCAGAGTTTATTTTAAGCAAGAGTTTATCTTAACGCAGTTTATTTTAAGCAGACTGCAGTGTATATTCATACAATTCAAGACGTGACAATGATTAAGATGTTACATTCCTGGTCATTTTGACCTTAAAATCATATTTTGGCATCATGTTGACCACGACTTAATACTGGTTTTAGGCAGTGGGTCACAACTAATGACTGAAGTTATTAACTTTGTAAAAGCAATTAAAGAAGACTCAGCGGGAAGTTGGTGTGAGCTACTGGAAGAGCTCTTTATCTGTCTTTATAAGTTGGTCTCTTTCTATTGTGGTTTTATGTGGGCAGGGAGGTACATACTGTGTCTTCTATCCCCCTATGTCTGTTTTCCAACAGGCCCTCTGTCTTTGTCTTGGAATGAGATTACTTGGTTTTGTCCTAGCCCTGGCTGGGAGGGAAACGGTCAAATGTATAGTTAGTGTTAGTTTTGGGAGATGATATTTTTTTCCTTGTAAATCATCTCTCTGTTATGTACTTGTTTTTTTTTTTTTTTTGAAATCTACATCTGTTCCCTATTTGAACAAATTCCCCTTTGTCTTACATTTTCTTGGATGCTATAATTGTAATTCTAGAACTTTTTACTGGCGCTGATATGACCTTAATGTGTTGCAAGCGCCGTAAAACCCTCAAAAACATAATGGTTTTCTGATCATGTCCTGGAAGTAATTCATCTTTTGTCTATGAGTGAATCTGACTGGTATAGGAGGCACATGTGTTTTTCTTTAAAAATGTGTTTGTTTTGGGGGGTTTTCTTTGACTATGACTATGATAGATATTTTTCTTTGTGTCAACGTCTTTCTGAATGACTGTTACAGTGCTCGAAATTACCTGAGTGCTCACACTTTTTGATATGTGGCAGTGTCATCTCTTCTTTTCGACTTTGTTAATCCTGTTGGTGTCGTTCAGGAATGGGATCATTTGATTGCACCAGAGCCGTGCCTGGAGCTTTCTCTTGAGATTTATTACCCTTTTTTTTTTTCAATTTGATCATATTCTGTAGTCCTAGACCCTTCTGTTCGTCTATCATTCCTATGTTTCGAGGGACAATATGAAATAAGAGTATACTATTACACAACCAGTTTTTGTTAAGACTAGAAAAACATTTTGTTCAAATAGGTATTGAATGCTGATTTTTTATTCATGTAGCATGGAAATATATCCCATTACTTTTAATATTACCCTTGTAATTATGATAATCATCCTTTACCATCTTCATCATCGTCATCATTGTTGTCACCATTCTCATTATCCAACTGGATACATAATAAACATCACTTTCCGTTAACACATTGTTATTTTAATGTTTGTCACATTTGAAAACATCTTGAAATTTAATAAAACAACAAATTCTGACAACAGTGTATTGCTGTGCTGCTTCATTTTACTATCAGTATCAGTTTATTATTTGATTTACATGTATTTATTTATTTGTGTTGTGTTTATTAATGTCCTTCTTTGACCTTAAAATTAACTATAATATTAAAAAATCTGACAGGTTTGGTTGGTGAAATTCTCCATAAAGACTGGGAACTTTGGGCCCGTGGAGTCTTTCCAGGTCCATAGCCTTGTTACTTCCTTTATCTATCTATACCATAGTGGGCAGGGAGGTACATGCGGTGTCTTTTTCTATCCCCCTATATCTGTTTTCCAACTTGCTTTCTGTCTGGAATGAGATTACTTGGTTTTGTCCTGGCCCTGGCCGGATTTCTGAGTCATATGAATAGTTATTGTTTTGGGAGATGATTTTTTTTCCTTGTAAATCATCTCTCTGTTATGTAGTATTATTATATTTGTTATTTTGAATGTATAATGTAGGCATTTGAGTGTTTTCCTCTTTGTTGGATCTTGTGCTCGTGTCCGGATGAGACTTATAGGTGATCTCAAACTAAGTACAATGATGGTATGCTCTTGGATTCCACATCTGATCCTATTTGTTCCCAGTTCCCCTTTGTCTTCCTATCTCTTGGGTGCTTTGATTCTAGAACTTTTTACTTTCCCAATTTCTTCCTTTTACTGGCACTGATATGACCTAAATGTGTTGCAAGCGCCGTAAAACCTTTAAAAGCATAATGATAAAACATATCTATCTATACAATTCTCCATTCCATTTGGCTTTAAGTTCTTGCTCTGGAAGGAGACCATCTGGTGTCGCCATACCCTCTCTGGAGCGAGGAATATTCAAATTGTTTTGTTCTTTTAATTATTTTTGAGAGACATTAAATTATTTCTCTCAATGTAAATCAGATCTTTCACTTTCAGGAATTACCTCTTTTGAAATTTTCCACCTGGTCATGTGTAACCTTGCTAGTGAAGGTTCTGAAGTAGCAATGTCCGTCTATGACTTTTAATTTTAAGTGTTTCAGATTAGCTTCATCAACTACATGGATGTATTGCTCTTAAATATACTTCTATATTTGTTGGACCCCTTTATCTTACTTTTGAGATATCTATTGGACTCATCCCTTTATCTTACTTTTGATCTATGTTGACTCATCCCCTTTATCTTACTTTTGATCTTTGTTGGACTCATCCCCTTTATCTTACTTCTGATATTTGTTGGACTCGTCCACTTTATCTTACTTCTGATCTATGTTGGACTCGTCCCCTTTATCCTCTTGCTTCTGATCTCTGTTGGACTTTCTGGGTGGGGTTCCCTACCTCCCATAGTGGGCAGGGAGGTACTTACTGTGTCTTATATTCCCCTATATCTGTTTTCCAACTTGCTTTCTGTCTTTGTCTTGGAATGAGATTACTTAGTTTTGTCCTGGCCCCGGCCAGTTGGCCTTACTGAGAGGGAAACAGTCAAATGCATAGTTATTGTTTTTGGGGATATTTTTTCCCTTGTAAATCATCTCTCTGTTATATATTATTATACATATATGTTATTTTTAATGTATAATAAAATGTAAGCATTTGAGTGTATTCCTCTTTGTTGGATCTTGTGCTTGTGTCAAGGTGAGACTTATAGGTGATCCCAGACTAAGTACATTGATGGTATGCTCTTGGAATCTACATCTGATCCCTATTTGTTCCCAGTTCCCCTTTGTCTTCCTTTCTCTTGGGTGATGCTTTAATTGTAATTCTAGAACTTTCTACTATCCCATTTTCTTCCTTTTTACTGGCGCTGATATAACCTAAATGTGTTGCAAGTGTCGCAAACCCTTAAAAACAACAAAAACAACATCTGTTGGACTTTTTCCCTTTTATCATACTTCTGATCTACTACATGATCTCTGTTTGGACTCGTCCCCTTTATCACTTCTGATCTCTAGTGGACTCGTCCCCTTTGTCTTACTTCTGATCTCTGCTGGACTCGTCCCCTTTATCAGACCTTTGTTCCTATGTGCCTGCTAGCTAGATCTAAATCTTTTGACTATTGTCTCAATTTTCAAGAAATAATTGCGCTGAAATGACTTTCAGTATCGCAAGCAACGTATAAACTCTAAAATATATATAAAAATCTGGCAGATGCTGGTAGAAGATCCACTCGTGTCATTGGTGGGGCCTCTGTCTTGGAATGAGATTATTTAGTCTTTAGTTTTGTCCCATAGTTTTGGGAGATTATATTTTTCCCCTTGTAAACATCTCTCTCTCTCTCTCTCTCTCTCTCTCTCTCTCTCTCTCTCTCTCTCTCTCTCTCTCTCTCTCTCTCTCTCTCTCTTTTGGTAAAGTTTGTATGTATATTTTACTTGTATTGCTTGTAAATAATAATTTAATCAAACGATTTGAAGAAAATATATTATCAGAATTATTTGTTGCATTTTATTTTTGGATGTAACTATTAATAACACTTCGTATTATATATACATTTTTAAAACACTTTCCTAAATGAGATGGTCGTTTTAAAGAAACGTAGAATCATTGACGGGCATCAATATCGCTTCCGGCCTTTTGGCTGAGATCGAGTGTAGTATCTGTTCTTATCAGCTTAATATCTGATACGTGGTCTATATGATCACTGATATTAAACTGGTTTTTGGACACACGCGAGATGCCCAGGGCTTGCTCTGCTCTTGCGACGAGTCGGTCCGGTTTTGAAGTCCTTCCGGGGACGGCTCACTATGCAATGAATAATGTCACGAGTGGTTCTACTTCTTATAGTTATAGCATGTTTTTGTTTTATTAGAGGTTTATCAAACTGATTTGATTTCTACTGTTAACTCCATCTGTCTCAGAGGTAGTAGTATTTTTAAATCATATTTTCTATTTAATTGAACCACGATAAATGTGGAACAAAAACATAGATTTACCGATGTCTTGTCTGAGAGATAGAGAAGGATAGGGAGAGAGAGAGAGAGGGTGAGATACAAGAGAAATAGAGAAAGAGAAGTGGCGGATGTTGGGATATGGCATCGCTTTGATAATTTTTACATCCTTTTTTATTATTTTAATTTAGGGACTTCTATCTAAGGTGTCAGATTATTGTCTGAACTTTATTATTGGTTTATATATCTTGTTTCGTATTTCATATCACACTCTCCTCTTCTCTTCTCTCTCTCCTCCTCTCTCCTCTCTCTCTCTTCTCTCTCTCTCTCTCTCTCTCTCTCTCTCTCTCTCTCTCTCTTTCTGTGTGTGTGTGTGTGTGTATGAAATTTATTCTGGTTCCCAACTTCCAACACAAATGCTGGTTTGCTAAGAGTATGATTTTTTTGATAAAGTTTGTATGTATATTTTACTTGTATTGCTTGTAAATAATTATTTAATCAAACGATTTGAAGAAATCTATTATCAGAATTATTTGTTGCATTTTATTTTTGGATGTAATATTAATAACACTTCGTATTATATATACATTTTTTAAACACTTCCTAAATGAATGGTCGTTTTAAAGAAACGTAGAATCATTGACGGGCATCAATATCGCTTCCGGCCTTTTGGCTGAGATCGAGTGTAGTATCTGTTCTTATCAGCTTAATATCTGATACGTGGTCTATATGATCACTTTGATATTAAACTGGTTTTTGGACACACGCGAGATGCCAGGGCTTGCTATGATCTCGCGACGAGTCGGCCCGGTTTTGAAGTCCTTCCGGGGACGGCTCACTATACAATGAATAATGTCACGAGTGTTTCTAATTCTTATAGTTATAGCATGTTTTTGTTTTATTAGAGGTTTATCAAACTGATTTGATTTCTACCTGTTAACTCCATCTGTCTCAGAGGTAGTAGTATTTTTAAATCATATTTTCTATCTCATTGAACCACGATAAATGTGGAACAAAAACATAGATTTACCGATATCTTGTCTGAGAGATAGAGAAGGATAGGGAGAGAGAGAGAGAGAGGGGGGGGGGGGGGGGGGGGGGGAGTCGGTGAGATACAAGAGAAGTAGAGAAAGAGGTGGCGGATGTTGGGATATGGCATCGCTTTGATAATTTTTACATCCTTTTTTATTATTTTTAATTTAGGGACTTCTATCTATGGTGTCAGATTATTGTCTGAACTTTATTATTGGTTTATATATCTTGTTTCATATTTCATAACACACTCTCTCTCTTCTCTCTCTCTCTCTCTCTCTCTCTCTCTCTCTCTCTCTCTCTCTCCTCTCTCTCTCTCTCGTGTGTGTGTGTGTGTGTGTGTGTGTGTAATGAAATTTATTCTGGTTCCCAACTCCAACACAAATGCTGGTTTGCTAAGAGTATGATTTTTTTGATAAAGTTTGTATGTATATTTTACTTGTATTGCTTGTAAATAATTATTTAATCAAACGATTTGAAGAAAGTCTATTATCAGAATTATTTGTTGCATTTTGTTTTTGGATGTAAGTATTAATAACACTTCGTATTTTATATACATTTTTAAACACTTTCCTAAATGAGATGGTCGTTTTAAATAAACGTAGAATCATTGACGGGCATCAAGATCGCTTCCGGCCTTTTGGCTGAGATCAAGTGTAGTATCTGTTCTTATCAGCTTAATATCTGATGCGTGGTCTATATGATCACTTTGATATTAAACTGGTTTTTGGACACACGCGAGATGCCAGGGCTTGCTCTGCTCTCGCGACGAGTCGGTCCGGTTTGAAGTCCTTCCGGGACGCTCACTATGCAATGAATAATGTCACGAGTGGTCCTACTTCTTATAGTTATCGCATGTTTTTGTTTTATTAGAGGTTTATCAAACTGATTTGATTTCTACCTGTTAACTCCATCTGTCTCAGAGGTAGTAGTATTTTTAAATCATATTTTCTATCTAATTGAACCACGATAAATGTGGAACAAAAACATAGATTTACCGATGTCTTGTCTGAGAGATAGAGAAGGATAGAGAGAGAGAGAGAGAGGAGGGGGTGGGGTGAGTGTGATAGAAGAGAAATAGAGAGAGAGAAGTGGCGGTTGTAGGGATATGGCATCGCTTTGATAATTTTTACATCCTTTTTTATTTTTTTAAATTTAGGGACTTCTTTCTAAGGTATCAGATTATTGTCTGAACTTTATTCTTGGTTTATATATCTTTTTCGTATTTCATAACAAACTCTCTCTCTCTCTCTCTCTCCTCTCTCTCTCTCTCTCTTTCTCTCTCTCTCTCTCTCTCTCTCTCTCTCCTCTCTCTCCTCTCTCTCTCTCTCTCTCTCTCTCTCTTCTCTCTCTCTTCATCTTCTTCTATCTCTCTCTTTCTCTCTCTCTCTCTCTCTCTCTCTCTCTCTCTCTCTCTGTGTGTGTGTGTGTGTGTATGTGTATGTAATTTATTCTGGTTCCCAACTGCCAATACAAATGCTGGTTTGCTAAGAGTATGATTTTTTTGATAAAGTTTGTATGTATATTTTACTTGTATTGCTTGTAAATAATTATTTAATCAAACGATTTGAAGTAAATATATTATTAGAATTATTTGTTGCATTTTGTTTTTGGATGTAAGTATTAATAACACTTCGAATTATATATACATTTTTTAAACACTTTCCTAAATGAGACGGTCGTTTTAAATAAACGTAGAATCATTGACGGGCACAATATCGCTTCGCTTCCGGCCTTTTGGCTGAGATCGAGTGTAGTATCTGTTCTTATCAGCTTAATATCTGATACGTGGTCTATATGATCACTTTGATATTAAACTGGTTTTTGGACACACGCGAGATGCCCAGGGCTTGCTATGCTCTCGCGACGAGTCGGCCCGGTTTTGAAGTCCTTCCGGGGACGGCTCACTATGCAATGAATAATGTCACGAGTGGTTCTACTTCTTATAGTTATAGCATGTTTTTGTTTTATTAGAGGTTTATCAAACTGATTTGATTTCTACCTGTTAACTCCATCTGTCTCAGAGGTAGCAGTATTTTTAAATCATATTTTCTTTCTAATTGAACCACAATAAAGAAGAGAAATAGAGTGATTTTTTTGGTTAAGTTTTATGTATATTTTACTTTTATTGCTTGTAAACAATAATTTCATCAAACGATTTGAAGTAAATCTATTATCAGAATTATTTCTTGCATTCTGTTATTGGATGTAAGTATAAATAACACTTCGTATTATATATACATTTTTAAACACTTTCCTAAATGAGACGGTCGTTTTAAATAAACGTAGAATCATTGACGGGCATCAATATCGCTTCCGGCCTTTTGGCTGAGATCGAGTGTAGTATCTGTTCTTATCAGCTTAATATCTGATACGTGGTCTATATGATCACTTTGATATTAAACTGGTTTTTGGACACACGCGAGATGCCCAGGGCTTGCTCTGCTCTCGCGACGAGTCGGCCCGGTTTTGAAGTCCTTCCGGGGACGGCTCACTATGCAATGAATAATGTCACGAGTGGTTCTACTTTTTATAGTTATAGCATGTTTTTGTTTTATTAGATGTTTATCGAACTGATTTGATTTCTACCTGTTAACTCCATCTGTCTCAGAGATAGCAGTATTTTTAAATCATATTTTCTATCTAATTGAACTACGATAAATGTGGAACAAAAACATAGATTTACCGATGTCTTGTCTGAGAGATAGAGAAGGATAGGGAGAGAGAGAGAGAGAGGGAGAGAGATATAGAGAGAGGGAATGAGAGAGAGAGAGACAGAGAGGGGGAGAGAGAGAGGGGGGGGGGGGGTGGAGTGGGTGAGATACAAGAGAAATAGAGAAAGAGAAGTGGCGGATGTTGGGATATGGCATCGCTTTGATAATTTTTACATCCTTTTTTATTATATCTAATTTAGGGACTTCTAACTAAGGTGTCAGATTATTGTCTGAACTTTATTATTGGTTTATATATCTTGTTTCGTATTTCATAACAAACTCTCTCTCTCTCTCTCTCTCTCTCTCTCTCTCTCTCTCTCTCTCTCTCTCTCTCTCTCTCTCTCTCTCTCTCCCTCTCTCTCTCTCTTTCTGTGTGTGTGTGTGTGTGTGTGTGTGTGTGTATGAAATTTATTCTGGTTCCCAACTTCCAACACAAATGCTGGTTTGCTAAGAGTATGATTTTTTTTTGGGAAGGTTTGTATGTATATTTTACTTTTATTGCTTGTAAATAATAATTTAATCAAAGGATTTGAAGAAAATCTATTATCAGAATTATTTGTTGCATTTTGTTTTTGGATGTAAGTATTAATAACACTTCGTATTATATATATACATTTTTTAAACACTTTCC
Organism: Berghia stephanieae; assembly: GCF_034508935.2. Classification (NCBI taxonomy): domain Eukaryota; kingdom Metazoa; phylum Mollusca; class Gastropoda; order Nudibranchia; family Aeolidiidae; genus Berghia; species Berghia stephanieae. Next base: position 29,621,280 of record NC_088365.1, read on the forward strand.
TAAAGGAGATGCTCGTTTTAAATAAACATATAATCATTGACGGGCATCAATATCGCTTCCGGCCTTTTGGCTGAGATCGAGTGTCGTATCTGTTTAATATCTGATACGTGTTCTATATGATCACTTTGATACTTAACTGGTTTTTTGGACACACGCGAGATGCCCAGGGCTTGCTCTGCTCTCGCGACGAGTCGGCCCGGTTTTGAAGTCCTTCCGGGGACGGCTCACTATGCAATGAATAATGTCACGAGTGGTTCTACTTCTCATAGTTATAGCATGTTTTTGTTTTATTAGAGGTTTATCGAACTGATTTGATTTCTACCTGTTAACTCAATCTGTCTCAGAGGTAGCAGTATTTTTAAATCATATTTTCTATCTAATTGAACTACGATAAATGTGGAACAAAAACATAGATTTACCGATGTCTTGTCTGAGAGATAGAGAAGGATAGGGAGAGAGAGAGAGAGAGAGAGAGAGAGAGAGAGAGAGGGGGGGGGGAGTGAGTGAGATACAAGAGAAATAGAGAGAGAGAGAAGTGGCGGATGTTGGGATATGGCATCGCTTTGATAATTTTTACATCCTTTTTTTTTTTTTTAATTTAGGGACTTCTATCTAAGGTGTCCGATTATTGTCTGAACTTTATTATTGGTTTATATATCTTGTTTCGTATTTCATTACAAATTCTCTCTTTCTCTCTCTCTCTCTCTCTCTCTCTCTCTCTCTCTCTCTCTCTCTCTCTCTCTCTCTCTTTCTGTGTGTGTGTGTGTGTGTGTGTGTGTGTGTGTATGAAATTTATTCTGGTTCCCAACTTGCAACACAAATGCTGGTTTGCTAAGAGTATGATTTTCTTGGTAAAGTTTGTATGTATATTTTACTTTTATTGCTTGTAAATAATAATTTAATCAAAGGATTTGAAGAAAATATATTATCAGAATTATTTGTTGCATTTTGTTTTTGGATGTAAACATTAATAACACTTCGTATTATATATACATTTTTTAAACACTCTCCTAAAGGATATTGTCACAGTAAAGGTCGTTCACAATTATCTTATTAGATTTTATTTTATTAAGAACTGAATTCATCTCACTCCAGTTATATTTCGGTAGGCTTAGATAAACTTTACCTTCTAATATTAGATCGTCTTTCCTTTTATAGCCTTCCCTCGAATTAATTTCTAATTAGTGAATACTTTTCGTTCTACATTCTGTCACGTAGCCACTCATTATAAAAGCTGATAGGTCTAACATTTGACACTCACTTTCTCTCCACAATCTATGCCGGACGGCCAGTCGTTCTATTCCTATATATATATTGGAAGATTTTTATCTTTTGGGACTTTGTAGATATTATATCTACACCATTAAGACGCCGGAGCTTTTAACTTTGATTGTATAATCTTCAAGGATCAAACCCAAGCCCGCTGTCAAAGGACTACACAATAACCTCTTACCAATTGCCTGGAAGTGGAATTTTACGAGTCCGATCCTGTTATCAGAGGAATAGATCATCCAAGCCCATCAACTGCCTGGAAACGTAAACTTATGAACCTAACATATTATCATAAGTTACGTAAAATATTCATATCTCTATTTGTAACTGCCACGATCACTGTTTATCTCTTTTAATTAAATTTCATCATTATTTTTATTTCATTGTAAACAAATCGTTAATTGTTTTTCATTTATAGTAACTAGTAAATTCTGGGGCCTCATTCTACATATATCTTTATGCATAGTCGAGTAGCTCTTTACTCACTTGAGACCATGACATTTTGGAGGGGACACATATAAAGAATTGAATTTATTTAGTTACTTATATCTATTTCATCTAACTTTAAAGTTTAAATTGTAAAACTCTTAATTGCCCCACTTGATCATATTTTAATTGAACTCCCTATTTACAGGATTAATTTTTTTTCTTTTTCATTTCTTCATTTAAATGGAATAGCAATTTATCCATTCATTCTTTCATTCAAATTGAATAGCATTTTATTGATTCATTCCTTCATTCATTTATTCATTTATAAATTATTCATTCATTCATTGTTCATTCATTTATTTATTCATTCATTCATTCATCCATTCATTCGTTTATTCACTCATTTATCCAATCATTCATACATTTATTCCTCCCTTCATTCGTTCATTCATACATTATCTATTCATTCATTCATTCATTCATCTATTCACTAAGCTATTCATTCATTCATTCCTTGTCCACTTTGTTATTATATCACTCATTTCATTGTGTTGTTTGCCTCATTCATGAATTGTTTTCAATATGTTTACATTCCATAACGATTCATTCACCTATCATCCAATCACTCAGTGTTGTGAACACATTTTGTAACTATTGTAAATCTTACGATATTTTATTGTTTTGTATTTCAGACATCACTGTTAAACACTCTTCAATGCCTAATTACAATTGTTGAACAACCATTGAACAAGAGAGAGGTCCCAGCCACGAACTGAGTTGGTAAATATATCCTTCATTATTCTCTTTTACATGAGTTGGGCATCACATAGTAACTATAGACATCGTGATTTGTTTTGCATAGTGATTTGTTTTAAATACATTTTTGGCATACTACTGTTACGAAAACCACTTATATATTATGTTCTGAAAAGTGAGTCTTTAAAAACTAAATAATAATAAAAGGAGTCTACTAGCCGTCGTGTTATATTTAGTGATAGATAACTTGGGATTATTTTGGCATCCTATTATTGTTATCACACTCTAGTATATTAGCGTCATTGCGAATAATTGTACACAAACTAACGACGAGTCACACACATTGGTGATACATTTTTCGTAGTAACATAGTTTAGAGTACACGCGATTGACACATTGTTATTGACTCAAGTCATAATAACTACGCATTGTATTGACACATTGCTTTATAAGATATAACGATAAAAGGCATCAAATTCAACATACATAATAAGTTGAAATAAGAGAGAGAGATTTCTAAAAATAGAACAGTTCATTCCAGTAAGTGTAAATAAATAAAACAGTCAGTAACAGTATCCTGTCAATATAATATATATAAAACATCGTAACTAATTTATTGCAAAAATGGAAGCATATAAAAGATACTTAAGTCTCGCAAAGGACTTAGAAATACCCCAGGAAAGAATATTTTCATGGTGCGAAGAGAAAATAAAAGAAGAAAAAGAAGAAAGAATTCGTAGAGAAGAAAATGAAGAAAGAATTCGTAGAGAAGAAAAAGAACACGAAGAAAGAATTCGTAGAGAAGAAAATGAAGAAAGAATTCGTAGAGAAGTAAAAGAACAGAAGAAAGAATACGTAGAGAAGAACGAGAAGAAAGAGTCCAAGAAAGGGAACTAAAAAGACAAATAGCTTTAGCAGAAGAAGAAACCAAAAGGACCAAATGATGCTGGAAATTGAAAAAACAAAAACCGGTCATGAAAGAAAACATAATAATAGTGATGAATTTTTCGTGAAACTTCCACGCATGCCAACATACGATGAACGCTCAGACTGTCTAGAATCCTTCTTACACCGATTCGAAGTTCAGGCTAAAGGTTATCGTTGGCCAGAAAGCAAATGGGCCACAGCCTTGATTAACTGCTTATCTGGAGAACCGCTAAAAGTTTTCTATACCTTAACAACTGAAGATGCAGATGACTATGGAAAAATTAAAGACGCTCTACTAAAAAGATTTAGATTAACGGAAGATGGTTACCAGGAAAGGTTTCACACTGCAAAACCGGAAAGTGGAGAAGACTTTAATACATTCGTGAACCGAATTACTCAATTTCTAAATCGGTGACTTGAGTTGGCAAACGTAAAACAAGACGACTTTGCAGGCCTTTACTTTCTCACGCTGAAGAATCGAATCTATCAAGCTTGCAACCCAGATTTAGTCGCATTCTTTAAAGAGAGAAAGCCAGAAAACTTGGACAAATTAAAAATCTACGCAGAAAACTTTAACAGCGCACATCCATTGACACCCCTTAGCAGAACATTGAAGGAACCATACTACGCTGCTGCTGCTCAGAGTCCAGGTACACCTAAAGTTCAGTACTCAAATAGAACGAGCCGATCAATCACTCGGAACACGCAAGTGAAACAAGATGATCATAGTAACAAACCATGGAACAAACAGTTCAATAGAGACCATAGCCGATCCTATCAAAACAAAACAAGAAATAGCACTGACAATAATACTGAGTATAAGAAAACCAACAAACCTATAATTAAATGTCAATATTGTGGAATGAAAGGCCACACAGCAGACAAATGTTACAAAATCGTGGGATATCCAAAAGAAACTGCAAATGCATCACTCCAAACAAGTGTAAACAATCAGACACGAGTAATGTCAGGAGAAAATATAAATGTGTATTGCGTGAAAGGTATGTCACTTTTAACACAAACTCACAAATCAGGATCGCTATTTTTTTGTGAAGGCAAAGCTAATGGAACTGATTGCAAAATATTGAGAGACACAGGATGCAGTACAGTAGGAATAAAAGCATCTTTGATCAATGACGAAGACAAAACTGGAAAAACGGTACAATGCATCACATTCAGTGGCACAGTCGAAACCTTTGAAACAGCTAACGTGTACATAGAAACCCCATACTATACAGGAATAGTGGAATGCTGTATACTTCCCAACCCCGTCGCTGATATTATTGTTGGCAATATAAAAGGTCTTAAAGACAACCCAACAGATGTAAAAGAATGGTCATTAACCCAAGAAACAGCTTGTCTAGCAGAAACAAGAAAGATGACTATGACAACAGAGAAGCCAATGACTATTTCTCTAGAACCACAACAATTTGACAGGAACACGTTCATTAAAGAACAGAAAAAGGACCCGACTTTAACATCATATTTCAATATCGCAAACAAAGGGACGAAATCAAAAGTTGAATACATCATTGAAAAAGATATTCTGTTCAGGTTACATAGGAAAAGAAACAAAATAGCTAAACAACTGGTCACGCCGAGTATTTACAGAAACAAAATCCTTGGAATAGCGCACGATTCAATAACTTCTGGACATCTTGGGAGCTCTTCCACATTGAAGAGAATATCCGAGAATTTCACATGGCCTGGAATTACTAAAGACGTCCGAGAATATGTGAAATCTTGTGACACATGCCAAAGAAGAGTCGCAAAAGGCAGAATACCAGGATTGCCATTAGAGACAACCCCAGTTATTGAAAAAGTTTTTCAAAAAGTTGCAATTGACATTATAGGCCCTTTAACAAAATCAGATAGAAACCATACACACATACTAACACTAGTCGATTACGCAACCAGGTGGCCAGAAGCGATAGCATTGAAATCAACTACATCGGATCACATAGCTGAAGCATTGATGACAATTTTTACTAGAATAGGCATACCAAATGAGATACTGTCGGACAATGGACCCCAATTTACATCACATATGATGCATGAAACCATGAAACTCATGGGAATCCAACACTCATTCACAACTCCCTACCACCCCCAAGCAAATGGTCTTTGTGAAAGATTTAATGGCACTCTAAAGAATATGTTAAGAAAAGTGTCAGCAGAAAAACCAGATGATTGGGACAGATACTTACCAGCAATCCTATTTGCATATAGAGAAATACCCAAGAATCTACAGGCTACTCCCCATTTGAGTTGATGTATGGACGATCACCTCGCGGCCCGATCAATATAGTAGCCGACATTTGTAAAGGGAATGAGGAGGACAATAACGAAATTATGTTTGCTTACGAATATGTAAGAAACCTGAAAGACAGAATAGAGGACACGTGTAAGCTAGCACAGGAATCCGTCACTAAAAAAAGCAGAGAAATACAAGGAATACTCTGATCGCAAAAGCAAATCAAGAAAATTTGAGATTGGTGACAAAGTACTAATACTCTTACCCGATGACTCGAGTAAACTTTTAGCTACATGGAAAGGACCATTCAAAATAACAGCAGTAAAATCTAATGTTAATTACGAGATTCAAATTAACAACACAACAAAGACATTCCATGCAAGCATGCTAAAAAAATATTTCGATAGAGACGGATTATCACAACCAATATTTAACCATGTGGAAGCTGCAAATGTAGGATTAATCATCGAAACTCACAGCGATGATGTCGAACTACAACACACCCCACAACACGGTAACTCTAAAAATAGTACAATTAATGACGTCACAATCAATCCTCAACTAAACGAATGTCAGAAACGAGAAATCAGGTCATTATTAGAAAAGTACCAGTCAGTCTTTACAGACGCACCCGGACATACAACATTAGTGGAACACGACATAAAGTTAACCACATCTACCCCTATCAACGTGAAAAACTATCCTATTCCATTTCACGCACGAGAACAAGTTGAAAAGGAAGTTAAGGATATGCTAGATACAGGAATAGTTAGATATTCTTCAAGCCCATACTCATCACCAATAGTAGTAGTGAAAAAGAAAGACGGATCGATAAGGCTATGTATCGACTTTCGCAAATTAAATGAAGCAACAGTGTTTGATGCAGAACCAATACCAAATCAAGAGAATTTATTTGCTGCCTTATCTCAAGCAAAATACATGACAAAATGTGATCTTTCTAGAGGTTACTGGCAGATTCCACTGAAAGAATCATGTAAGAAATACACAGCATTTCAATCACCATTAGGATTGTTAGAATTTAACTATATGCCATTTGGATTATCGACAGCCGCATCGACATTCCAAAGAATGATGCGTATGTTATTAAAAGACATCCCGTCTACACTCTCATACTTTGACGACGCATGTATTTTCTCAAACTCATGGACTGATCACATGACAACCTTAGAATTAGTGCTTGAAGCATTAAAACGTAATTCTTTAACAACAAAACCGTCAAAAACAAGCATTGCATTTTACAAAATTGATTTTCTCGGTCATACCGTTGGTCATGGGACACAGACACCCGAGACAGAAAAACAAACAAAAATCGCACAATTGCAACCACCTAAGACAAAAAAAGAAGTACGCAAAGTACTTGGGCTCCTAAATTTTTACAGGAAATACATTTACAACTTCGCGCACATCGCGACACCGCTAACAAATCTGACAAAGAATGGGTCACCGAACAAAATTGTTTGGACAGAAGTGTGTCAGAATAGCTTTAACCAATTAAAGGCATTACTCTGTTCAGAACCAATTCTTAAATTACCCGACATGTCAAAAGAATTTGTTGTAAGAACTGACGCGTCTGATAAGGGCATCGCAGGTGTACTATTACAGGAGCATGAGGGAACTCTAATGCCTTGCTTATATGCAAGCAGAAAATTATTGGACAGAGAATCACGATACTCTGTAATAGAGCGTGAAGGACTGGCCATCGTCTTTGCTTTAAAGACATTCAGCAGATATCTACTGCTAAAAGAGTTTGTGGTCGAAACGGACCATAAACCACTCACGTACATAAGAAATAACAAAATGAATAATAGTAGAGTACTAAGGTGGAGTCTATTTTTGCAAAATTACACTTTCAGTATCTCTCACATACCAGGCTGTGAAAATATTCACGCCGACCTACTTTCTCGATTAGTATAAACACGTGAGAAGGGTATAACTTAACCTCCCATGCATACTGTTAGTCACCTCGCAAACTATGCCAAATCAGAACGCACAATTTCGATAATTTTATTTGTAAACATGATGACCCAACTTAATGTAACATTGAGTATTGTTTGGATATATATACCATACCCATTCATGATTTGGGAAATCTTCTCTTTATCTATTATTGTTATGAATTTTCACTCATTTATGATTAATAATTGAAATGTCAATATTCCATTTACATTTTCATTCATGTCATTCAGTAAATTACCTTCATATCATCGACTTAAATCATGCTTCATTGCCATCACTATTGTTTATCACAATGATTTGTAATCACATTGCCATCATGTTGTTCATCACAATGATTTGTAATCACAATCTTTCATTGTTATTGTCACCCATTCATATACCTACGTTAATATTAACATTTCCATGTCTAGTTAATAAATAATTTAATTGTAGCACAAATCATAACAATGGATTAATACTAGAGTATCATGATAGTAAATTTACTTCCGTTTGTAAAATCTATCTTTCCCATAATGGTTAAAGAGTATATTTTAAACGTGGGTGGGGGGTGTCACAGTAAAGGTCGTTCACAATTATCTTATTAAATTTTATTTTATTAAGAACTGAATTCATCTCACTCCAGTTATATTTCGGTAGGCTTAGATAAACTTTACCTTCTAATATTAGATCGTCTTTCCTTTTATAGCCTTCCCTCGAATTAATTTCTAATTAGTGAATACTTTTCGTTCTACATTCTGTCACGAAGCCACTTATTATAAAAGCTGATAGGTCTAACATTTGACACTCACTTTCTCTCCACAATCTATGCCGGACGGCCAGTCGTTCTATTCCTATATATATACTGGAAGATTTTTATCTTTTGGGACTTTGTAGATATTATATCTACACCATTAAGACGCCGGAGCTTTTAACTTTGATTGTATAATCTTCAAGGATCAAACCCAAGCCCGCTGTCAAAGGACTACACAATAACCTCTTACCAATTGCCTGGAAGTGGAATTTTACGAGTCCGATCCTGTTATCAGAGGAATAGATCATCCAAGCCCATCAACTGCCTGGAAACGTAAACTTATGAACCTGACATATTATCATAAGTTACGTAAAATATTCATATCTCTATTTGTAACTGCCACGATCACTGTTTATCTCTTTTAATTAAATTTCATCATTATTTTTATTTCATTGTAAACAAATCGTTAATTGTTTTTCATTTATAGTAACTAGTAAACTCTGGGGCCTCATTCTACATGTATCTTTATGCATAGTCGAGTAGCTCTTTACTCACTTGAGACCATGACAGATATGGTCGTTTTAAATAAACATATAATCATTGACGGGCATCAAAATCGCTTCCGGCCTTTTGGCTGAGATCGAGTGTAGTATCTGTTCTTATCAGCTTAATATCTGATACGTGGTCTATATGATCACTTTGATATTAAACTGGTTTTTAGACACACGCGAGATGCCCAGGGCTTGCTCTGCTCTCGCGACGAGTCGGCCCGGTTTTGAAGTACTTCCGGGGACGGCTCACTTTGCAATGAATAATGTCACGAGTGGTTCTACTTCTTATAGTTATAGCATGTTTTTGTTTTATTAGAGGTTTATCGAACTCATTTGATTTCTACCTGTTAACTCCATCTGTCTCAGAGGTCGCAGTATTTTTAAATCATATTTTCTATCTAATTGAACTACAATAAATGTGGAACAAAAACATAGATTTACCGATGTCTTGTCTGGGAGATAGAGAAGGATAGGGAGAGAGAGAGAGAGAGGGGGAGAGAGAGAGAGAGAGAGAGAGAGAGAGAGAGAGAGAGAGAAAGTGGGTGTTAGATACAAGAGAAATAGAGAAAAAGGAAGTGGCGGATGTAGGAATAGGGCATCACTATGATGAACTTTAGTATAGGTTTATATATCTTGTTTTGTATCTCATAACAAACTCTCTCTCTCTCTCTCTCTCTCTCTCTCTCTCTCTCTCTCTCTCTCTCTCTTTTCTCTTTCTATCTCTCTCTCTCTCTCTCTCTCTCTCTCTCTCTCTCTCTCTCTCTCTCTCTCTCTCTCTCTCTCTCTCTCTTTCTGTGTGTGTGTGTGTATGTGTATGTGTGTGTGTGTGTGTGTGTGTGTGTATGAAATTTATTCTGGTTCCCAACTTGCAACACAAATGCTGGTTTGCTAAGAGTATGATTTTCTTGGTAAAGTTTGTATGTATATTTTACTTTTATTGCTTGTAAATAATAATTTAATCAAACGATTTGAAGAAAATCTATTATCAGAATTATTTGTTGCATTTTATTTTTGGATGTAAGTATTAATAACACTTCGTATTTTATATACATTTTTTAAACACTCTCCTAAAGGATATGCTCGTTTTAAATAAACATATAATCATTGACGGGCATCAATATCGCTTCCGGCCTTTTGGCTGAGATCGAGTGTAGTATCTGTTCTTATTAGCTTAATATCTGATACGTGGTCTATATGATCACTTTGATATTAAACTGGATTTTGGACACACGCAAGATGACCAGGGCTTGCTCTGCTCTCGCGACGAGTCGGCCCGGTTTTGAAGTCCTTCTGGGGACGGCTCACTATGCAATGAATAATGTCACGACTGGTTCTACTTCTTATAGTTATAGCATGTTTTTGTTTTATTAGAGGTTTATCGAACTGATTTGATTTCTACCTGTTAACTCCATCTGTCTCAGAGGTAGCAGTATTTTTAAATCATATTTTCTATCTAATTTAACCACAATAAATTTGGAAAAAAAATATAGATTTACCGATGTCTTGTCTGAGAGATAGAGAAGGATAGGGAGAGAGAGAGATAGAGAGAGAGAGAGAGAGAGAGAGAGAGGGGGGGGGAGTGAGTGAGATACAAGAGAAATAGAGAGAGAGAGAAGTGGCGGATGCTGGGATATGGCATCGCTTTGATAATTTTTACATCCTTTTTTATTATTTTTCAATTTAGGGACTTCTATCTAAGGTGTCAGATTATTGTCTGAACTTTATTATTGGTTTAATGTTATATCTGTTTCGTATTTCATAACAACTTTTTTTCTTTCCTCTCTTCGTCTCTCTCTCTCTCCTCTCTCTTCTTCTCTCTCTCTCTCTCTCTCTCTCTCTCTCTCTCTCTCTCTCTTTCTGTCTGTGTGTGTGTGTGTGTGTGTGTGTGTGTATGAATTTTATTCTTGTTCCCAACTTGCAACACAAATGCTGGTTTGCTAAGAGTATGATTTTTTTGGTAAAGTTTGTATGTATATTTTACTTTTATTGCTTGTAAATAATAATTTAATCAAACGATTTGAAGAAAATCTATTATCAGAATTATTTGTTTCATTTTGTTTTTGGATGTAAGTATTAATAACACTTCGTATTATATATATACATTTTTTAAACACTTTCCTAAAGGATATGCTCGTTTTAAATAAACATATAATCATTGACGGGCATCAATATCGCATCCGGCCTTTTGGCTGAGATCGAGTGTAGTATTTTTTTTTTTTTTTAAATAAATATTACCACAAGAGGGGGATATCCCCCTACGATTTTGCATTTACACCTTCTTCTCTCTCCTCTTTCTCTTTCCGGGCCTCCATGGCGGTTCACCCCAACGTAGTTGTGGTGAAATTATCCGCAGAGGATCTTAAGTTTAATGGGCCTCATCCGCCAAATACGGTTGAGGTCTTCTTAAAAGGACCTGAGACAAATCAGGCCAACCATCTGAAGATCAAGCTGGCCCTCAATAACATGGGGTCAGTTTAGACGATATTGCGGGAGTCTACCGGTTCATGGACGCCCGCAAATATTACGTCACCTTCAAGGAAGGAAGGGAGTCAGAGGTGGAAAAACTACACGGCGTAGTGCACCCCCACCCAACCCTAAAAATAAACCTCCACATCAGGGATGTTAACAAATCTCTGGTGTCGGGGGTATTGAAATGGGTGGCTCCCTCCGTCAAGGAAGGCGGCCTCACCAGGGCCCTCGCCCCCTTCGCCAAGCCCGCACCATCGTTGTCGGCAAACCCAGACGGGACGAGCTGGACTCGTATACGTTCCGTCTGGAGAAGATAGATGGGTAGAAATACCCCACTATCTAAAATTTGAGGTAGGTGGCGCCTTCCACCACGTAAAAGTGCACATTCCTGGGCGTGTGCCGGCATGCTCCACATGCTACAATGTGGGGCAACCCTTTCTACTTGTGCCCTACTAGAGCACGGTATGCACCAGGAGTGAATTCAGCACGAATTCCCACTATCCCTCCTCCTTTTCCATCTTCACCTACTGGTTCTGTCACGCCTTCCGGCAACCCCCTGCCGGACGCACCATCCCAATCCCAAGAACCTTGGAACCAGGTAGTACAAAAGGGAAAGAAACACATAACACAACACTCCAACACACAAAAAAACAACACACCAAATACACCACTACTCACAAGCTACACCACTAAACCACAGACACCAAACGCAAACCCTCAAGACAACACTCCAAAAGATACCAACACAACAAAAACTGCACCAATGAAACAACTAGAACAGGAACCACACAACTCCCCATACACACCAAGACGAACATCATCCATGACAAATCTACACCAACACACCACACCAACACCAGTAATAATCCCTTTAGAAAGGGCAACATCACCCCCACCCCCATCCACACCCCCCAACCCCAATAACAAACCCAAAAACTCCACCCCCAAAAAATACAACCACACCATCGCCCTTCAAAGCACACACTTCACTCACACGATCACCACCTGGGGCTTGCCCAAGAGCACGAAAAAATCACAGAACACACTACCCAATATCTACACAAACACATGCATACACACCTCACCAAAGAAGCTCTTCCCTCAAGAGGAAGACTCCACCCATCCAAAACATCGAGAGGGAAAGGTCACTACCCAGACCACCACGACACATGGGAGACACACACCCCAATACTTAAACAAAACAATACACATACTAAACCCAGACATGCAGCCTACAGTCCACACATATATACCTACATACAAACGCAACTCTAGATACAACAAACACACCACCTCTAGAGAACAAGCAAAATCATACACTAAAAACAAACCATACAAAATAAAAACACCCTACAAAGAGGATGACCCCCCACCATTGACAATCATAACACTCAACATCAGAGGCATGAGACAGAAAATACAAGACATTAAAAATCTAATAAGGAAACAAAGACCAGACTTCTTACTGTTACAAGAAACGAACATACACGACAAATTCACACAAGAACGAACACTTCTCGAACTCAAACCAGAAGTTAAAAATATATTTTGGACAATCGACAAGAAAAAAAGAAACTGTAGAGGAGTAGCCATAATAAAAATCTCCGACAATTGGACTGTTACCCAACACGACCATGACAACACAGGACGAATAGGGAAAATAGACGTGACTCAAGACGGCTACAAATTCCAAATTTACAACATCTACGGACCTGCCTCAAGAACAGACGAAAAAAAGACAACGTTTTTAGACTTAGAGAAAAGAATGGAAATAAACCCATCAACACCCATCATCCTAGCAGGGGATTTCAATAACACACTACACCCCCGCGACACAACTCACCATAGAACACAACAAACAGTCATAGACAAACAAATACTACAACGAATTTTAGAAAAACACAATCTAACAGATACATACAGAGAAACATTCCCACTCGGGAAAGAAACCACCTTTAAATCATTCGCAAACACAGGATCCAGACTCGACAAAATATACATATCCAAAACAACCCCAATAACAGAAATTAAACACCTAGAGAACACACTAGACTACACAGACCACAAAGCTGTCTACGCCCAGTACGGCACCCAAATTACAAGACCCAAACAAAAAAGTGCCTACTGGAAATTCAACAACAGTCTCCTGCAGGACCATTATTACATACAATACATGACCGACATCATATTAGACTATACGGACAACATACCAAATGACAACATCCGAGAATGGTGGGACACCCTCAAACAGACCATACAAACGCTAACACAAATGATAGGGAGAAAAGTACAAGACAAAACCAACAGAAAGGAAACAAAGTACAAAACAATCATCAACATAGACAGGGCGCGTGACAACAAAACAGAAATACAAACACAACCACATGTTACTAAAGCAATAGAAAAACTGAAAGAAATTGAACAAAGAAAATTCAGAGGCCACAAAGTAAGAAGCACATACAAAACACGCAACGACTACACTGATTTAAACGACACAATAGCACGAATAGAAAACGAACTACACAATAGACGACATATAGACAAAATCAGAACAACAGATGGGCAAATAACAAAAAACGAGACAGAAATCCTTGAGACCTTCTACAATTTTTACAAACAACTATACACAAGTGGCGAAATATCAACAGATATACAAGACCACTACACCGATTATACAAAGAAGTTGACAGACGAACAGAAAGAACAATTAGATACAGAGATCACAATAGAAGACCTACAACACAGCCTAGAGAACATGAACACAAACAAATCCCCAGGCCCCGATGGACTAACAGTAGAATTCTACAAAAGTTTCTTCCCTCTCCTTAAAAAACCCCTCCTAGAACTGACTAAAGAAATACACAAAGAAGGACAATTAACGAACAGCCAAAAGATATCATACATAACCCTCATACCCAAAGAAAGCAACACAACAGACGTCAAACAATACAGACCCATATCCCTCCTAAACACCGACTACAAAATTATAGCGAAAACTTTAAGCAACAAAATCAAAATTCACCTACCCCAACTGATAGACAAAGAACAAACATGTAGCATAAAAAACAGAACAATAGAACAACACACAAACTTCATCAGAGACCTTATAGGATACGTAAAACAGACACACACACACGCATACATTTTGTCCATCGATCAAGAGAAAGCTTTCGATAGATTAGAACACAGTTTCTTACACAAAATATTAGAACACAACAACATAGGCCCTTATTACAGAAGATGGATAAAAATACTATACAACAACCCCTCCAGCTGTGTAATAGTCAATCAAAAAGTATCTGATCCCTTCAAAATCGGTCGGTCAGTACGACAGGGTTGCCCTCTCTCGGCCCAACTATACATCTTATGTCTCGAAACCGTTTTGGAAAAAATTAGGAGAAACCCGAAAATTAAAGGCACCAGAATTCCCGGAAAAGCCAACAAAAAACTCATCGCGTATGCCGATGATGCAACCCTAATTCCGAGTGATATACCTAGCAAACACAAAATTTTAGAAACTTTCAAAAATTTCGGCCTCGCTAGTGGTGCCAAACTAAATATTAAAAAGACCAAAATCATGAATCTCGGTCCCGAACCCTTAGAAACCGAAAAAGCCCAGATACCCGACATGCAATGGGTTAACCAAATTAAAATCCTCGGAATAACGTACTGTCAAAGACACACGACACCGAAACACATCTGGAGTGGAATTGTACACAATATAGACAAGAAACTACATTCATACACATACATCAAAGCCAATATATTCGATAGAACCAGGATAGTGAACACCTACATTATTCCAAAAATCTTATACTACATCAAAATCTTCAAACTTCCGTTCACCACAATAAAGAAATTAGAAAGACGCATAGACACATTTATACTACAAGACGCAAAACCCATTCCACACGAAATACTCACACTTCCCACAGAATCAGGCGGCACAGGACTAAAATGTATTAAAAGAACCTTAGACACAACTAGGATCAGATATATAGACAAAATAATACAAGAATCGACAGGAAATAAATTCGGGTCATACTACTTAGGGACACGACTAACACAATTTAAAAAGATCGACCACACACTCCCCCATTTCGGAGGTATGACACTCCCTCCTTTTTACAAAGAATGCGTAGGACTAGTAAACAAATACCCAGACACAATAAATAAACAATTAGACAGTAAACAGATATACAGAACAATAAACACACCAAACAAACGCAGAGAACAAGACCTAATGCACGCATCAGGACTAACATTAGATAACATGAGAGTGGCCTCAGAAAACTTACATAAACATGATACTTCTAGATACAGTAAGCATATAACATACAGACTGATGTTCAACGCCTTACCAACAAACAACACGCCCAGTTGCGCCTTATGCCGAGCGCTTTGTCCAACACAAAATGTACACATTTTCACAAACTGCATTAAAACAAAAACACTGATTAGAGCCACAATAAACACAATACAAAAAACAATACGACAACCCATACATACAGAAATAGCATTTAGACATAATATCATCCCCAAAACTGACAATGCAACACATGAAATAAACATACACATCCTAGCAGCAGCAAGACAAGCGATTTGGACTGCATGGATGGGTCAAGTACACAGACAAAACACCACTAATACCGACATGTCATTAATATTTCTTAACATAATACAAAAGAAATACAAAAACGATTTAGATAAAGAGAGAGAAACAAGATGGAACAAATATACCGACCTAATAGCACAATTCAGATAGATGACCTTCCACCGAGACATTTCAACTCTCTGCACCACACCCACAACCTGACCCTACCCCTCCCCTCCGCCCCCCCCCCCCCAGCTAGCTTTACAAACTTTATTTATACACATATTATTTACACCTCTATTATCGATCATTTACCTGACTGATCACTTACTATTATATATTCCTTCCCCTAGTATTTAGTTATTCCTCCTTCCCTTACTTTTGCTGTAGTATTATCCTTTTCTATATTAACTTCCCCTTTCGCCCCCTCTACCACACTGATATAGCCATAACTTTTTCACCAACTTCACTGCCAAACAACCTAGTTACAAACAACGAGGTGCGTCCATGTCTATTCTTACCCCCCCCCCCCCCCCCCCTTTCTCTCTCAGCATTGATAATGATACACAACCCGATGAATCGATCATCCTCCTAACTCTTCGGCCTCCGGAATAATATAATCAGAACCATTCTGTATATAACTAATTCTACCTTTTCCTTTGTTTCTACCCCACCCCCCCCCCCCTCCCCCACACAGTACATCCAATCCTACCCCACATCTAGATAGATAATACAGACAGCCCCCTTCCCATCACCCTGATACAAACGAGACGGAAAAGAATACCAACATAAACGACAGAAGATCTCGCCAAGGAAAAATACAGAGTACCACCCTTTTTGTATTTTTATTTATCTGATTGCAAAACTATAGCTAGAGTAGAGAACACAGACCCTATTTCGGCTCTAAAAGATCATGTGGCAGATAAAACCATCTAATAATTAATGATACTAATACTAACATACAAAACATCCCCCTCCCCCACCTAAAAATTCCCACTTATACTAAACTCAACAAAATAACAATAACAAACCTCCAAGGAAAGGACGTGACACAAGTGTTTAGTAAGATATAATCCCCTTTTTTTTTTTTTTTTTTTTTTCCGATGCGGCCCCGGCGGACTCGGCGCAACGGCCCACGGCAGAGACGGCGGGGGCAATGTGTGTGCCGCGCAGCATGCCGGAGGGGTCTAGCCCCGCCCAACCCGCCTGAAGCGCGGCTGAAACAATTGCGCTGCGGCGTCTAGACTGCCGTGGACCACATGTATGCAGATGAGATCAGTCGGGCCGACTCGGAAAGAAGAATATTTACAATATTTATAATATCAAAACGTACACCTTGTACACCCACAGTCACAACTGCCCCCCCCCCCCCCCCCCCCCCCCCCACGATTCTAACCTTATCAAAAAATTAACTATATTCATAGAATAATAAAATAACCAATGCTGCATAGGGAAAGACCACGTGCACAGTAGTTGAAGCAGCGAATGACGCTCGGCTAGAGAGCGGGAAAGTGGGTGGCCACCCTTGGACTCCTAAGGGAGCAAGGGAATAGGTTACTAACAAATTAATCAAAAGTTTTCCTTTTAAAAGCATAACCACCTTCATCACCAGTTCCAATCTACTCCCACAATTTAGCAATAGCCCAAGAACATCAACCGACCACAACAATTAATAAACCCACAAGACGTTTGACCCGTGTATTCACCATCCCAACAACAGAAGCAATTCAGAAACCTCCCCCCCCCCCCCCCCCCCCCCATCCAACCTAAAACCTAAACCTAAACTCATTTCCACAATAACCCCATATTACAGAAGTTCGAATATTCCGATCAGCTGATAGGCTGCAGCCTTTCAACTCCCACCAATCAAAACCCTCAGAATCCAACACCCCCCCCCCCCCCTACTAAACGTCTGTCAGTCCCAGACAATTTATCTAAACAACATTACAAACAGCCCTGAATCATCAATAAACCGATTGGTACAGGATCTCTGTCATCCACCAATCGCAACACATTTTATCTACTATCCACATCCAACCATGAACAGCTATTTAATTGTTAATTTAAATCATCTAAAAAAAATAAAAAAAAAAAATAACAAAATTTATTACAACCCACCAACCCAATATAACCTCTAACTGACCAACTGCCCAATTAACCCCCCACCCTCCATGAACGCGTTAGGCAACATTAATATTTCAACCATTATTTCATTTATAAAAAAAAAAAAAAAAAATTTAAAAAAAAAAAAAAAAGAAAAAATAAAAAAAAAACAATTAAATTATTATCGTAACCTACGATACAGAAGCAGTTAATGCCAAAGCCTTCCTACTGCTACTACTACTAAACACATAATAATTAACCTAACAAATACAATTTTTACTAATTAAGAGGGTCATTAGATAGTATGGCCTGGGTCTAAAAAAAAAAAAAAAAAAGATCGAGTGTAGTATCTGTTCTTATCAGCTTAATATCTGATACGTGGTCTATATGATCACTTTGATATTAAACTGGTTTTTAGACACACGCGAGATGCCCAGGGCTTGCTCTGCTCTCTGGCGAGTCGGCCCGGTTATGAAGTACTTCCGGGGACGGCTCACTTTGCAATGAATAATGTCACGAGTGATTCTACTTCTTATAGATATAGCATGTTTTTGTTTTATTAGAGGTTTATCGAACTGATTTGATTTCTACCTGTTAACTCCGTCTGTCTCAGAGGTAGCAGTATTTTTAAATCATATTTTCTATCTAATTGAACCACGATAAATATGGAACAAAAACATAGATTCACCGATGTCTTGTTCTAGAGATAGAGAAGGATAGGGAGAGAGAGAGAGAGAGAGAGAGAGGGAGAGAGTGAGAGAGAGAGAGAGAGAGAGAGAGAGGGGGGGGGGGGGGAGTGGGTGAGATACAAGAGAAATAAAGAAAGAGAAGTGGCGGATGTTGGGATATGGCATCGCTTTGATAATTTTTACATCCTTTTTTATTATTTTTAATTTAGGGACTTCTATCTATGGTGTCAGATTATTGTCTGAACTTTATTATTGGTTTATATATCTTGTTTCGTATTTCATAACACTCTCTCTCTTTCTCTCTCTCTCTCTCTCTGTCTCTCTCTCTCTCTCTCTCTTTCTGTGTGTGTGTGTGTGTGTGTGTGTGTGTGTGTGTGTGTATGAAATTTATTCTTGTTCCCAACTTCCAACACAAATGCTGGTTTGCTAAGAGTATGATTTTTTTGGTAAAGTTTGTATGTATATTTTACTTTTATTGCTTGTAAATAATAATTTAATCAAACGATTTGAAGAAAATATATTATCAAAATTATTTGTTTCATTTTGTTTTTGGATGTAAGTATTAATACATTTTTTAAACACTCTCCTAAAGGATATGCTCGTTTTAAATAAACATATAATCATTGACGGGCATCAATATCGCTTCCGGCCTTTTGGCTGAGATCGAGTGTAGTATCTGTTCTTATCAGCTTAATATCTGATACGTGGTCTACTTCTTATAGTTATAGCATGTTTTTGTTTTATTAGAGGTTTATCGAACTGATTTGATTTCTACCTGTTAACTCCATCTGTCTCAGAGGTAGCAGTATTTATAAATCATATTTTCTATCTAATTGAACTACAATAAATGTGGAACAAAAACATAGATTTACCGATGTCTTGTCTGGGAGATAGAGAAGGATAGGGAGAGAGAGAGAGAGAGAGGGGGAGAGAGAGAGGGAGAGAGAGAGAGAGAGAGAGAGAGAGAGAGAGAGAAAGTGGGTGTTAGATACAAGAGAAATAGAGAAAAAGGAAGTGGCGGATGTAGGAATAGGGCATCACTATGATGAACTTTAGTATAGGTTTATATATCTTGTTTTGTATCTCATAACAAACTCTCCTCTCTCTCTCTCTCTCTCTCTCTCTCTCTCTCTCTCTCTCTCTCTCTCTTCTCTGTGTGTGTGTGTGTGTATGTGTGTGTGTGTGTGTGTGTGTGTGTATGAAATTTATTCTGGTTCCCAACTTGCAACACAAATGCTGGTTTGCTAAGAGTATGATTTTCTTGGTAAAGTTTGTATGTATATTTTACTTTTATTGCTTGTAAATAATAATTTAATCAAACGATTTGAAGAAAATCTATTATCAGAATTATTTGTTGCATTTTACTTTTGGATGTAAGTATTAATAACACTTCGTATTTTATATACATTTTTTAAACACTCTCCTAAAGGATATGCTCGTTTTAAATAAACATATAATCATTGACGGGCATCAATATCGCTTCCGGCCTTTTGGCTGAGATCGAGTGTAGTATCTGTTCTTGTTAGCTTAATATCTGATACGTGGTCTATATGATCACTTTGATATTAAACTGGATTTTGGACACACGCAAGATGACCAGGGCTTGCTCTGCTCTCGCGACGAGTCGGCCCGGTTTTGAAGTCCTTCTGGGGACGGCTCACTATGCAATGAATAATGTCACGACGGGTTCTACTTCTTATAGTTATAGCATGTTTTTGTTTTATTAGAGGTTTATCGAACTGATTTGATTTCTACCTGTTAACTCCATCTGTCTCAGAGGTAGCAGTATTTTTAAATCATATTTTCTATCTAATTTAACCACAATAAATTTGGGAAAAAAATATAGATTTACCGATGTCTTGTCTGAGAGATAGAGAAGGATAGGGAGAGAGAGAGAGAGAGAGGGGGGGGGAGTGAGTGAGATACAAGAGAAATAGAGAGAGAGAGAGAAGTGGCGGATGTTGGGATATGGCATCGCTTTGATAATTTTTACATCCTTTTTTATTATTTTTCAATTTAGGGACTTCTATCTAAGGTGTCAGATTATTGTCTGAACTTTATTATTGGTTTATATATCTTGTTTCGTATTTCATAACAAACTTTTTCTTTCTCTCCTCTCTCTCTCTCTCTCTCTCTTCTCTCTCTCTCTCTCTCTCTCTCTCTCTCTCTCTCTCTCTCTCTCTCTCTTTCTGTCTGTGTGTGTGTGTGTGTGTGTATGAATTTTATTCTTGTTCCCAACTTGCAACACAAATGCTGGTTTGCTAAGAGTATGATTTTTTTGGTAAAGTTTGTATGTATATTTTACTTTTATTGCTTGTAAATAATAATTTAATCAAACGATTTGAAGAAAATCTATTATCATAATTATTTGTTTCATTTTGTTTTTGGATGATTCTCTGCTCCCAGTTCTCAGTTCGAGTTCATGATTTTGTGTGTTCTTCTCAAGATAATTGAATAAAATTCAAGTGAATATACAATGTTATAACTTTAGAGAAAAAAAATTGAATCATCGAGAAAACAATGGCGGATCGTTTGACCCAACTTCAAGACTCCGTAACACAGCAAGCAGAGAATTTCTACAACAGCATTGGTATATTACAACAATTTGCCCCTAACAGTCCATTTCCTGGCTTAGAGAAGCCTGGAGGCAAACCACCATCCCCTCCACCACAAGAAGACTATGCAGCCCTGTTTGCCAAACTGATCACTAGGACTGCTAAGGATATTGATGTCTTGATTGATGCCTTACCCAATGAAGATTCATCTACAGAATTACAGGTTGCATCATTACAGAAACTCGAAATGGAGAATCAGGACGAAGCAGAGAAACTAGAGGAGATCGTGAGTCAGGGTGAAGAATTATTGAAATTGATACAGAAATCTCTGGAAGACATTGCTTCATCACAGCTCCAGAGCCAAGCATTGGAAGGGAATTATGAACAGCCGTGACAAGCTGATGTGCATTCGTTTTACAGATTTAAAGTTTTTAACGACCTTTCCAATACGTTTTAAATCATTGTAAGAGGCAGGACCTCCATTGTAAAGTCCAGCTATGATTGGATTGCGGATGGTCCAAATAGGACAGAGCTCTCAGATCTCAAGTCACAAGGATAATTTCCTATGACTAAAGTGGCATTCAAAGCAAGACATCTGATCTGTAAATAAATAGCATACCACAATGCCATTGCATTGCCTTGCCATTTAAGACATTCTTATAAGTTTTTAGTGCAACATGTCTTGTGGTGTTGAGCCATAGGGTAGAGCATCTTGTATAATGATGATATTGAAGCATAGTCGGTGAATAGATTGGTGACATCGATTGTAAATCCCTGGCCTTAGTATTGGGAACTTAGATCAAATACTTTTGAACATGTTACCTCACTCAACTTGGAGGTGAATGAGTTTCTGTCTGTAGGCAGTGGTACACGTAGATTTTAAAGACATTAAATCAAAAGTGCATTTTTTGTTTTTTACTCTATGGAATAGAAATTTAGCTCCACATGGCCTTCTAGAGAAATAAATGAAGCACTGAGAAGTGCATGGAGAAAAGTGAAACTCTTGACATAGGTTATGTGATCATGAATATTTTATCTATTTTTATATTCTATCATGCATGCCATCATAATTAATTATAGCCATCGTTCATAATGGCTCTGTTAATGACCCAGCAATATTATACCGATTCTATTTTACTGACTGTAAATGCAATGTGCTAAGAAAATGTCTCAACGGCTCTGAGGATCGTTTAGCCCAATTTGTTATGATTTCCGTGTTATGAATTATGACTGAAACAAAAGGATTTTTCCGCTTGATATAACTAATAAGAGCTGACAAGTAGCATGTGGGTTGAACACTCTTCTTGGAATTTTCCTATATTTTAAGGCTCTTGTAAAAAAAAATTCAGGTGTGATATAATTTTTTTTTATTTTTACCTTGATGTGTTTCTTTTATGGTGTGTTGATGTTTACATTGTTATATGATTCAATTTGGTAGTCTGTTGATATTCTATATGGATTGTTGTTATTAAGTTTCGTTGTAAAAACTTTAGATTTTTAATGTCTCATTTATTAACTTTTTGAATGTTTTTGAGACAAGAATGTAAAGCACTAAAGGTCCTCAATTTATTTTCATCAATCTTCAATTTAGAAATGCCTTCTGATGCAATTTTTAAAAACTGTTCATGACATGTTTTGATTTGGTGACTTTCATGATTTTCATTTTAAAGACTTTCTCAACATCATCACTCAAACTTGTTTTATTGGATATATCTGACTGTGAAAAGTTAAACGGTGCATTTGGCACATTTTTTTTTTTAATTGAGGGGGGGGGGGGGGGGGGTAATGAAGTACTATTTTGAAAGTCCAATCCTGTTTTACTGATATTTTGGATTTACAAGGCTATGTAATGTCATAACAAATAAGATGAGAGAGAGAGAGTACACACATAATACCGATAGTATTGGCAGTGTCATGGGGGGGGGGGAGAGAGAGAGAGAGAGAGAGAGCACATACACACACACACACTGCCAATAGCATTGGCAATGTCATGTGGAGAGATAGAGCACACACACACACACACACACTACCAATAGTATTGGCAATGTCATGTGGAGAATCTAGAAAGGCAGAAGTTAAAAGGTCTAAGGTCTCATCATGTCTTGTCCATGAAAACCATGAATTACTAATCCTACTTTTTACACATCACAACAAAAGAATAATTAATAAATGTCATATTTTGCTTTTATCATTGACACACAGGTGAGATTACGGTGAATACTTTCTGATTGATATATTATCAGAGATGACATGCCCCTCCCATTGTGGGCGAAGAGGTCATTACGTATTATGTCTTCTATCTTACTGAATCTGTTTACCTTTTTTCGGGTTGCTTTCTGTTCTTGTTTTGAAACAAATTTACTTATTTCGCTCTGACCCAGGTGGGAGTACTTGGCTGGGAGGGAAGTGGTCAAATGTGATGTATTAGACTTGAGAGATGATATTTTTTTTCCCTTGGAATCATCTCTGTTTTTGTACTGTGTTATTTTTATTTTGAATTTTGAATATATTTTGTAAACATTCGAGTGTATTCCTCTTGTTACATCTTGTGTCTGTATTTTGATGAGGATCTCTAATTTCACTGTTAGTTTGCTCTTGGAATTTAAGTCTGTCTCCTATTTCAACCAGTCCCCTGTCTTAAGTTTTCTTGGGTGTTTTAAATTGTGAATATAGAAATGTTTTCATTGTCCAATTTTCTCCTTTTTTACTAGTGCTGAAATAACCTAGATCTTACCTTGTGGCAAGCACTATAAAATCCTTAAAAACTAAAACTTTGAATAAAAACAAAAAACTTTGCTCCTGTGGAAAATCCCAATCATCGCCTCATAACTATAGGTGATCTCGATTGTTTTATTCTTTTCAGCTCGTTTCCTCTTGTTCTCTTGTTGCACCTTAAGTCAAGCTTCATAAAAATTGCATAAGAAGTCATGTTTATAAATTAGATATAGTTACAGTTAAAGAATCATGTTTAAAAATCAGATATAGTTACAGTTAAAGAAGTCGTGTTTAAAAATTAGATATAGTTACAGTGAAAGAAGTCATGTTTAAGAATTAGATATAGTTACAGTTAAAGAAGTCATGTTTAAAAATTAGATACAGTTAGGTGCATTATTTTGTACATTGCATGTGATATGATACATAATTTTATTGTATAAAAATATGAATTTATATGTTAATTATTGTTATAAATAGTTTATTTTAATACATTGTTAATTCTATTAAAACATTTCTTTGTGATCTGTACCTTCAAAAAAAAAAAAAAATCGAGTGTAGTATCTGTTCTTATCAGCTTAATATCTCATACGTGGTCTATATGATCACTTTGATATTAAACTGGTTTTTAGACACACGCGAGATGCCCAGGGCTTGCTCTGCTCTCGCGACGAGTCGGCCCGGTTTTGAAGTACTTCCGGGGACGGCTCACTTTGCAATGAATAATGTCACGAGTGATTCTACTTCTTATAGATATAGCATGTTTTTGTTTTATTAGAGGTTTATTGAACTGATTTGATTTCTACCTGTTAACTCCATCTGTCTCAGAGGTAGCAGTATTTTTAAATCATATTTTCTATCTAATTGAACCACGATAAATTGGAACAAAAACATAGATTACCGATGTCTTGTCTAGAGATAGAGGATAGGGAGAGAGAGAGAGAGAGAGAGAGAGAGAGAGAGGAGAGAGAGAGAGAGGAGAGGAGAGAAGAGAGGAGAGAAGAGGAGAGGGGGGGGTGGGGAGGGAGTGTGAATACAGAGAATAAAGAAGAGAAGTGGCGGATGTTGGGATATGGCATCGCTTTGATAATTTTTACATCCTTTTTTATTATTTTTAATTTAGGGACTTCTATCTATGCGAAATGTCAATTATTGTCTGTACACTTTTATTCATTCTCTTCTATCTCTCTTTTTCTCTTCTTCTCTCTCTCTCTCTACTCTCTTCTTGTTGGTTGTGGGTGTGTGTTTGTGTTATAAATTATCTGGTCCACTTAAACAATTCTG
>NC_088365.1:29651581-29654081 GCF_034508935.2 Berghia stephanieae
AATAAAGCGACGAGACATAATGCGACAACACCTTGACAATACAAGTCCATTTCCTTCACTCGAAAAATTAAAGAGATGCTTTAATCCCTCAACGGCGATATTAATATTGCTTTTACATATTTCTGGTTTTCAGTAGTACGTAGTAACCTTAAAGTTTTCATGGAGAAGCAACAACAGCGATATGACTCGAGTTTCATTCAGAGCTCAAATTGCATAATTTTTACTGCTGTCTTGGTGGTCAGAATGATTGTGCCGGTGGTGGTAGTGGTTGGAATAGTGGTAGCGGTGATGGTGGTGGTGGAGGAGGAGGAGGAAGACGAGGCGGTGAGGGGTAATTATGGTAGTGGTTTTGGTGGTGCTGTTGGTTAGAATGATAGTTTTGGAGACGATGACGGAAAGTGTATGATGATGTTGATATTGTTTTTATTGCTATTGTTGTACTTGTTGTTAATATTGTTGTTGTTGTTGTTGTTGTTGATGATGATGATGATTGATGATGAGATGATGATGATGATGATGATGATGATGATGTATGATGACAACGACGATGTCGTCGACAATGATGGTTACCATACGATATTACAAAATTTATTCAATCTAGGCTTTCGCCAATTAATCATACAATTTGATGACCACATACATGAAAGTGGAAAATAATGGCAAATGGGACCAAACAATAAACTGATACCATTAATAACCACCAAAAAAATAAACAATAGTAATACACAATAGTAATAATAACAATAATAATAATAATAAAATATAATAATAATATAATAATAATAAATAATAATAATAATAAATAATAATAATAATAATAATAATAATATATATAATAATAATAATAATAATAATAATAATAATAATAATAATAATAATAATAATAATAAATAATAATAATAATAATAATAATAATAATAATAATAATAATAATAATAATAATAAATAAAATAATAATAATAATAATATAATAATAAATAATAATATAATAATAATAATAATAATAATAATAATAATAATAAAATAATATTACCATCATCATTACTACTACCACCACCGCTACCACTATACCACCATCACCATCATTATTACGTTTCCAATTATTTTTTCTCGTTTTTTAAAATTTGATATCTATCAAAACAGACGAAAATTCCGGTGATTTTTTTAAAGGGTAGTTAAAATATCTACGATTTTATTAGCCCTGAAAACTACGATTTTTATTTTCCTATCTAAAGTAGGCAGGTCTGCTATGACAAGTATCAGTATCAGTTCCATAGTCAAAATAAGACAAACAAAAACAACGTTTATTTAATATTAGGCTTTCGCCAATACTTCATACAATATAATTAAGACAAAATAATGTTACCAATCTCTCCTCATGTATTCGTTTGACTATCGTCACAATAATTACCGTGTTATCTTTGCTCCTTACCCAACCAATCCCTTGCTTCCCGCCTCTTCATCGCGAACCATCTTATGTGTGTATTAGCTTCAGGACGGGCAAGTACGGAATCTGCCCACCCTTCCTTTAAAGGTATTTATTTCCTCTATAACTTAGAATTCAACTATCTCCTTACTCAGAAGAGTATTTCTCGTATACTAATTCAATTGTTGAGAAAACCAAAATGGTGGTTGTATTTTATATATTTATTTAGTCGTGACTTTTGAATAAAAGTGTTTTGTTTTATTAGAGGGAATACAATAGAAAATACATTGTTTTGCAAAATTATTTAGTCTGGCAATAAAAATACTGCGGTAATTACTTTAAGAATAATAAAAAAAAAAGAATTAACAAATTAATTTGTTAAAAAACAAAACAAAAAACAACAACAAACAAATAAGAAAACAATTTAAATAAATGAGTTTTGAGAAACACTAAAGAAAACGAGGGAAAAAAAAAAGAAATAATTTAAATGGATAAACAAATATATTAAAACAACACAAACTAATACTAAATTGATATAATATTAGTAAATTAATAAATTTAATTCAATACTGGAACCTTCCCAGCACAAGTAAGGCAATAAATAAGAAAAAGTTCGTTTGCCAAAATCTCTATTTAGTGTACACTGGTAATAAGGTGGGCTCGTTTGAATTAGCCCGACCTAGTACTAGAGAGGCCAGACAGCAAAATCACCGTCAGGCGACGTGACGATGAGATGACGATGTGGGCGGAGTGGAGTGGAGTGGTTGGGGGGGGGGGGGGGTGATAAAAAGAACAGGAGCGCATCCTGGTTTATGCATTACGGGGTGCATGGTGATTCGCAATCTATCAAAGATACACACAAATTGATTTCAGTATGAAGTATTAAGTTTAAGTAGTAACTTTTGAAATTATCTAATTTAAATTTGATTATTTCGGACCTGGTAATACAGCATATAACTTGAAAAAACAGGCTGGTATTTGCCCACCCTGCCCATTATTACCAGCCGTCCCTGTCTGTTCTTATCAGCTTAATATCTGATGCGTGGTCTATATGATCACTTTGATATTAAACTG
>NC_088365.1:29659081-29671358 GCF_034508935.2 Berghia stephanieae
CGTAGTGCACCCCCACCCAACCCTAAAAATAAACCTCCACATCAGGGATGTTAACAAATCCCTGGTGTCGGGGTATTGAAATGGGTGGCTCCCTCCGTCAAGGAAGGCGGCCTCACCAGGGCCCTCGCCCCCTTCGCCAAGCCCGGCACCATCGTTGTCGGCAAACCCAGACGGGACGAGCTGGACTCGTATACGTTCCGTCTGGAGAAGATAGATGGGGTAGAAATACCCCACTATCTAAAATTTGAGGTAGGTGGCGCCTTCCACCACGTAAAAGTGCACATTCCTGGGCGTGTGCCGGCATGCTCCACATGCTACAATGTGGGGCAACCCTTTCTACTTGTGCCCTACTAGAGCACGGTATGCACCAGGAGTGAATTCAGCACGAAATCCCACTATCCCTCCTCCTTTTCCATCTTCACCTACTGGTTCTGTCACGCCTTCCGGCAACCCCCTGCCGGACGCACCATCCCAATCCCAAGAACCTTGGAACCAGGTAGTAAAAAAGGGAAAGAAACACACAACACAACACTCCAACACACAAAAAAACAACACACCAAATACACCACTACTCACAAGCTACACCACTAAACCACAGACACCAAACGCAAACCCTCAAGACAACACTCCAAAAGATACCAACACAACAAAAACTGCACCAATGAAACAACTAGAACAGGAACCACACAACTCCCCATACACACCAAAACGAACATCATCCATGACAAATCTACACCAACACACCACACCAACACCAGTAATAATCCCTTTAGAAAGGGCAACATCACCCCCACCCCCATCCACACCCCCCAACCCCAATAACAAACCCAAAAACTCTCCCCCCAAAAAAAAAATACAACCACACCATCGCCCTTCAAAGCACACACTTCACTCACACGATCACCACCTGGGGCTTGCCCAAGAGCACGAAAAAATCACAGAACACACTACCCAATATCTACACAAACACATGCATACACACCTCACCAAAGAAGCTCTTCCCTCAAGAGGAAGACTCCACCCATCCAAAACATCGAGAGGGAAAGGTCACTACCCAGACCACCACGACACATGGGAGACACACACCCCAATACTTAAACAAAACAATACACACACTAAACCCAGACATGCAGCCTACAGTCCACACATATATACCTACATACAAACGCAACTCTAGATACAACAAACACACCACCTCTAGAGAACAAGCAAAATCATACACTAAAAACAAACCATACAAAATAAAAACACCCTACAAAGAGGATGACCCCCCACCATTGACAATCATAACACTCAACATCAGAGGCATGAGACAGAAAATACAAGACATTAAAAATCTAATAAGGAAACAAAGACCAGACTTCTTACTGTTACAAGAAACGAACATACACGACAAATTCACACAAGAACGAACACTTCTCGAACTCAAACCAGAAGTTAAAAATATATTTTGGACAATCGACAAGAAAAAAAGAAACTGTAGAGGAGTAGCCATAATAAAAATCTCCGACAATTGGACTGTTACCCAACACGACCATGACAACACAGGACGAATAGGGAAAATAGACGTGACTCAAGACGGCTACAAATTCCAAATTTACAACATCTACGGACCTGCCTCAAGAACAGACGAAAAAAAGACAACGTTTTAGACTTAGAGAAAAGAATGGAAATAAACCCATCAACACCCATCATCCTAGCAGGGGATTTCAATAACACACTACACCCCCGCGACACAACTCACCATAGAACACAACAAACAGTCATAGACAAACAAATACTACAACGAATTTTAGAAAAACACAATCTAACAGATACATACAGAGAAACATTCCCACTCGGGAAAGAAACCACCTTTAAATCATTCGCAAACACAGGATCCAGACTCGACAAAATATACATATCCAAAACAACCCCAATAACAGAAATTAAACACCTAGAGAACACACTAGACTACACAGACCACAAAGCTGTCTACGCCCAGTACGGCACCCAAATTACAAGACCCAAACAAAAAAGTGCCTACTGGAAATTCAACAACAGTCTCCTGCAGGACCATTATTACATACAATACATGACCGACATCATATTAGACTATACGGACAACATACCAAATGACAACATCCGAGAATGGTGGGACACCCTCAAACAGACCATACAAACGCTAACACAAATGATAGGGAGAAAAGTACAAGACAAAACCAACAGAAAGGAAACAAAGTACAAAACAATCATCAACATAGACAGGGCGCGTGACAACAAAACAGAAATACAAACACAACCACATGTTACTAAAGCAATAGAAAAACTGAAAGAAATTGAACAAAGAAAATTCAGAGGCCACAAAGTAAGAAACACATACAAAACACGCAACGACTACACTGATTTAAACGACACAATAGCACGAATAGAAAACGAACTACACAATAGACGACATATAGACAAAATCAGAACAACAGATGGGCAAATAACAAAAAACGAGACAGAAATCCTTGAGACCTTCTACAATTTTTACAAACAACTATACACAAGTGGCGAAATATCAACAGATATACAAGACCACTACACCGATTATACAAAGAAGTTGACAGACGAACAGAAAGAACAATTAGATACAGAGATCACAATAGAAGACCTACAACACAGCCTAGAGAACATGAACACAAACAAATCCCCAGGCCCCGATGGACTAACAGTAGAATTCTACAAAAGTTTCTTCCCTCTCCTTAAAAAACCCCTCCTAGAACTGACTAAAGAAATACACAAAGAAGGACAATTAACGAACAGCCAAAAGATATCATACATAACCCTCATACCCAAAGAAAGCAACACAACAGACGTCAAACAATACAGACCCATATCCCTCCTAAACACCGACTACAAAATTATAGCGAAAACTTTAAGCAACAAAATCAAAATTCACCTACCCCAACTGATAGACAAAGAACAAACATGTAGCATAAAAAACAGAACAATAGAACAACACACAAACTTCATCAGAGACCTTATAGGATACGTAAAACAGACACACACACACGCATACATTTTGTCCATCGATCAAGAGAAAGCTTTCGATAGATTAGAACACAGTTTCTTACACAAAATATTAGAACACAACAACATAGGCCCTTATTACAGAAGATGGATAAAAATACTATACAACAACCCCTCCAGCTGTGTAATAGTCAATCAAAAAGTATCTGATCCCTTCAAAATCGGTCGGTCAGTACGACAGGGTTGCCCTCTCTCTCGGCCCAACTATACATCTTATGTCTCGAAACCGTTTTGGAAAAAATTAGGAGAAACCCGAAAATTAAAGGCACCAGAATTCCCGGAAAAGCCAACAAAAAACTCATCGCGTATGCCGATGATGCAACCCTAATTCCGAGTGATATACCTAGCAAACACAAAATTTTAGAAACTTTCAAAAATTTCGGCCTCGCTAGTGGTGCCAAACTAAATATTAAAAA
Organism: Berghia stephanieae; assembly: GCF_034508935.2. Taxonomy (NCBI): domain Eukaryota; kingdom Metazoa; phylum Mollusca; class Gastropoda; order Nudibranchia; family Aeolidiidae; genus Berghia; species Berghia stephanieae. The sequence goes on from NC_088365.1 coordinate 29,662,552, forward strand.
GACCAAAATCATGAATCTCGGTCCCGAACCCTTAGAAACCAAAAAAGCCCAGATACCCGACATGCAATGGGTTAACCAAATTAAAATCCTCGGAATAACGTACTGTCAAAGACACACGACACCGAAACACATCTGGAGTGGAATTGTACACAATATAGACAAGAAACTACATTCATACACATACATCAAAGCCAATATATTCGATAGAACCAGGATAGTGAACACCTACATTATTCCAAAAATCTTATACTACATCAAAATCTTCAAACCTCCGTTCACCACAATAAAGAAATTAGAAAGACGCATAGACACATTTATACTACAAGACGCAAAACCCATTCCACACGAAATACTCACACTTCCCACAGAATCAGGCGGCACAGGACTAAAATGTATTAAAAGAACCTTAGACACAACTAGATCAGATATATAGACAAAATAATACAAGAATCGACAGGAAATAAATTCGGGTCATACTACTTAGGGACACGACTAACACAATTTAAAAAGATCGACCACACACTCCCCCATTTCGGAGGTATGACACTCCCTCCTTTTTACAAAGAATGCGTAGGACTAGTAAACAAATACCCAGACACAATAAATAAACAATTAGACAGTAAACAGATATACAGAACAATAAACACACCAAACAAACGCAGAGAACAAGACCTAATGCACGCATCAGGACTAACATTAGATAACATGAGAGTGCCTCAGAAAACTTACATAAACATGATACTTCTAGATACAGTAAGCATATAACATACAGACTGATGTTCAACGCCTTACCAACAAACAACACGCCCAGTTGCGCCTTATGCCGAGCGCTTTGTCCAACACAAAATGTACACATTTTCACAAACTGCATTAAAACAAAAACACTGATTAGAGCCACAATAAACACAATACAAAAAACAATACGACAACCCATACATACAGAAATAGCATTTAGACATAATATCATCCCCAAAACTGACAATGCAACACATGAAATAAACATACACATCCTAGCAGCAGCAAGACAAGCGATTTGGACTGCATGGATGGGTCAAGTACACAGACAAAACACCACTAATACCGACATGTCATTAATATTTCTTAACATAATACAAAAGAAATACAAAAACGATTTAGATAAAGAGAGAGAAACAAGATGGAACAAATATACCGACCTAATAGCACAATTCAGATAGATGACCTTCCACCGAGACATTTCAACTCTCTGCACCACACCCACAACCTGACCCTACCCCTCCCCTCCGCCCCCCCCCCCCCCCCCCCAGCTAGCTTTACAAACTTTATTTATACATATATTATTTACACCTCTATTATCGATCATTTACCTGACTGATCACTTACTATTATATATTCCTTCCCCTAGTATTTAGTTATTTCCTTCCTTCCTACTTTTGCTGTAGTATTATCCTTTTCTATATTAACTTCCCCTTTCGCCCCCTCTAACACACTGATATAGCCATAACTTTTTCACCAACTTCACTGCCAAACAACCTAGTTACAAACAACGAGGTGCGTCCATGTCTATTCTTACCCCCCCCCCCCCCCCCCCCCCCCCCTTTCTCTCTCAGCATTGATAATGATACACAACCCGATGAATCGATCATCCTTCTCCTAACTCTTCGGCCTCCGGAATAATATAATCAGAACCATTCTGTATATAACTAATTCTAACCTTTTCCTTTGTTTCTACACCCCCCCCCCCCCCCCTCCCCCACACAGTACATCCAATCCTACCCCACATCTAGATAGATAATACAGACAGCCCCCTTCCCATCACCCTGATACAAACGGAGACGGAAAAGAATACCAACATAAACGACAGAAGATCTCGCCAAGGAAAAATGCAGAGTACCACCCTTTTTGTATTTTTATTTATCTGATTGCAAAACTATAGCTAGAGTAGAGAACACAGACCCTATTTCGGCTCTAAAAGATCATGTGGCAGATAAAACCATCTAATAATTAATGATACTAATACTAACATACAAAACATCCCCCTCCCCCACCTAAAAATTCCCACTTATACTAAACTCAACAAAATAACAATAACAAACCTCCAAGGAAAGGACGTGACACAAGTGTTTAGTAAGATATAATCCCCCTTTTTTTTTTTGTTTTTTTTTGTTTTTTTTTTTTTTTTTTTTTTCCGATGCGGCCCCGGCGAACTCGGCGCAACGGCCCACGGCAGAGACGGCGCGGGGCAATGTGTGTGCCGCGCAGCATGCCGGAGGGGTCTAGTCCCGCCCAACCCGCCTGAAGCGCGGCTGAAACAATTGCGCTGCGGCGTCTAGACTGCCGTGGACCACATGTATGCAGATGAGATCAGTCGGGGCCGACTCGGAAAGAAGAATATTTACAATATTTATAATATTAAAACGTACACCTTGTACACCCACAGTCACAACTCCCCCCCCCCCCCCCCCCCCCCCCCCCCCCCACGATTCTAACCTTATCGAAAAATTAACTATATTCATAGAATAATAAAATAACCAATGCTGCATAGGGAAAGACCACGTGCACAGTAGTTGAAGCAGCGAATGACGCTCGGCTAGAGAGCGGGAAAGTGGGTGGCCACCCTTGGACTCCTAAGGGAGCAAGGGAATAGGTTACTAACAAATTAATCAAAAGTTTTCCTTTTAAAAGCATAACCACCTTCATCACCAGTTTCCAATCTACTCCCATAATTTAGCAATAGCCCAAGAACATCAACCGACCACAACAATTAATAAACCCACAAGACGTTTGACCCGTGTATTCACCATCCCAACAACAGAAGCAATTCAGAAACCTCCCCCCCCCCCCCCCCCCCCCCCCCCCCCCCATCCAACCTAAAACCTAAACCTAAACTCACTTCCACAATAACCCCATATTACAGAAGTTCGAATATTCCGATCAGCTGATAGGCTGCAGCCTTTCAACTCCCACCAATCAAAACCCTAAGAATCCAAACACCCCCCCCCCCCCCCCCCCCCACCTACTAAACCTCTGTCAGTCCCAGACAATTTATCTAAACAACATTACAAACAGCCCTGAATCATCAATAAACCGATTGGTACAGGATCTCTGTCATCCACCAATCGCAGCACATTTTATCTACTCTCCACATCCAACCATGAACAGCTATTTAATTGTTAATTTAAATCATCAAAAAAAAAATAACAAAATTTATTACAACCCACCAACACAATATAACCTCTAACTGACCAACTGCCCAATTAACCCCCCACCCTCCATGAACGCGTTAGGCAACATTAATATTTCAACCATTATTTCATTTATAAAAAAAAAAATTTAAAAAAAAAATAAAAAAAAAAATAAAATAAATAATTATATTATTATCGTAACGTACGATACAGAAGCAGTTAATGCCAAAGCCTTCCTACTGCTACTACTACTAAACACATAATAATCAACCTAACAAATACAATTTTTACTAATTAAGAGGGTCATTAGATAGTATGGCCTGGGTCTAAAAAAAAAAAAAATCGAGTGTAGTATCTGTTCTTATCAGCTTAATATCTGATACGTGGTCTATATGATCACTTTGATATTAAACTGGTTTTTAGACACACGCGAGATGCCCAGGGCTTGCTCTGCTCTCGCGACGAGTCGGCCCGGTTTTGAAGTCCTTCCGGGACGGCTCACTATGCAATGAATAATGTCACGAGTGGTTCTACTTCTTATAGTTATAGCATGTTTTTGTTTTATAAGAGGTTTATCGAACTGATTTGATTTCTACCTGTTAACTCCATCTGTCTCAGAGGTAGCATTATTTTTAAATCATATTTTCTATCTAATTGAACCACGATAAATGTGGAACAAAAACATAGATTTACCGATGTCTTATCTGAGAGATAGAGAAGGATAGGGAGAGAGAGGGAGAGAGAGGGAGAGAGAGAGAGAGAGAGAGAGAGAGAGAGAGAGGAGGGGGGTGGGGTGAGTGTGATAGAAGATAAATAGAGAGAGAGAAGTGGCGGATGTAGGGATATGGCATCGCTTTGATTATTTTTACATCCTTTTTTATTTTTTTAAATTTAGGTACTTCTTTCTAAGGTATCAGATTATTGTCTGAACTTTATTCTTGGTTTATATATCTTGTTTCGTATTTCATAACAAACTCTCTCTTTCTCTGTCTCTCTCTCTCTCTTTCTCTCTCTCTCTCTCTCCTTCTCTCTCTATCTATCTACCTATCTCTCTCTCTCTGTTTCTCTCTCTCTCTCTCTCTCTCTCTCTCTCTCTCTGTGTGTGTGTGTGTGTGTGTGTGTGTGTATGTAATTTATTCTGGTTCCCAACTTCCAACACAAATGCTGGTTTGCTAAGAGTATGATTTTTTTTGGGTAAAATTTGTATGTATATTTTACTTGCATTGCTTGTAAATAATTATTTAATCAAACGATTTGAAGTAAATATATTATTAGAATTATTTGTTGCATTTTGTTTTTGGATGTAAGTATTAATAATACTTCGAATTATATATACATTTTTTAAACACTTTCCTAAATGAGACGGTCGTTTTAAATAAACATATAATCATTGACGGGCATCAATATCGCTTCCGGCCTTTTGGCTGAGATCGAGTGTAGTATCTGTTCTTATCAGCCTAATATCTGATACGTGGTCTATATATGATCACTATATGATCACTTTGATATTAAACTGGTTTTTGGACACAGGCGAGATGCCCAGGGCTTGCTCTGCTCTAGCGACGAGTCGGCACGGCTTTGAAGTACTTCCAGGGGACGGCTCACTATGCAATGAATAATGTCACGAGTGGTTCTACTTCTTATAGTTATAGCATGTTTTTGTTTTATTAGAGGTTTATCGAACTGATTTGATTTCTACCTGTTAACTCCACCTGTCTCAGAGGTAGCAGTATTTTTAAATCATATTTTTTATCTAATTGAACCACAATAAATGTGGAACAAAATCATAGATTTACCGATGTCTTGTCTGAGAGATAGAGAAGGATAGGGAGAGAGAGAGAGAGGGAGAGAGAGAGAGTGAGAGAGAGAGAGAGAGAGGGGGGGGAGTGGGTGAGATACAAGAGATATAGAGAAAGAGAAGTGGCGGATGTTGGGATATGGCATCGCTTTGATAATTTTTACATCTTTTTTTATTATATTTAATTTAGGGACTTCTATCTAAGGTGTCAGATTATTGTCTGAACTTTATTATTGGTTAATATATCTTGTTTCGTATTTCATAACAAACTCTCTCTTTCTCTCTCTCTCTCTCTCTCTCTCTCTCTCTCTCTCTCTCTCTTTCTCTCTCTCTCTCTCTCTTTCTCTCTGTGTGTGTGTGTCTGTGTGTGTGTATGAAATTTATTCTGGTTCCCAACTTCCAACACAAATGCAGGTTTGCTAAGAGTATGATTTTTTGGGTAAAGTTTGTATGTATATTTTACTCTTATTGCTTGTAAATAATAATTTAATCAAACGATTTGAAGAACATCTATTACACGAATTATTTGTTGCATTTTGTTTTTGGATGTAAGTATTAATAACACTTCGTATTATATATACATTTTTTAAACACTCTCCTAAAGGATATGCTCGTTTTAAATAAACATAAAATCATTGACGGGAATCAATATCGCTTCCGGCCTTTTGGCTGAGATCGAGTGTAGTATCTGTTCTTATCAGCTTAATATCTGATACGTGGTCTATATGATCACTTTGATATTAAACTGGTTTTTGGACACACGCGAGATGCCCAGGGCTTGCTCTGCTCTCGCGACGAGTCGGCCCGGTTTTGAAGTCCTTCCGAGGACGGCTCACAATGCAATGAATAATGTCACGAGTGGTTCTACTTCTTATAGTTATAGCATGTTTTTGTTTTATTAGAGCTTTATCGAACTGATTTGATTTCCCTCCTCTCCCCCCTTTCCCCCCCCTTTCCTTCCCTTTTCCCTCCTTCCCTCTCCTTCCCCTCTTCTCCTCTTTTTCCCCCTCCCCCTTTCCCTTCCCCCCCCCCCCTCCCTCTTCCCCCCCTTCTCCCCTTTCCCTTCTTTCCCCTTTCTCCCTCCCCCTCCTTCTCCCTCATTTCCTTTTCCCTTTTTCCCCCCCTCCCTTCTCCCTTCCCCCCTCCCTTCCCCTTCCCCCCCCTCCCTTCCCCTTCCTCCCCCTTTCCCCTCCCTCCCCCTCCCCCCCCCCCCTTCTTCCCCCTCCCCTCCTCCCCCCCCCCTCCCCTTCCCCCCCTCCCTCCTCCCCTCCCCCTTCCCCCCCCCTCCCTCCCTCCCCCCCCTCCTTTTTCCCCTCCCCTTTCCTCTCCCCCCCCCTTTCCTCCCCCTCCCTTTCCTTCTCCCCTCCTCCTTTCTCCCCCCCCCTCTCCCTCCCTTCCTTCTCCCTTCCCCTCCCCCCCTTCCCTTCCCTCCCCCCTCCTCTCCTTTCCCTCCCTCCCCTTCTCCCCCCCTCCCCTCCCCCTTCCCCTCCCCTTCTCCCCCTCCTCCCCTTTTCCCTCCCTTCTCCCTCCCCCCCCCTTCTCTTCCCCTCCCCTCCCCTCCCTTTCTTCCCCCTCTTCCCTTTCCCCTCTCCCCCCCCCCCTTCTCCTCCCCCTCCCTTCCCCCCCTCCCCCTTCCTTCTCCCTTCCCCCCCCCCCTCTCCCTCCCTCTTCCCCTCCCCCCCCTCTTCCTCCCCTCCCCCTTCCTTTCCCCTCCCTCCCCTCCCCCTTCCCCCCCTTCCTCTCCCTCCTCTTCCTCTCCTCCCTCCCCTCCTCCCCCCTTCCTCCCTCCCCTCCCCCCTTCCTCCCCCTCCTCCCCTCTCCCCTCTCTTTCCTTCCCTTTCCCCCCCCTCCTCCCTCTCCCCTCCCTTCCTTCCCTTTCCCCCCCCCTCCCTCCCCCCCCTTCTCCCCTTCCCCTCTCCCCCCTCCCCCCCCTCTCCTTCCCCCTCTCCCTCTCTTCCCTTCCCCCCTTCCTCCTCTCTTCTTTTTCCTCCTCTCCTCCCCTCCCTCCTCTCTTCCCTCCCCCCCTTCCTCCCCCCCTCCCCTCCTCTCCCCCCTCCCCTCCCCTCTCTCTTCCTTCCCCCCCCCTCTTCTTCCCTCCTCCCCCCCCTTCCCTCCCCTCCCTCCCCTCTTTCCTCTCCTCCCCCCCCTCTCCCCCCTCCTCCCCTCCCCCTCCTTCTCCCTTCCCTCCTCCTTTCCCCCCTCCCCTCTCCCTCTTCCCCCCCCCCTTCCCCCCTCCCTCTCTCCCCCTCCTTCTCCCTCCCTCCCTCCCCCCCCCCTCTTCCCTCCTTCCTTCCTTCCCTCCCTCCTCCCTCCCCCTTTCCCTTTCCCCTCTTTCCTCCCCCCCCTTCCCTTCCCCCCCTCCCCCTCCCTCCCCTCCCCCTCCCTTTCTCCCCTTCCCCTCCCCCCCCCCCCCCTCTCCCCCCCCTCCCCTCTCCCCCTCCCTCCCCCCCCCTCCCCTCTTCTTCCCCCCCCCCCCCCTCCTCCCCTTCTTCCCCCTCCCCCCCCCCTCCCCTTCCCCCCTTCCCCCTCCCCCTCCCCCCCCTCCCTCTTCTCCTCCTTCCCCCTTTCCCCCCCCCCCCCCCCCTCCCCCTCTTCCCTCCCCCCCTCCCCCCCCCCCCCCCCCTTCCCCCTCCTTTCCTTCCCCCCCCCCCCCCCCCCTCCCCCCCCCCTTCCCCTCCCCCTCCCTCCCCCCTTCCTCTCCCCCCCTTCCCCCTCCCCTCCCCCCCCCCCCCCTTTTCCTCCCCTCCCCCCCCCCCCCCTCCCCCCCCCCCCCCCTCCTCCCCTTTCCCCTCCCCTCCCCCCTCCCCCCCTTCCCTCCCCCCCCCTTTCCCTCCTCCCCCTCCCCCTCCCCTTCTCCCCCCCCCCCCCCCCCCCCCTCTCCCCCCCCTCCCCCCCCCCCCCCCCCTCCCCCCCCCCCCCCCTCCTTCCCCTCCCTCCCCTCCTTCCTCCCCTCCCCCCCCCCTCCCCCTTCCTTTCCCCCCCCCCTTTCCCCTCCCCCTCTCCTCTCCCCCCCCTTTCCCCCCCCCCCCCCCTCCCCTCCCCCCCCCCCCCCCCTCTTCCCCTCCTTCTCCCCTCCCTCTCCCCCCCCCTCCCCCCTTCCCCCTCCCCCCTCCCCCTCCCCCTCCCCCCCCTCTTCCCTCCCCCCCTTTTTCCCCCTCCTTCCCCTTCCCCCTCCCCTTCCTTCCCTTTTCCCTCCCCCCCTTCCCCCCTCCCCCCCTCCCCCCCCCCTCCCCTCCTCCCCCCCCCCCCTCCTCCCCCCCCCCCCCCCCCCTCCCCCCTCCCTCCCCCCCTCCCTCCCCCTCTTCCCCCTCCCCCCCCCCCCTCCCTCCTTCCCCCCCCCCCCCCCCTCTCTTTCCCCCTCCCCCCCCCCCCCCCCCCCCCCTCCCCCCCCCCCCCCCCCCCCCCCCTCTCCTTCCCCCCTTTCTCCCCTCCCTCTTTCCCCCTCCCCCCCCCCTTCCCCCCCCTCCCCCCCTTTCCCCCCCCCCCCCTCCCCCCCCCCCCCCCCCCTCCCTCCCCCCCCCCCCCCTCCTCTTCTCCCCCCCCCCCCTCCCCCCCCCCCCCCTTTCCCTTCCCCCCTCCCCCCCCCCCCCCTCCCCCTCTCCCCCCTTCCCCCCCTCCCCCTTTCCCCCCCCCCCCCTCTTTCCCCCCCCCCCTCCCCCCCCCCCCTTCCCCCCCCTTCTCCCCCCTCTTCTCCCCCCCCCCCCTTCTTTCTCCCCCCTCCCCCCCCTCCCCCCCCCCCCCCCCTCTCCTCCCCCCCCCCCCCCCCCTTTCCCCCCTCCCCCCTTCCTCCTCCCCCCTCCCTCCCCCCCCCCCCCCCCCCCCCCTTCCCTCCCTCCCCCCCCTTT
>NC_088365.1:29671458-29713958 GCF_034508935.2 Berghia stephanieae
TAAGAGGTTTATCGAACTGTTTTGATTTCTACTGTTAACCCATCTGTTCAGAGGTCATTATTTTTAATCTATTTTTTTTTAATTGAACCAATAATGTGGAACAAAAACATGATTTACCGTGTCTTTCTGAGATGAAAAGGGAAAGGAGGGGGAGAGAGGGGAGGGGAGAAGAGAAAGAGAGAGAGGGGGGGGGTGGGGGAGGGAAGAAGATAAAAGAGAGAGAGAAGTGGGGTTAGGGAAGGATGGAAAAAATTTTTTTTTTTTTAATTTTTGGGCTTCCAAAATGATTTTTGTCTGAACTTTTTTCTTGGTTTAATCTTGTTTCGTATTTAAACAAAACTCTCTCTTTCCTTCTCTCTCTCTCTCCCCTTCTTTTTCTCTCTCTCTCTTTTTCCCTCTCTCTCTATCTTTTCCTTTTTCTCCTTCTTTTCTCTCTCCCCTCTCTCTCTTCTCTTCTCTCTCTGTGGTGTGTGTGGTGTGTGTGTGTATGAATTTTTCTGGTTCCCATTTCCCAAACACAAATCTGGTTTGCAAAGATATATTTTTTGGGAAAAATTTGTTGATTTTTTATTTATTGTTTTTGTAAAAAATTTTTTAAATAAAAAGTTTTGAAGAAATATATTTTTAAAATTTTTTTGTTGCATTTTTTTTGGATTTAAGTATTAATAAATGTTTATATATACTTTTTTAAACCTTTCCTAAAGGAGGTCTTTTTTAAATAAACTTTAAAATCATTAGGGGATCAATATCGCTTGCCTTTTGGCTGGATCGAGTGTAGTCTGTTCTTATCATTTAATACTGATACGGGGGTTTATAAAATCATTTTAAAATAATTTTTAAAAAACTGGTTTTTTGGACACCGCGAGATGCCCAGGGTTTGCTTGCTCCGCGAGAGTCGGCACGCTTTGAAGTACTCCAGGGGACGGCTCACTATGCAATGAATAATGTCACGAGTGGTTCTACTTCTTATAGTTATAGCATGTTTTTGTTTTATTAGAGGTTTATCGAAAATGATTTGATTTTTAAACCGTTTAATCCATCTGTCTCAGAGGGAGTAGTATTTTTTAAATATATTTTCTATATAATTGAACCCCAATAAATTTTTGGAACAAAAAAATGATTTTCCGGGTGTCCCTTTTCTGAGAGATAGAGAGGGGTAGGGAAAAGAGGAAAAGAGAGAGAGAAGAGAGGAGAGGGGGGGGGGGGTGGAGTGGGTGGGGAAAATACAAGGAAATAGAGAAAGAGAAGTGGCGGTGTTGGGATTGGCATCGCTTTGATAATTTTTTTCTTTCCCTTTTTTTTTTTTTTTTTTTTTGGGGCTTCTTTTATGGTGGGCAGATTTTTTGTTTAACTTTATTAAGGGGTTTTTTATCTTGGGTTTCTAATTTTATTTAAATCTTTTCTCTTCCTCTCTTTCTTTCTTTCTTTCTCTCTCTCTCTCTTTCATTCTTTCTCTCTCTCCCCTTCCCTCTTTTTTTCCCCTTTTTCTCTCTCTCCTCTCTCCTTTTCTTTCTTTTTCTCTCTCTTTCTTTCTCTTTTTTTTCTCTTTTCCTTTTCTTTCTTTCTCTCTTCTCTCTCTTTTCCTCTCTCTCTCTCTTCACGTGTGTTGTGTGGTGTGTGTGTGTGTGTATTAAAATTTTTTTGGTTCCCAATTCCAACACAAATGCTGGTTTTCTAAGATATGATTTTTTTTGGGAAAGTTTGTATGTATATTTTTCTTTTATTGTTGTAAAAAAATTATTAATTTAAACGATTTGAAGAAAATATTTATCAGAATTTTTTTTTTTTGCATTTGTTTTTTGGGTGTAAAATATTAAAAACATTCGTTTAAAAATTTTTATAAAAATTTTTTTTTTTTTAAAACTCTCCGAAGGATTGCTCGTTTTAAAAAAACGTAAAAATCATTGCGGGAATAATAAACGCTTTTCCCGGGCCCTTTTTGGGTGGGAAACGATGTAGTATCTGTTTTTATCCCGTTAAAAAATCTGATAGTGGTTCCCATATGATCACTTTGATTTTAACTCCTTTTGGGAAACACGCGAGTCCCCGGGCTTGCTTGCCTTTTCCCCGACGAGTCGGCCCCGGGTTTTGGAAAATCCTTCCCCCGGGGCGGTCACAAAGCAATGAAAAAATGCACGAGTGGTTTTACTTTTATAGTTAAAAGCATGTTTTTTTTTTAGAGCTTTATCGAATGATTTGATTTTACCTGTTTTAAATCCATCCCGTCTAGAGGTAGCAGTAATTTTTTAAAACATATTTTATATATTATTGAACCACAAAAAATTGGACAAAAAAACAAAAATTTCCCCATGGGCTTTTCTGAGAGTTTGAGAAAGGGAAAAATTAGAGAGAGAAGAGAGAGAGAAAGAAGAGAGAGGAGAGGGGGGGGGGAGAGGAGGAGAAAGAAGAGAGAGAGAGAAAGTTTGGGGGTTTGGGACAAGAGAAATAGAGAAAAAGGAAGTGGGGGGATTTGGGGGGGAAAGGGAAAAGGGGATCACAATAATTTTTGAACTTTATTTTTGGTTTTTTATATCTTTTTTTCGTTTCTCAAAACAAAAACCCCCTCTCTCTCTCTCTCTTTTCCCCCTTTTCTCTCTCTTTTCCTCTCTCTCTTTCTCTCTTCTATCTCTCTCTTCCCCTCTTTCTTATTCTCTCTCTCTCTCTCTCTTTTTCTCTTTTCCCTCCTCTCTCTCTCTCTTTTGTGTGTGTGGTGTGTGTTGGGGGTTTTTGTGTATGAAATTTATTTTTGGTTCCCCCAAATTCCAACACAAAGCTGGTTTGCTAAAAGTATGATTTTTTTTGGGAAAGTTTGTATGTTTTATTTTTCTTTTATTGCTTTTAAATAATTATTTAATCAAAAAGATTTGGAAAAAAATTAAATTTTCAGAATTTTTTGTTTCCCTTTTGTTTTTGGGGTAAGGGTTAAAAACACTTCGTATTTTATTTTATACATTTTTTAAACCCTCTCCTAAAAAATATGCTCGTTTTAAAAAAAACATAAAAAATCATTGACGGGGAATTCCCAAAATCGCTTCCCGGCCCTTTTTGGTGAAAATTTGAGTGTAGGGATCTTTTCTTATCAGTTTAAAATTTGATAGTGGTCATATGATCACTTTGATATTAAAAATGGGTTTTTTTTTCCCCGCGAGATGCCCGGGCTTGCCCCTGGGTCTCGCGGCGAGTCCCGGGCCCCGGTTTTTAAGGGCCCTTCCGGGGGGCGGCTCCAAAGCAAAATAATGTCCCGAAATGGTTAACTTTTTTAAGTTATTTGCAGTTTTTGTTTTAATTTTGGGTTTTTTCGAACGTTTTATTTCTAAACCAATCCCCTTTTCAAGGGGACATATTTTTTTAAACCTATTTTTATAATTGAACCCAAAAATGTGGAACAAAAAATAGATTTACCCATTGGGCTTTTTGAGAGTTTGAGAAGGAAGGGAGAGAGAGAGAGAAAAGGGGGGAAGGGGAGAGAGGAGGGGGGGGAGAGAGGGGGGGGGGGGGAAAATGGGTGTTAATAAAGAGAATTTGAGAAAAGAAGTGGCGGTTTTGGGAAAAGGGGATCCCTTTGAATTTTAATTTTTTTTTAATCTTTTTTTAAATTATAAAATTTCTCTTCTTTCTTTTTCCCCTTTTTTTTTTTTCGTTCTATTTCCCCCTTTTCTCTTTCTCCCCTTTTTCTCTCTCTCTCTCTCTCTCTCTCTTTTCTTCTCTCTTTTCTCTCTCTCTTTTTTGTGTGTGGGTGTGTTGGTGGTTTTGTATGAATTTTTTTCTGGTTTCCCCCAATTCCAAACACAAATGTTGGGTTTTCTAAAATTTTGAATTTTTTTTGGGTTTAAAATTTGTATGTAAAATTTTTTTTTAAAGGGTTGTTTAAAAAATTTTTAATCAAAAAGATTTTAAGAAAAATATTTTTTAAGAATTATTTGTTTCATTTTGTTTTTTGGGTGTAAGAAATTTTTAAAACTTCGTATTATTTTTTACCCTTTTTTTTAAACCCCTCCTAAAGGTAAGTCGTTTTAAATAAACATAAAATCATTGGGGGAAAACCAAAATCGCTTCCGGCCTTTTGGGTGAGATCGGTGTAGTAAAACTGTTTTTTACACTTAAATTGATACGTTTGGGCCTTTTATTATCAAAATTTTTTATTAATGGTTTTTGGACACACGGGATGCCCAGGGCTTGCTCTGCCCTCGCGAGGTCGGCCCCGGTTTTTTTAAATCCTTTTCCGGGGGGCGGGTCACTATGGGAATGAAAAAATGTCACGGGGGGTTCCCCACTTCTTTATTTATAGATGTTTTTTTTTTATTAGAGGGTTTTTTGAAATGATTTGATTTCTTTCCTGTTTTAAATCCATCTGTTCAGAGGTGAGTATTTTAAATAATTTTTTTATATAAAATTTAAACCCCAAAAAGGTGGGAAAAAAAAAACATAGAAATTTTCCGATGTTTTTGTTGAGAGATAAAAGAAGGATGGGAGAGAGAGAAAGAAAGAGAGAAGAGAGAAGAGAGGGGAGAGAGAGAGGGGGGGGGGGAGTGGGGGTTTTAGATACAAGGAAAAAGAAAAAAGAAAAAGGCGGGTGTTGGGGTATTTGGGATCGCTTTTATAATTTTTTTAATCCTTTTTTATTTTTTTAAATTTGGGACTTCCCATCAAAGGGTCAGATTTTGTCCCGAACTTTATTATTTGGGTTTTTTATCTTGTTTTGTATTTTATTTAATTTTTCCCCTCTCTTTTTCTCTCCCCCTTTCTTTCTTTTTTCTCTTTTTCCCCTTTTTTCTCTCTTATTTTTTTTTTTTTTTTTTTTCTCTTTCCCCCCCACTCTTTTTCTTTTTTTTTTTTTTCTTTTTTTTCTTTCCTTTTTTTTTTCTTTCTTTTTTTTTCTTTTTTTTCCTTTTTTTCCTTTTTTTTTTCCTTTATCTTTTTTTTCCTTTTTTTTTTTCTTTTTTTTTCTCTCTCCTCTCCCCCCTTCTTTTCCCCTCTCCCCTCTCCCTCTTTTCTCTCTCCCTTTTTTTTGTGTTGTGTGTGTTGGTTTTGGGGTATAAAAAATTTTTTCGGGTTCCCAAAATTCCCCAAAACAAATGCTGGTTTGCTAAGAAATAAGAAATTTTTTTTGGAAAGTTTGTAAGTTATTTTTTCTTTTTTTGCTTGTAAATAATTATTTTTAAACAAAAAGATTTTAAGAAAATATATTATCAAAATTTTTTTTTTGCTTTTTTTTTTTGGATGTAAGTAAATTTAAAAAAACTTTTTATTATTTTTTATACATTTTTTAAACCCCTCTCCTAAAGGGTATGTCGTTTTAAAAAAAACTATAATCATTTAGGGGAAAAAATATCGCCCCCCTTTCCGGCCTTTTGGCTGAGTCGGTGTAGTATTTTGTTTTTTATCAGCTTAAAAATTTTGTTAAAGTGGTTTATATGAAACACTTTGGGTATTAAATGTTTTTGGCACACGGAAATGCCCCGGGGTTGCTCTGTCTCCCCGGCGAGCCGGGGCCGGGTTTTTTTAAGTCCTTCCGGGGAGGCTACTTTTTTGGGGAAAGAAAAATGTCACGGTGGTTTACCCCTTTTTATGGTTATGGTTTTTTTGTTTTAAAAAAAAGGGTTTTCAAATGTTTGATTTCTACCCGTTAACTCCATCTGTTCAGAGGTAAACGTTTTTTTAAAATATTTTTTATTAAATTTAACCAAATAAATTGGAAAAAAAAAAAAAGATTTAAAGATGTTTGTCCGGGGAGATAGAGAAGGAAGGGGGGGGGAAAAGAGAGAGAGGGGGGAGAAAAAAGGGGACGAGAGGGGGGGGGTGGGAGAGAGAGGAGAGAGGGGAGAAAGGGGAAAAGGGAGAGAGAAAAGTGGGTGTTTTGGTAAAAGAAATAGAGAAAAAGGAATGGCGGATGTAGGAAAAGGGAAAACCCCTATGTAAATTTTCTGGAATTTAGTATTTGGGTTTTTATATCTTGTTTCGTTCTCATAACAAATTTCTCTCTCCTCTTCCCCTCTCTCTTCTCTCTCTTCTCTCTCTCCCCTCCTTTTTTCTTTTCTCTCTTATTCTCCCCTTTTTCCCCTCTTCTCTTCTCTCTTTTTTCTTTTTCTCCTTTTTTTCTCTTTTCTCTCTCACCCCTTTTCCTTTTTGTGTTTGGGGTGTGGGGTGTGTGGTATTTTGTAGAAAATTTTTTTTTGGTTCCCAATTTTCCAAACCCCAAATTTTGGTTTGCTAAGGTTTTGATTTTTTTGGTAAAGTTTGTATGATATTTTTTCTTTTTTTCTTTTTAAATAAAAATTTTTAAAAAAACGATTTTTAAGAAAATATATTATCAGAAATTTTTTTTTTTGCATTTTGTTTTGGAATTTTAAATTTAATAACACTTGTTTTTAAATTTTTATACATTTTTTTAAAAACCCCCTCCCAAAGGTAAGCCGTTTTAAAAAAAACATAAAATCAATTGGGCGGAAACAATATCGTTTTCCCGGGCCCTTTTGGGTGAGATCGAGTTTTGTAAATTTTTTTATCAGCTTTTTGTGTGGTTTTTTGATATTTGATATTAAATTGGGTTTTTTGGGCACACGCGGATGCCCCGGGTTTTTTCCCCCCTCTCGCGCGAGTCGGCCCCGGGTTTTTAAGTCCTTCCCCGGGGGGGCTCACAATGCAATGAATAAAAGTTTACGGTGGTTCACTTTTATAGTTTTAGCAAAAAATTTTGTTTTATTTTAAACTTTTTCGAACTGATTTGATTTTACCAAAACCTGGGCTCAGAGGGAGCCCGTATTTTTAAATCTATTTTCTATATTTTTTGAACCCAAATAAAATTTGGGAAAAAAAACATAGATTTACCTGGGTCTTTTCCGGAGATAGAGAAGGGAAAGGGTTTTGAGAGAGAGAGAGGGAGAGGAGGGGAGAGAGAAAAGGGGGGAGAGGGGAGGGAGAGAGAGAAAAAAGAGGAGAGAGAAAAGTGGGTGTTTGGGGACAAAAAGAAATAGAGAAAAAGGAAATGGGGATGTAGGAAAAGGGGATCACTATGAATTGTTGAACTTTAGGGATTGGTTTATATATTTGTTTTGTAAACTAAAACAAAACCCCCCCTCTCTTCTCTCTTCTCTCCCCTTTCTCTCTTCTTCTCCCCTTCTCTCTCTCTCTTTTCTTCTCTATTCTCTTTCTTTCTTCTCTATTTTTCTCTCTCTCTCCCCACTTCCCTTTCTCTCTCTCCTTTTTCTTCCTTTTTTGTGTGTGGTGTGTGTGTGTGTTGTGTATGTGAAGAAATTTTTTTGGTTTCCCCAAATTCCCCAAAAAAATGCTGGTTTTCTAAGAGTATGAATTTTTTTTGGGAAAGTTTGTAAAGTAATTTTACTTTTATTGCCCTTTTAAATAAAATTTTTTAATCAAAAGATTTTTAAAAAAAATATTTACAGAATTATTTGTTTCATTTTTTTTTTTGGAAAGTAAGTATTAATAAAAACTTCCCTATTATATATATACAAATTTTTTAAAACCCTCTCAAAAGGATATGCTCGTTTTTAAAAAAAACATATAATCATTGACGGGAAAAACAAAAACGCTTCCGGCCTTTTTTTTCTGAGATCGAGTGTAGTAAAAATTTTTCTTATCAGCTTAAAAAAACTGATACGTTGGGCTATAAGATCAATTTGTATTAAACGGTTTTTGGGGCAAACGCGAGATGCCCAGGGGGCCCCTTTCTCTGCTCCCCGCGACGAGGGCGGCCCCGGTTTTTAAGTTTTCCGGGGAAGGTTTACTATGCAATGAAAAATGTCCCCGGGGGTGGTTTTTACTTCTTATAAATTAAGATGTTTTTTTTTTTATTAGAGGTTTTATTGAAAATATTGATTTTTAAATGTTAACTCCCTCTGTCTCAGAGGGTTGTATTTATAAATATTTTTCCCATATAATTTAAAAACAATAAATGTGGAAAAAAAAAACATAGATTTAAAAGATGTCTTGTCGAGAGATAGAGAAGGAAAAGGAAGAGGGGAGAAGAGAGAGAGAGGGGAGAGAGAGAGGGGGGGGGGGTTTGGGGGGATACAAGAGAAATAAAAGAAAGAGAAGTGGGGGGATGTTGGGAAATGGCATCCCCTTTGATAAATTTTTTCCCTCCTTTTTATTATTTTTAATTTAAAGGGGTTTAAATTTTGGTGGCATAAATTTTTGTTGAACTTTTTATTGGTTTATTTAAACTTGTTTTGTAAATTTTAAAAAACCCCCCCTCTTCTTCTCTTCTTTCTTTTCTTCTCTCTTTCCCCTCTCTCTTTCTTTCTCTCCTCTTTTCCCCTCTCTTTCTTTTTTTTTTCTCTCTCTTCTCTCTCTTTCTCTTTTTTTCTTCTCTCTCCCCTCTCTCTTTTTTTCTTTTTTCTCTTCTCTTCTTCTCTCTCCCCTTTTCTCCCCCTTTTCCCCTTCTTCTTGGGGTGTGTTGTGTGTGTTTGTGTGTTGTGTTTTATAAAATTTATTCGGTTCCCCAACCCTTTCCCAAACAAAGGGTGGTTTTTCTAAGAGATGAAATTTTTTTTGGGAAATTTGGGATGTATATTTTACTTTTATTGTTGTAAATAATTATTAATCAAACGATTTGAAGAAAATAAATTTTCGAATTTTTTGTTGCATTTTGTTTTTTGGATGAAGTATTTAAAAAAACTTGTAATTTTATATATACCCTTTTTTTAAAAACTCCCTTAAAGGGTATGCTCGTTTTAAAAAAAAATAAATCATTGACGGGAATAAATAAAAACCTTTCCCGGGCCTTTTTGGGTGAGATCGAGTGTTGTATCTGTTTTATTCCCCAAATATTGTACGTGGTCTATATGAAAACTTTTTATATTTTAATGCCTTTTTTGGGCACAGGGGAGTGGCCAGGGTTTCTCGCTCTCCGACGAGGGCGGCCCCGGTTTTGAAGTCCTTTGGGGAGGGTAAAAATGCAAGAAAAATGTCACGAGTGGTTTCAACTTTTATAGTTTTTTAAAATGTTTTTGTTTTTTTTAGAGCTTTTTTGAAATGATTTATTTCTACCTGTTAAACTCCATCTGTCTCAGAGGGAGCGTATTTTTTAAAAACAAAAATTTTCTTTTTTATTGAACCACAATAATTTGGAACAAAAACCCTGATTTTAAAAACCCCTGTCTTTCTGAGAGATAGAGAAGGAAAGGTAGAGAGAGAGAGAGAGAAAAGAGAAGGGGAGGGGGGGGGGGAGAGGAGAGGGGAGAGAGAAAGGAGGAGAAAAAGTGGGTTGGGGTTGGTACAAGAGAAATAGAAAAAAAAGGAAGTGGGGGATGTAGGAAAAGGGGAACACTATGAATTTTTCTGAACTTTTTATTGGTTTTTTATACCTTTTTTCGTATTCATAACAAACTCTCTCTCTCTCTTTTCCCCTCTCTCTCTCCTCTCTCTCCCTCTCTCCTCTTTTTTCTCTCTTATCTCTCTCTTCTTTTTTTCTCTTTACTCTCTCTCTCTCTCCTTTTTTTTCTCTTCCCCTCTTTTCTCCCCTCTCTTTCCCCTTCCATCTCTCTGTGTTGTTGTGTGTTTTGGGGTGTATGTTTTATTAAATTTTTTCTGGTTCCCAACTTCCAAACAAAAGTGGTTTGCTAAGAGTATATTTTTTTTGGTAAAATTTTTTATGTATTTTACTTTTAATTTCTTGTAAATAAAAATTTTCAAAAGATTTGAAAAAAAAAATTTTTTTCAGAATTATTTGTTTCCCCTTTTTTTTTTTTTGGATGTAAAATAAATTTAAAAAAATTCGTTTTATAGAAATTTTTAAAAATTTTTAAACCCCCTCCTAAAGGATATGGTCGTTTTTTAAATTTAAAAATATAAACATTGACGGGAATCAAAATCGCTTTTCCCCCTTTTGGCTGAGATCGAGTGTGTAAAAAGTTCTTATCACTTAAAAATTGATACGTGGTCTATATGATCCCTTTAATATTTAAAGGTTTTTGGAACCCCGCAGATGCCCCCGGGCTTGCCTCCTCTCGCGCGGGGTCGGGCCCCCCTTTTTTAAGTCCTTTCCCGGGGACGGTTTAAATATGCAATTAAAAATGTCACGAGTGGTTTTTACTTCTTTTGTTTAGAGGTTTAAGAATTGATTTGGGTTTTTACTAAAATGTTTTAACTCCATTCTTAAGGGAGTTTGTATTTATAAACATATTTTTTATATAATTGAAACCCCAAAAATGTGGAACAAAAAAAAAGATTTAAAACCCAAGTTTGTTTTGGGGATAGAGAAGGATAAGGAGAGGGGAGAGAGGGGAGGAGAGAGGAGAGAGGGGGGGGGTGGGGTGGGGGGGGAGGGTAAAAAAAAAGAGAAATAGAGAAAAGAGAAGTGGCGGATGTTGGGGTTTTTTGATCGCTTTTTTTGAAAAAATTTTTTTCCCTCCCTTTTTTTTTTTATTATTTTTTTTAATTTTTAGGGGCTTTTATCTATGGTGTAAAATTTTTGCCCGAACTTTATATTGGGGTTTTATAAACTTGTTTTTGAATTTTTTTATAAACCCCCCTCCTTCTCTCCCCTCCCCCTCCCCTTTTTTTTCCCCTTCCCCTCTCTTCTCTCTCTCTCTTTTTTCTCTCTCTCTCTCTCCTTTTTTATCTCTCTTCTTCTCTCTCTCTCTTTTCTTTTTTCTCTCTCTCTCTCTCTCTCTCTCTTTCCCTTTTTCTCTCTCATCCTTTTCTCTCTCCTCTCCTCTCTCTTTTCCCCCTTGTGTGTGTGGGGTGTTGTGTGTGTGTGTGGGTATTAAAAATTTTTTCCCGGGTTTCCCCAAATTTCCCCCCCAAATGTGGGTTTTCTAAGAGTTGATTTTTTTTGGTTTAAAATTTTTATTATATTTTACTTTTTTGCTTGTAAATAATTATCTAATCAAACGATTTGAAGAAAAAAATTTTTAAACAGAATTTTTTGTTGATTTTTTTTTTGGATGTTAAAATTAATAAAATTTTTGTATTATATAAAAAACTTTTTTAAACATCTCCGGGAAAGGGTTTTTTCGTTTTAAATAAACTTTTAATCATTGAGGGAAAAAAATATCGCTTTTCCGGGGCCTTTTTGGTGAGATCGAAATGTAGTATCTGTTTTTATCAGTTAATATCTAAAACGTGGGCCCATTTGAACACTTTTTATTTTTTAACTGGTTTTTTGGGCCAAAAAAGCGAGATGCCCGGGCTTTCTCTGCTCCGCGACGGTCGGCCCGGGTTTTTAAGGGCCCTTTCCGGGGGGGCTTTAAAAAATGCCAAAGAATTTTGTCCGAGTGGTTTTTTCTTCTTATTAAAAGCATGTTTTTGTTTTATTAGGGGGGGGGGGGGGGTTTTTCGAACTGATTTGATTTTCTACCCCTTTTTAACCCCCAAAATTTTCCCCAGGGAGCTAAAATTTTTTAAAACATATTTTTTTTATTAAAAGAACCCCCAATAAAAAGTGGGGAAAAAAAACATAGATTTACCCATGGGTTTGGGCTGAGAGATAAAAAGGAAAGGGGGAAAGGGAGAGGGGGAGAAGAGAGAGAGAGAGGGGAGAGGGGGAGGGGGGGGAGAAAAGGGAGGAGAGAGAAAGAGAGAAGAGAAAAAAAAGTGGGTGTTAGGATACGAAAAAGAAAAAGGGGTGGCGGATGTAGGAAAAAGGCATCCTATGTATTGTTTTGAACTTTAAATAATTTGGGTTTAATATCTTGTTTTGTATCTCATAAAAAAAACCCCCCCCCCCCCCCCCCCTCTCACCCCCCCCCCCTCTCTCCCCTTTTCTCCCCTTTTTCTCTCTCTCTTTTCTCTCTTTTCTCTCTTCTTTCTTTCTCTCTCCCCATTTTTTTCTTTTTCTTCTCTTTCCCCATTTTCTCTCCCCCTCTCTCTTCCCCCCCTTTCTTTTCCCCTCTCTCCTTTTCTCCTCTTTTCCTGTTTTTTTTGTTTTTTTTTTTTTTTGTGTGTTGTGTGGGGTGTTGTGTAGGAAATTTATTTTGGTTTTTCCCCCCTTTCCAAAAACAAAAGTGGTTTGCTAAGAGTAAAGATTTTTTTTTGGGAAATTTGTTTTGTTTATTTTACTTTTATTTTTGTAAAAAATTAAAATTTAAACAAACGATTTGAAGGAAAAAATATTATCAGAATTTTTTTGCCCTTTTGTTTTTTTTATGTAAGTATTAATAAAAATTTGTATTATATATAAATTTTTTAAAAACCCCCCTAAAGGATTTGCTCGTTTTAAAAAAAAAAATTTAAAATTGACGGGAATCAATATCGTTTCCCCCGGCCCTTTTTGGTGAGATCGGTGGTTTATCGTTTCTTTTCAGTTAATATTGATACTTGGGCTATTTTGAACTTTGATATTAAACTGGTTTTTGGCACACCGAGATGCCCAGGGCTTGCTTGCTCTCGCGGGCGATTTGGGGCCCCGGGTTTTAAAACCTTCCGGGGACGGTACAATGCAAAAGAATTTAAAGTCACGAGTGGGTTTTTAATTCTTATAGTTATAAAATGTTTTTGTTTTTTTAGGCTTTTTTTAACTGAAATTTTTTTAATTTTCTTCCCTTTTGTCCCCAGAGGTTTGCAAATTTTTTAAATCATATTTTCTATTTAAATTTAACCCCAAAAAATGTGGAACAAAAACATAGATTTTCCGATGTCTTGTCTGAGAGATAGAGAAGGAAAGGGGGAGAGAGAGAGAAAAGAGGGAGAGAGAGGGGGGGGAGGAGAGAGAAAGAGAGAGAGAAAAGTGGGGGTTAGGTTTCAAAAGGGGAAATAGAGAAAAAAAGGAAAATGGGGATGTAGGGAAAAGGGATCCTATGATAAATTTAGTTTTTGGTTTATTTATCTTTTTTCGTATCTCATAAAAAACCCCCCCCTCTCTCTCTCTCTCTCTCTCTCCCCTCTCTTCTCTCCTTTTTCGTTCTTTTCTTTTTCTTTTTTTTCTCTCTCTTCTCTATTTTTTTTCTCTCTCTTTTCTTTTCTTTTCTTTTCTCTCTCTTCTTTCTTCTCTCTTCTCTTCTCTCTCCCTGGGGGTTGGGGTGTGTGTTTTGGGGGGGGTGTGTTGTGGTTGAAAAATTTAAATTTTGGTTTCCCCAAATTCCAACACAAATCGGTTTGCTAAAGGGATGATTTTTTTTTAAAGTTTTTATGTATATTTTTACTTTTATTTTTGTAAAAAATTAAATTTTAAACAAAAAGATTGAAGAAAAAATTTATCAGAATTTTTTTTCATTTTTTTTTTTGGATGTAAGAATTAATAAACACTTTGTATTATATATATACATTTTTCCTTTCTAAGGAAAAGTGTTTTTTCAATTTTTCATTAGGGGAATAATAGTTGGTTTTTGAATTTAGTTAGAACTGTTTTTTTCACTTAAAATTTGTTCTGGCCCAAAAATGGTTTTGATATTTAAAAAGGGTTTTTTGGCCAAAGGGAAAATGCCCCGGTTGGTTTGGGCCTTCGCACCAGTGGGGTTTTTAATTCCTTTTGGGGCGGTTTTTAATTTTTTTTTTTTAAAAAAAAGAATGGTTCCCAAATTTTTTAGGTTTTAAGGGGGTTTTTTGTTTTTTTAGGGTTTAAAGGGGGAATGGGTTTGGGGTTTTTAACCTGGGGGGGAACCCCCATCTGGGGTTTTTTAAAAAACAGTAAAAAATAAATTTCTTTTTTTTGAAAAACCACAAATAAAATTTTGGGAAACAAACGTTTGGGGGGTTTTTCCCAGAATAGGAAGGAAAAAGGGGAGAGGAAGAAGGGGAAATTTGGTTTGGGGGAAAGGGGGTTTTTAAAAAAGAGGGGGGAAAAAGGGGGGGGGAAAAGGGGGGGAAAAAAGGGGAGGGTGGGGTAACCGGGGGGAGGAATGGTGGGTTTTTGGGGTTTGGGTTTAAAAAGGGGGGGAATTTTTGGGGAAAAAAGGGGTATGGAAAAAGGGGGAAAGGTGGGGAGTGAATGGGAACTTGGGAAGGTGGGTGGGGAGAAAGGGGATTGGGTTTGGGGGAGGGAATAAAAAAAGAGAAAAACCCAGGAAAAAAAATGGGAATTTGGACAAAGTTTGGGGGAAAGGAAAGTGGGGAGTGGGAATAGGGAATAAAAATGGGAAGTTGGGAAATTTTTTATTGGGGTTTTTTCCTTGGTTTGTATTTTCCCTAAAAAACCTTTCTTTTTCCCCCCCTCTTCCTTTTTCCTAATTCCTTTTTTAAAAACCCTATCCCCTTCTATTCCTTTTTTTAAAAAAAAAAAATACTTTTTTTTTTCGAATCCCTCTCCCCTCCCCTTTGGGGGTTGGTGGGGAAATTTTAGAAAAATTTTTTCCCAGTTTAAACCAAATTGGTTTTGAGGATTTTTTTTTTAAAATTTTAATAAAGAAAAAAATTTTTTGCCCGGTAAAAATTTAAATCCCAAAGGGGGTAATGGGAAGAAATTAAATCAGGGAAATAGTTCTTGTTTTTTTGGATTTAAGTTTAATAAAAAAATTATTTTTTACAAAAACCCCCCAAAGGAAAATCTGAAAATAAAACTATAACATGGGGGAAGAAATAAAAATCCCTTCGGCTTTTCCCGAGATTTTGGTTTTTATTAACGGTTTTTTAACAGCAATTATTGTTTGGGAAAATGACAAATTTTTTAATAAAATTAAACCCGGTTTTTGGAAACCCCCGGGGGATGCCCAAGGGGGTTTTTTTCTGGATTTTGGCCCGGGTTTTGAAAGTTTTTCGAAAGGCCAAAACCCGGGAAATGGAAATAAAGTACCAAAATGGGGGGGAACCCCTTAAGTTTAATCAGTTTTGGGGGGGAATTTTTACCCCTTTTTTGTGTGTGTGTGTGTTATGAAATTATTCTGGTTCCCAACTTCCAACACAAATGCTGGTTTGCTAAGAGTATGATTTTTTTTGGTAAAGTTTGTATGTATATTTTACTTTTATTGCTTGTAAATAATTATTTAATCAAACGATTTGAAGACAATATATTATCAGAATTTTTTGTTGCATTTTGTTTTTGGATGTAAGTATTAATAACACTTTGTATTATATATACATTTTTTAAACACTCTCCTAAAGGATATGCTCGTTTTAAATAAACATATAATCATTGACGGGAATCAATATCGCTTCCGGCCTTTTGGCTGAGATCGAGTGTAGTATCTGTTCTTATCAGCTTAATATCTGATCGTGGTCTATATGATCACTTTGATATTAAACTGCTTTTTGGACACACGCGAGATGCCCAGGGCTTGCTCTGCTCTCGCGACGAGTCGGCCCGGTTTTGAAGTCCTTCCGGGGACGGCTCACTATGCAATGAATAATGTCACGAGTGGTTCTACTTCTTATGCTTATAGCATATTTTTGTTTTAATAGAGGTTTATCAAACTGATCTGATTTCTACCTGTTAACTCCATCTGTCTCAGAGGTAGCAGTATTTTTAAATCATATTTTCTATCTAATTGAACCACAATAAATGTGGAACAAAAACATAGATTTACTGATGTCTTGTCTGAGAGATAGAGAAGGATAGGGAGGGAGAGAGAGAGAGAGAGGGAGAGAGAGAGAGAGAGAGCGAGAGAGAGAGAGGGAGAGAGAGAGAGAGAGAGAGGGGGGGAGAGAGAGAGAGAGAGAGAAAGAGAGAGAGAGAAAGTGGGTGTTAGATACAAGAGAAATAGAGAAAAAGGAAGTGGCGGATGTAGGAATAGGGCATCACTATGATATTGTCTGAACTTTAGTATTGGTTTATATATCTTGTTTCGTATCTCATAACAAACTCTCTCTCTCTCTCTCTCTCTCTCTCTCTCTCTCTCTCTCTCTCTCTCTCTCTCTCTCTCTCTCTCTCTCTATCTCTCTCTTCTCTCTCTTCTCTCTCTCTCTATCTTCTCTTCTCTCTCTCTCTCTCTCTCTCTCTCTCTCTCTCTCTCTCTCTCTCTCTCTCTCTCTCTCTCTCTGTGTGTGTGTGTGTGTGTGTGTGTATGTGTGTATGTAATTTATTTTGGTTCCCAACTTCCTACACAAATGCTGGTTTGCTAAGAGTATGATTTTTTTGGTAAAGTTTGTATGTATATTTTACTTTTATTACTTGTAAATAATAATTTAATCAAACGATTTGAAGAAAATATATTATCAGAATTTTTTGTTGCATTTTGTTTTTGAATGTAAGTATTAATAACACTTCGTATTATATATACATTTTTTAAACACTCTCCTAAAGGATATGCTCGTTTTAAATAAACATAAAATCATTGACGGGAATCAATATCGCTTCCGGCCTTTTGGCTGAGATCGAGTGTAGTATCTGTTCTTATCAGCTTAATATCTGATAAGTGGTCTATATGATCACTTTGATATTAAACTTGTTTTTGGACACACGCGAGATGCCCAGGGCTTGCTCTGCTCTCGCGACGAGTCGGCCCGGTTTGAAGTCCTTCCGGGGACGGCTCACAATGCAATGAATAATGTCACGAGTGGTTCTACTTCTTATAGTTATAGCATGTTTTTGTTTTATTAGAGCTTTATCGAACTGATTTGATTTCTACCATCTGTCTCAGAGGTAGCAGTATTTTTAAATCATATTTTCTATATTATTGAACCACAATAAATGTGGAACAAAAACATAGATTTACCGATGTCTTGTCTGAGAGATAGAGAAGGAAAGGTAGAGAGAGAGAGAGAGAGAGAGAGAGAGAGAGGGGGGAGAGAGAGAGAGAGAAAGAGAGAGAGAGAAAGTGGGTGTTAGGTACAAGAGAAATAGAGAAAAAGGAAGTGGCGGATGTAGGAATAGGCATCACTATGATATTGTCTGAACTTTAGTATTGGTTTATATATCTTGTTTCGTATCTCATAACAAACTCTCTCTCTCTCTCTCTCTCTCTCTCTCTCTCTCTCTCTCTCTCTCTCTCTCTCTTTCTCTCTCTCTATCTCTCTCTTCTCTCTCTTCTCTATTTCTCTCTCTCTCTCTCTCTCTCTCTCTCTCTCTCTCTCTCTCTCTCTCTGTGTGTGTGTGTGTGTGTGTGTGTGTGTGTGTATGTGTATGAAATTTATTCTGGTTCCCAACTTCCAACACAAATGCTGGTTTGCTAAGAGTATGATTTTTTTGGTAAAGTTTGTATGTATATTTTACTTTTATTGCTTGTAAATAATTATTTAATCAAACGATTTGAAGAAAATATGTTATCAGAATTATTTGTTTCATTTTGTTTTTGGATGTAAGTATTAATAACACTTCGTATTATATATATACATTTCTTAAACACTCTCCTAAAGGATATGCTCGTTTTAAATAAACATATAATCATTGACGGGAATCAATATCGCTTCCGGCCTTTTGGCTGAGATCGAGTGTAGTATCTGTTCTTATCAGCTTAATATCTGATACGTGGTCTATATGATCACTTTGATATTAAACTGGTTTTTGGACACACGCGAGATGCCCAGGGCTTGCTCTGCTCTCGCGACGAGTCGGCCCGGTTTTGAAGTCCTTCCGGGGACGGCTCACTATGCAATGAATAATGTCACGAGTGGTTCTACTTCTTATAGTTATAGCATGTTTTTGTTTTATTAGAGGTTTATCGAACTGATTTGATTTCTACCTGTTAAGTCCAGCTGTCTCAGAGCTAGTAGTATTTATAAATCATATTTTCTATATAATTGAACCACAATAAATGTGGAACAAAAACATAGATTTACTGATGTCTTGTCTGAGAGATAGAGAAGGATAGGGAGAGAGAGAGTGAGGGAGAGAGAGAGAGAGATAGAGAGAGGGAGAGAGAGAGAGAGAGAGAGAGAGAGAGAGAGAGAGAGAGAGAGAGAGAGGGGGGAGTGGGTGAGATACAAGAGAAATAGAGAAAGAGAAGTGGCGGATGTTGGGATATGGCATCGCTTTGATCATTTTTACATCCTTTTTTATAATTTTTAATTTAGGGACTTCTATCTTAGGTGTCAGATTATTGTCTGAACTTTATTATTGGTTTATATATCTTGTTTCGTATTTCATTACAAACTCTCTCTTTCTCTCTCTCTCTCTCTCTCTCTCTCTCTCTCTCTCTCTCTCTCTCTCTCTCTCTCTTTCTCTGTGTGTGTGTGTATGTGTGTGTGTGAAATTTATTCTGGTTCCCAACTTCCAAACACAAATGCTGGTTTGCTCAGAGTATGATTTTTTGGGTAAAGTTTGTATGTATATTTTACTAATATTACTTGTAAATAATAATTTAATCAAACGATTTGAAGAAAATATATTATCAGAATTATTTGTTGCATTTTGTTATTTGATATAAGTATTAATAACACTTCGTATTTTATATACATTTTTTAAACACTCTCCTAAAGGATATGGTCGTTTTAAATAAACATATAATCATTGACGGGCATCAATATCGCTTCCGGCCTTTTGGCTGAGATCGAGTGTAGTATCTGTTCTTATCAGCTTAATATCTGATACGTGGTCCATATGATCACTTTGATATTAAACTGGTTTTTGGACACACGCGAGATGCCCAGGGCTTGCTCTGCTCGCGCGACGAGTCGGCCCGGTTTTGAAGTACTTCCGGCGACGGCTCACTATGCAATGAATAATGTTACGAGTGGTTCTACTTCTTATAGTTATAGCATGTTTTTGTTTTATTAGAGGTTTATCGAACTGATTTGATTTCTACCTGTTAACCCCATCTGTCTCAGAGGTCGCAGTATTTTTAAATCATATTTTCTATATAATTGAACCACAATAAATGTGGAACAAAAACAGATTTACCGATGTCTTGTCTGAGAGATAGAGAAGGATAGGGAGAGAGAGAGAGAGAGAGAGAGAGAGAGAGAGAGAGAGAGAGAGAGAGAGGGGGGGGGGGAGGGGGAGTGAGTGAGATAGAAGAGAAATAGAGAGAGAGAAGTGGCGGATGTAGGGATATGGCATCGCTTTGATAATTTTTACATCCTTTTTTATTATTTTTTAATTTAGGGACTTCTTTCTAAGGTATCAGATTATTGTCTGAACTTTATATTTGGTTTATATATCTTGTTTCGTATTTCATGACAAACTCTCTCTCTCTCTCTCTCTCTCTCTCTCTCTCTCTCTCTCCTCTCTCTCTCTCTCTCTCTCTCTCTCTCTGTTTGTGTGTGTGTGTGTGTGTGTGTGTGTGTATGAAATTTATTCTGGTTCCCAACTTCCAACACAAATGCTGGTTTGCTAAAAGTATGATTTTTTTTGGGTAAATTTTGTATGTATATTTTACTTGTATTGCTTGTAAATAATTATTTAATCAAACGATTTGAAGAAAATCTATTATCAGAATTATTTGTTGCATTTTGTTTTTGGATGTAAGTATTAATAACAATTCGAATAATATATACATTTTTAAAACACTTTCCTAAATGAGACGTCGTTTTAAATAAACGTAGAATCATTGACGGGCATCAATATCGCTTCCGGCCTTTTGGCTGAGATCGAGTGTAGTATCTGTTCTTATCAGCTTAATATCTGATACGTGGTCTATATGATCACTTTGATATTAAACTGGTTTTTGGACACACGCGAGATGCCCAGGGCTTGCTCTGCTCTCGCGACGAGTCGGCCCGGTTTTGAAGTCCTTCCGGAGACGTCTCACTTTGCAATGTGTCACGAGTGGTTCTACTTCTAAGAGTTATTGCATGTTTTTGTTTTTTTAGAGGTTTATCGAACTGATTCGATTTCTACCTGTTAACTGAGGATATTTGCCTTTATAAAAGCGTCATGATGGTAAGTTCCGTGCTTGTCGTTCAATTCGGAATGGTGTTGTTTCCGCACTTTGATTTTGCCTTAATGTATCCAAAAAATTGTTTTTTGTTGTCTCTGTTAATAAGATTTGTCACGTGGTTGATATGTGCTTTCCGACATTCTTTTTGTACTTTCTTTTTCATTTCTTGGAACTTTGAGCGTTCTTTATCTGACTTCGTTTCTCTTCACATTTCTGTACCAATTTTGCTTCTGTCTAATCAGATGTTTTTCAGAAATTTTTGACTAAAGACATTACATCCGTCTCTAGTTTTATTCATATCTGCCGATTTCCATAAATGGATTTTGCGTTTTGGTGCCTTTTGATTTGGTATAGGGGTGCGGGCGGTGACGACAACTGATGAGTCATGGTCACTTAGTTCGGGCACTGTTGTGCATTGGTTTACCATGTCTGGTTCATTTAATTTGTGAGATAAAGGCATGGTCACTTTCTTTCGGGTTTGCTCGAAGTTGAGTTGTTGAAGACCAACATCATTGAAAGTATCAAGGAACAATTCATTGAGTCGCTTTGGATACTGGTTGCCGACGATTTGGTTTCCGGTTCAATTTATACCTGGGAGATTAAAGTCGCTCCCCTCGAATTTTATTGGTTTTTGAATTTGCTTTTGAGTTTATGTATGTGGTTACAGATGTCATTATTTTCCTCGTTTGAACTGTCAGAAGTCCTGCACACAACACCTACGACTGCTATTGGACTGTTGTGTCCGCCAATTTTACAAAACACAGATTCGTGGTCTTTGCCTCCTCCAATAAAGGTACTTTTTATTGTATTTTTGACCAAGATAAAACACCTTCCCCTTTTGTTTACCTGCCTTTCTTGTATTATTATTATTATTATTATTATTATTATTATTATTATTATTATTATTATTATTATTATTATTATTATTATTATTATTATTATTATTATTATTATTATTATTGTTGTTGTTGTAAGTATTGGTGGTATTACAGTTGTATTTTTGTGGTTATTATTGGTATCATTTTAATGTTTGGTTCCATTTACCTTTTTTTCTCACTTTCATGTATGTTGTGATCAAATTGTATGAATTATTGGCGAAAGCCCAAGATTAAATAAACTTAAACTTTGAAACTTTGTATATATCATACTTGTCATTAAAAAGCAGTTCGGTATTGAGCACTCCTTCATACAGCCATGTTTCAGTTCCAAATACGATGTCAGGTTTAATCGTTTCTAACATAGGCTAAATGTAAACTCCTCTTGTTTTCTCATTAAACTTTGGAAATTTATTATTGTCAAGATTTTGAGTTGTTCTACCCTCTTTGTTTTAGTTACGGCTGTGCTTTGGTGGCTTCACGACTGTCTGGCTGAGTAGTGTTTGGGCTCAGTGATAAAATGGTTAGTTTGTCAGTGTCACTGACGGATTGTTGTTGTAGTTGGTGGTGGTGGTGGTGGTGTGGTGGTAGTGGCGGTGGCGGTGATGGTGTCGTTTGCGCCCTCCCCTCTATCCTCTTTTGACATGTGATCTCTTGTATATTCATAATTGGATTCAGTAGTCTGATGTCACGCCGCCTGGCAACGGCGGCCATCTTGGTTCTAAACAAAGAAAATCATTACTTTTTATTCTTCATGCTGGCGAGAACTTTTCATTCCCTTTTCATATGCCTTGTGATCAGAATGTGTAAAAGTCAAAACATGATCAAATTTATGTGTTGTTTGGGAGGCAGGATTGGATTATTTTGATCAGTACTGATCCGCAACCCATTCCAGCTCGTGTCAGGGTCCACGTAGGGGCATTCTTCCCCGCCCGCCTCCTGGGCAACGGTTGGAGTATTCCGAAAGGAACTTTCTAACCGGCTGATGACACGAGTTTCTATGTGTCTGAGGTGACGGATGAAGGGAGGAATCAACCGCCGTGGCCAGATTGCCCTAGTTCACGCAATAAGCTGTGCTAGCCCCATGACGCTGGTGGGGTGAAGGGAAACTGTCACTCTACAAAGATACCCTCCTGGACTCCCAGCCTAGACACCATTAATGGGTGGACAGAGCTCATAGCCTTGGAAAGCAGTCTGTCTAGGAGAAGGAAAACTCCAACTTCAAACCACCACTGCCTTGTGGATCTGGGAAGACGAAAGGCTATGGAATCACATCCAGAGAATAAAGAACCGCTGAAGTCGGAGTCGCAGAGCCGAAAGGCGCAAATAGTCTGGAGAGGGAAACCAACCCAAAAATTAATGTGACACGCATCCTCCTCACAATGATGGACAACAAAACTGTCGGACGATATGGCGCGAAGTCTGGGGATTCCCGCCGGACGGACCTAGCGTCGAGCCCTGATAAACAGGGTTCACCCAAGCGATCTGGTGGTACCTTGCCCTCCTACTGTGGAACCAGGGTAGGAGATGCAAGGTTACGGACTACTGGAACTATCAAATTGCTACAATGGAATGCAGAAGGGATACAACATAAAAAGACTGCCCTCTCCAAGTTTCTTCAGGATGAGAAGATAGATATTGCCTGCATACAGGAGACACACCTCACAGAAAACATTAGGTGTTCAATAAGGGGATATCAACATTTTAGGAAAGACAGAAAAGAACGGAACAAAGGTGGAGTAATCATCTTCGTCAGAAATGACATAGCGACAAATGAAATAACGACAGATGAATCTGTTGAAATATTAGCTGTAAAAATTACCAAAAACAAATTGCAATACACAATATATAACTGTTACAGCCCACCATCAGAGAATCTGCCAATTGAAAACATAAGAAGTGAAGAAGAACAGTTCATTGTTGTGGGAGACTTCAATAGCCACTCCCCAAGCTGGGGATACAATGACTTAGACAGAAAAGGTGAAACCCTTGAAAATTGGCTTACAGACAGTAAGCTTCAAATTGTCAGAAATGAAGATGACCCAGATACATACTTCTCAAGAGCATGGAAGACAACATCAACCCCAGACCTAACTCTCATATCTGAAGATCTCACCGGAAAAGTCAGTAAACAGATAAAGGAACAACTGGCAGGAAGTGATCATCGTCCCATTCTGGTTGAAATAACTGAAGAACATGCAAAAGACAGAAAGGCACCACCTCCGAGATGGAATTATAAAAAAGCAGACTGGACTCTGTTTTCAAAGTTGACTGATAGTTATACAAAAGAGATAAACTGTAAAACAAGGAATGTAGAAAAATCAGCCAAAGCTTTCACAAAATCAATCATGAAAGCTGCAAAAGAATCAATCCCCAGAGGATCAAGAAAGGACTACTGTCCAGGATGGACTGAAAAATTAGGAAGTCTCAACAGCCAAGTCACTGAACACAGAAAAAAAGCAGAGAGAGAGCCAAATGATGAGAATATGGAAATTTACAAAGAGGCTGAAAAAACTCTCAGGAAAGAAACAATAAAAGCAAAACAGGAAGCATGGCATGAAAAAACCAGACAACTTGACTACGACAGAGACGGAAGAAAATTATGGAACCTAACCAAAGCTCTAAGTGGACAAGAAAACAGATATGCTGCACCATCAGTAGAAGATGATCAGGGGAGGATTCTCAACAAAAAACAAGCAGCAAACTGTTTTATGAAGCAGTACTCAAGTGTTGGGAGTATACAGATTAGAAAAGAACGAAAACGAGAAGTCCACAAAGAATTGAGAAAACACAAGGATACACCCAAAGAATCTACAGATGATGTCATGTTCAGTTCGATTAAAAAAGAAGAAGTAGAAATTGCCTTGAAATCTCTAAAAACGAACAAATCACCAGGTCCAGATGATGTTACTAATGACATGTTGAAACACCTAGGAACCCTCACAAAGAGGAAAATGAAACAACTGTTCAATG
This sequence comes from Berghia stephanieae, assembly GCF_034508935.2. Lineage (NCBI taxonomy): Eukaryota > Metazoa > Mollusca > Gastropoda > Nudibranchia > Aeolidiidae > Berghia > Berghia stephanieae. The sequence goes on from NC_088365.1 coordinate 29,694,956, forward strand.
CAAGTTGGAAACAGGGTAAACTTCCACTCAAATGGAAACAGGCAACCATGATACCAATTAAGAAGGATGGCAAGCCAAAAAATAAAACCGAAAGCTACCGGCCAATAAGTTTGACAAGCTGCTTGGGTAAACTGATGGAGAGAATTGTTAATCGCCGTCTCCAATGGTATTTAGAAAGCAATAAGTTGATATCAGATGAACAGGCTGGTTTCAGACAATTACGCTGCACAGAGGACCAGATAACATACATCTCGCAGCTGATCGAAAATGGTTACCAAGAAAAAAAACACACAGTCACAGTTTGGGTGGATATGGAAAAGGCATTTGACAAAGTCTGGACAAAAGGACTACTTCTCAAACTTAAGAAAGCCAACGTTTCACACAACATGTTTGCATGGATTAAAGATTACCTCACAAATCGAAAAGCAAGAGTCCAATCTCAAAACTCTAAAAGCAAGCTAACGAACATGACAAATGGAGTACCACAAGGCGGGGTTCTCTCACCAACCCTCTTTGTCGTTTTTATCAATGACATCTGCGAAACCAAATGCAGAGGAGTAAAAGCAGCCATGTATGCAGATGACCTTGCACTGATATGCACTGAAAGAAATATTGGTACTGCAAAGGCCAGGATACAGATGACTCTTGATGCTTTGAGCAAATGGACAAAAGACTGGGGTATGAGAGTAAATGCTGATAAAACCACATACACAACATTCAGCTTATCAACCAAAAAGCAATCTATGCGATTAACTTTAGATGGAAAGATTCTGAGAGAAGACCTTATGCCTAAGTATCTAGGAGTGAAATTTGACCCTCGACTCACTTGGAAACATCAAATAGATGAAAGTCAACAGAAAGGGTACAAGAGAATGCAGCTTCTCCGAAAACTTGCTGGAACGCAATGGGGAGCAAACTCAAACGTCCTGAAGAAGACATATCTTGGATATGTAAGACCTGCAATAGACTATGCCATATCGGCATGGGGAACGTGCTCACAGGCTCAATTTCAAAAGGTTGAAAAAATCCAAAACCAATGCCTACGCGTGATCACTGGAGCAATGAAAACAACACCAATTCACAAGATGGAAACCCACACAGGAATAAAACCTCTCAAAGAACAACGAAATTTAAAAATAGTGACACAATTCTCAAAGATAAAATTCATGGAATCCCAACCACTGCATCCAAGTACAATGGAAAAGAAAGAGAATCGACTCAAAAGGGAAAACTTCATCGCCTTGGGACAAAAACTAGAGAGCGAATATAAAGTGACACCAAAGGAAGATATTGCCCAAATCAATGTCCCAAATCTCAAACCACCACCGTGGAAAAAGAAACAAAAATCCATAACCATCAACAAGAAAAACATTCGAAGCAATAATGACAATGCTCAAACCCTAAAGATGATCGATAAAAAATACCCAATGACCAACTGGATAAGAGTTTATACAGATGGCTCAGTTTCCGGCCCCCTCATGAATGGAGGTGCTGGTGCACTCATACACTGGACAGATAAAACAGAAACAAAAATATCTGTATCAGTGGGTTCAATGTGCACAAGTACTAAAACTGAAGAAAAAGCCATCCTCAATGCAACAAAAGAACTATCCAGAGATCACAGAATATACGGGAAAAATGTGGTTTACTTGACAGACTCTGATGATGCTCTCCGGTCTATTGAAAATTACCAGGACTCTGAAGCCGCACACACTGTGGAGGCCCTTGAGGGCTTATCTGATAAAACAGGAAAAATTGTGCTGCAGTGGATTCCAAGTCATGTAGGTATATATGGAAATGAAATTGCCGATCAACTGGCCAAAGAAGGAGCCCAGAAGGAACAACCGAAGTCGTCAATCACTTACCATCAGCAAAAGAAAATAATAAAGCTAAAAATAGACAAAGAAAGGAATGACACACACCTAGAACACAACAAGCAGGATCCAATCCATGCCATTCAGCGAAGTAGCCAAGTCACTCTATTCCGCCTCCGAACAGGACACAATAGACTAAGAGGACATATGTTTACAAAGCTAGGTATTGGAACAACCCCTTATTGCCCATGTGGAACCGACCATGAAACCACTTTACATGTGCTTATGGATTGCCCATTATACAACGTGCAACGTTCGAACCACTGGGTCACCCCTACAACACTCAACACAAAGCTCTATGGTGAGGCTGAGGACCTAAAGCGGACCACAGACTTCATAGCAGATATCGGACTGCAGCCATAGATGTCCATCAGAGGAACGAAGAAGAAGAAGAAGATGTGTTGTTTTTTTTCCTCTGGAAACGCTTTTATGCTCGCCGGAGAAATATTTCATACGGTCGTCCGCCATTGTTCCGATAGTTTAGAGCCAGTGTTACTAAGTTACCATGCGTCATTAGGAAGGAAGTGACGTTACGACTGTTGAAGAGTATTGCTTTAGGAGAGATAATATGGTGTCAGGGGGTAGGTGGGACTTGTTTACGCCTTTCAATCACAAGATAATGTCTCTCATTTTCGTGAACTCGACTCAATAGAATGGTCGTCGATTGGCCAGCAGCTTCTAATGGTGCTCACACTACTATGTTATGACGATCACCCAATCTGAAAATACTTTATCGCACTCGTGCACCGTCGCAAACCCGCCCGGAAGCTTCGTCACATCACAACGTTCAACTAGATGCTCTGCGGTTTTGGGTTCGTTTCCAGATCGAATGCATATTGGACAGGTGGAAAGTCCCCACTGATGAAGCGATTTTGCCGTTAGGTAGGTTCTCGACCAAAGCCGATTCGCGTCGATGGGACAGTGCCAAGGCTACCACACACTGTGCCGTGTCACCGAATGTATAGGTTAAGACAATAATTACTGTTTTGAATATAATTTTAAAATAGGACGATAGGTGTGTAAAAATGTCATTAAAACTTTTAAGAGCGATATTACAATATCAATTTCAAGTGATATCAAAATTATATGTTAGATTTGTCGTGTGTAAAGCACATCACAGAAAACAGCGTAAAATCTCGAAACTCTCCATATTAGAATAAAAATCCAAATCGAATTAAAATCCACAAGAATTTAAGATCAGAGTAACTTGAAAGAATCACATAGCTTGTGAAAAGCGACTTGTCAGCGCTGAACACATACCATACTTACATCCAAAGAATACAACAAACAATTATGACGTATTTTCTTCAAATCTCTTGATTAATAGGGCAGAGAAGTCGTGATGTCACACAGTCTACTCCCCCGGTTCCAAACTCCTTGGACGTGTGTATGTAATCAGTCCTTCAAAGGAGTAATAATAAAAAGGTTACATATTGAATTCTAAGATGACATAGCTACTTCAGTAGCAGGATCAAGCTCTTAAAATAACGGCATTTAAAAGAGCGAGGATGTATGATTTTTATGACGACCGGCATAATATTTAGACTAGAATCTATAAATAAGATACCATTACTTTGAAACCAGAACAATAATTACACAAGATATGTTTCTAGGCCTCTGGGAGAGTGGTTTTACACTTCCAATGAGATTGAGAGAGTGAGAGACAGTATATAGAACAGATTAAACAGAAGTTGGAAAAATTAAGCCGTAGAGATTGCTGAACTAATAACATCAATGTATTATCAAAGAGAATTTAAAAAAAAAAAAAAAAAAAAATTTAAAAAAAGTTCCCACACCGGGAATCGAACCCGGGCCGCCTGGGTGAAAGCCAGGAATCCTAACCACTAGACCATATGGGAGACTGGCGATGATGTTTAAATTAAATATATAATATTTTAAATACAGCTAGTGCTTGGTGCCAATAAATTTTATATGGTTATTGATTTTGATTTTGATGCATTTATTTATAATTATTTAGACAAATGCTGTTCTTCTATTGTTCTCTTTTGAAATAAATGTAAATTTCCTACTGATGCTCAGCCTATGGAAGGGAGACAACTGTCAATGCAAAATAAAAATGTCCACTTTTATTTCAGTCACATAGTCTGCCAACTGCTCAAGAATTTTTTTGCTTCCCAATGTTTTATCTGATTTCTGACAAATATTTCATTTTAAATGCTTTTTTTTGAAGTATCACTGACCCCAATTTAAGATAAACTTATCAACAGTTTATTTTCTCATCATGTCACTCTACGACGATCTTGACATCAAGGAGGAATCGGGAAATGAGAAAATCACAAAACAATCGGTCGTTCGTGAGTACCATCGTTCTAATTTTAATCAACTCTCCATTTCAAAATTATCTTTTGATCACTTTAACCAACAAAAGCAGTTTTATATGATCTGTATTTGTTATTCGTTATCACGTCCAATTTAGGCGGTCTTTACTTTTTGCACTTTCGTGTCACTCAGTTTATGATCTGATATGAATAATAATTGACCGGCTCTATTTCTCCGACCGAACGCTCAGGAACTCTATATTTCTCCGAAAGGGCGGGCGGCTATCCTCCAGTAGCTGATGGGCGAGGTCGATGCAAAAGTAAATGCTCAGAGTGGATGGGAATTCTCACGAATCATCAAGCTAGCGTTTTTAAGACATATTGAGTATTTTATTGAGGACAAAGACGGATTTTATTTTTAAATTTTTTTATCAAAATCCAAAAAGTTGTGTTATTACTATTATACTCCACTAAAGAGAGAACAGAAGTAAACCCAAATAACAAAGCCAAAGTCGCAAGATAGGAATAGAGGTTGAAAGACAGGGTAGTACAAACTCAAGATAGAAATCTAACTGATGAAAGTTGGGAATAAAAAACGGGGCACCCAAGCACTGGCAAAAGAAAACCCCCCAAAAATGCATACATTCATCATTCACACGGACACTCTCGCAAATAACCATAAAAGATCTTGAGATTGGAAACCGTTCGGAGAAATAAAGATCAAGTTTATTTTCCAGAGCATTCTGAGAAATAGTTAAAGTTAAAGACATGTCACGATCGTAATCATATCTAGGTTTATATTTTTAGTTATTGGATTACTGGATCGTCGCATCATTATGATGTCGTCTCTCTCTGAATCTGACGATTCAATTCAGTCACTAAAAAAAGTTGCGGTGAGTGCCACCCAATGCCACGGCCAAGGACATAGAAAAGGACATTGGAGTCACTATAGAAGACAAATTAATTTTTGATACACATGTCAGTGAAATAGTAAAAAAAATCCATGTTTGCCATCATCAGACGCTCATTCCAATATCTAGGCATTCTTGCCCTTCTATTTCTATAAAGCGCTTGTGAGATTTCACTTAGACTATGCAAGCTCAGTTTGGTTTCCTTACATAGAAAAATACAATGTGCTAATTGAAGGTGTGCAAAGGAGGGCCACAAAACAGTTGCCTGGACTAGGATCGCTGGATTACGAGGAAAGACTGAGGAAACCTAACTTACCAATCTTGAAATACAGAAGCTATAGGGGGAACATGATAAAACTTTACAAGATGACAAGTGGTAAATATGACCAAGTCATGACAATTTATTCAATGGAGGAAAGATTTCACAATAAGAGAAGACACCAGAGGTAACAAAAAGAAACTGCTAACACAAAGACCAAGATTGATGTGAGAAAACACAGTTTTACTGTGAGAACAACGAAAATATGGAACAGTTTAACAGATTCTGTTGTGAATGCAAAAACCCTAAATAGCTTCAAGAGCACACTAGACAAATTTTGGTCTGACCAAAATGTTTTTTTACAATTATATATGCGCTATATATTGTAAAACCAGAAGAAACTTAAATCACAAAGACGATGAAGAAATAGAGTCTGGCGAAGAGGACCTATTCTATAAAAGAACCTGTGCTGGAAACAATCCATAAGTATAAGTATCTCAAGTAGGACGTTGAGAAACAGTTGATAGATTTGTCCCTAGCCTCAAAGTCAAAGATTAGTAGAGACAAGCTCTCTAAAGTTTAGCCAACTCCAGTAAAATTTTCCTGGGTTTTTAACTTTTTCCACCATTGGTACTGGTAAATTTGTTTGGAAAACTATATTTTTTATCTTTGGTTTTGTTTTATTTGCCAGATTGCACTACAGTTTGCTTACAACCCTTTTTTCTATATAAAATACAAAGCAATATCATGTATTTTTTATGTATTATAAAGTTTGAAAGCCTCCATGAATTTCTATTAATAAGTTTATTGTAATACTTCTTTGAAACGATTAGCTCTTTTGTAGTTTCTGTTTCAAATTTGACGTAGATTGTATTTTCTGTTCTTTATTTTTCATTTGATTAACAGCGGGATGGTCTCCTGGATACAAGCTTCTGGCTTCAACCCTGCAAGCCAAGAAAGCCTCTATACTTCAACCTAAAGTGAGATTTAAACATTTTAGATCAATTCATTAGCCATGTGAATTAATATGAATTTAAATGTTACAATTTGCAAAGAAGTTCATTTGAAAAGGAATAATAAGGGCCAGATATTGGTATGTTTGGATGGGGGTGGATGCCATATTGTCAGAATTATTTTAGGAATATTTGATCATTAGATAATCATGAAAGATTTTGCATTTACATTGTACCTGGGTAAATAGAAAAGTAACTAGAAATAGAAAAATGTGCATATTTTACTGATTTTAACTAAGAATGAATCCTTTTTAACTCTTTCATTGAGACTTAACATCAATTCCAAATCTCATAGTTTCTAGTCCCTATATACATCAAATACATCTGGTTATAAGTGGTAAATGGTAAAACATTTCTCTAAATAGAATGGGGCTAGCGAGAGGAGTAGTGGCGAGGGGAGGGTGATGGAGAAAGGTAAATGGTAAAACATTTCTCTAAATAGAATGGGGCTAGCGGGAGGGGTAGTGGCGAGGGGAGGGGGGTGGAGAAAGGAGATCAATATGTCGAAATAATAAATTATCCAAGGAATTCTGTTAAGCTCAACTTTTGTTCTAACTTTTATTCAAGTAGATACCACAAGAGACAATTTATAAATATTTAAAATGGATTTTTCGTACTGAATTCATAAAGCATTCTGGTAGTCATGGAAAACACTTTTAAAATTTTGAAAATCCAAACATAAATAAGAAATTGAGAGCAAATTCACTTTTCAAGAACTTAGAATTTTTTTTGCTTGCCAATTGATGTTAGAAAATGTTCCAACTTTGACGTCATGTAACTAACCACTAAAAAGATTTATCATACTTGTGAAACACATTTTTAAAGCACAGTGACTTGGTAAATAAAATATAACAATATTTGAACCAGACAAAACATTTTTCCTATATCTACAGTCTGTTTAAATTCCACCAAAACACCTGGGAAATTAAATGTTTTGGCCTCCAGCATAAATGTTTTGGCCTCCAGCATGATGAAATAGCATATTCCATATACTAACATAATGATCATACAAAATTGCATGTAATTCACGTCAACTGGTAGAGAGTACTCCAGGGAAGAGGTCCAATTTTTTCATACATTTTCTTCAAATGGTCTTTGAAATATAAAGAAGTGAAGAACACCAGGAAACACGCAATTTTGCATGTTGGCGAAAAAAAAGCTATACAGTGCACTCTGGATACGTCGACGTTACCTAAGTCGATTTTTACCCAAGTCGATTTTTTTTCTTGGTCCCTCCCCCTTCTTCCTATATAACAATAGTAAAAAAAAATTTTTTTAACTCCACATAAGTCGATGTCGCTTAAGTGGATGTTCTTATCACTCATGACTACAATAAAATCACAAATAAACAAGTATTTCCATTGGTTAAAAAAGCTACCAGTAAGAATTTTCAGTGGTTAAGAATATCATCGAACGATTGACGCTCATTGATGTGATGTTGGTGCTTTGCCTGACGTCCGTGTTCAATGTACATAAGCAGTATTGAATAACTTTAATTTCTCCATCTCAAATTTTACATTGTTGCAACTTCAAGTTCAAGATTTTTTTGGTTCTAATCCCAGGCCATCTTATGTAATGGCCCTCTTGATTAGCATCAATTTTTTCAAGAATTCAAGTCAAGTCTACAACTACAATGGCAAACCTATCACGGAAAAGGAAGATTCGATGAATTTGGAAAGTCTGGCATGCGACAAATCATCGCATAGGAAATTGGTATACCAGCTATTTCTGTCTCGACGATTTACAAGAAGCATGACCTTGACCTAGAGGCTCCTACCCTTCTGCTTTTCACCTTTCCAATGAGGAAAATTTTTTTTAAAAATCTCTAGTGAAAAAAAAGTGAGCTATGACTTATTTCGTCAGCATCTCCTATGGTCAATCAACACACATTTTGTGTGTCTGATTAGTCCCTTCAAAGTGTGTGCTGCTGATGTCGGATAATATTATCTGTTTGGGAGGGGGGTTGACTGAAGTATTATTATTATTATGGTGACTCCAATTTGTGAGGTCAATGACATTGGTAATATTATATGTTGGCTTCAATCGGTCAGCTTCTTTCCCTATTTAATTTTAGCCCTGTGTATTTGTGTGTGTGTGTGTGTGTACCGGCACTCGCGTTTATTTGATTAGGTGTGTGTGTGTTTGTGGGGGGGGGGGGGTCCTGACAAGGTTAAATCCATCCATTCAATGCTTTGCTCTCAGACAGCTAGGACCTGTGTGTTCTCTATTATTATTTGACCCCATTCCTAGTCTTTTCACAATCTGTACATTTTTACACATTTTATATTTTATCATTTGAGTACTTTTGGATTGTCTATAGTCAATAACAGTAAATTGATTCCGCTTTTTAAATCTCAAATTCCGATTTTTATGTATTCTGATTCCTCTTTGGGGCTATTGGGGATAGGAGCCTCTGATGACCACTACAGAGACCGCGCGATATGAAGGGACATACTTATTCTAGATTGGTTTGCTTTGTTCACATGCATTTTTGCTCATTTGGTTACACTCCGGTTAAGTTGATTTTCGGATAAGTATTTTTTTCTCGGTTCCCCTGGGCATTGTCTTATCCGGAGTCCACTGTAATCACAAGCAAAATGTATAAAATATTAAATATCTCTGCAAATAATGCAGGTAGAAGAAAAATATCACTCGATATAAGAAACCAGACTTGCTGAATTAAAAAATCATCTTAACTTTTTAGTGAAGTTAATATTTCCTTCTCAAAATTCAACATGAAATCATGAATGATAAGCACAATGTTTGAACCAGCAGCATAAGATAATAAATCAACCTCTTAAGAAACCCTTATAATCCCAAGACATCATGTTTTTACTTCCATGCTGCTTTATGGAATTGTCTGGTAATTATATTGCTTGATTTTGCCTTGGCCCTCTCTGGGATCCTTAACCGAAAGGGTGCAGTAAAATGTATTATTCCTATTATGGAGGATGATTTTTCCACTGTAAATCGTCTCTTTGTATGTTATTAGGAGGGTATCGAAATATACGTTGGCAGTATAGTGCTTTCCTCTTATACAGGATCATGCGCTTGTGCCCAGCAGGGTGTCCTTTGTGCCCTCAACCCCCTACCATTCAAAATTCTTTTCACGCCTTAAGGTCTATGACGCGTGACTGTATCCTGATTTCTGTGTTACTGAATGAACTGCTACCCTTTAGATAGGATGCTTGTCTGAAATAAATTACTTTCCGTCACACACACCCTAAGACCTAGCCACCCAATTATTCATGATTAACTCCCTGTGCTTGAGAGGCAAACTCAGGTATTGCATATCTCACCAAAACTAAAACTGAAAAAAAAAAGATCTCTGTATTTGCTTCTTTTCTCATCTTAAATTTACATCTCTTCCCGATTTAAAACAAAAGCGTACAAAAACAAAAACAAATAAATACACGTCATCCTTTATTATTATTATCTATTTTGATCCAGTTTTAATGGCGTAAAGAATGATTATTTAACCTCTACATGTATACTGCTTCATTAGCCACTAGTAACTCTTATTGTTTCTATACATATTCTATCTTGAAAGCATTAGAAAAATATTGTTAGAAAACGAAGTGGCACCTCAAAGTCTTATTTCTCCAATCTTATAAATATTACAAGTACCACTTTTCCCAAATGAAATAAACAATAGCAATGCTTTTTCAATTTTATAACACATTGGGACGATTCATTGTGTGTTTTTGTCTACTTATAAACTACAAGTAGTGGGTATTCATATGCAATTGTTTTAAAAACGACATCACACCTTCGACCATAAAAATCTACTTTGATCTAAAGAGGTCACACAATCATTTTGTCATAGCAACACCATGGTCGCCTTTAGTGTAGAGCGTGTGTATAAATTTGTCCTTTGTTTTTTGTTTAGCAATAAATAAACATGAAGAGACAAACCAGAATGAAAAAAATTAAATGGATAAATTGATAAAAACAACACATCGTTCAATAAAAACCAAGGCTTAAAGTCATTTTTAAAAAAATCATAGGTTAATGAAAACCGAAAAAAAGAGGGGTTTATTAGACTGTTCCATCATTAAAACTTACCCACTTACCGACCCGAGTTATCAATTGAAATATCAATATATATCGTATTTATTTTGTTTTAAACTATATAAATCATAAATTATGAAGGTACTTTAATAAAATGGTTTTCGTGAACTATTCTTTTTGTCAATAATTAATTGAGATCTCTGTTACAAACTACAATGATGTGAAAAAAAATCGGATAACACCCAAAGCTGAAAATAAGGATTTGGTGGGCTTTTTAAAAATGCGATACTTCAGCCATTAAACAACCCTCATTAAAACAAATTGGTAGAAATAGAGATAAGATGTTTGTCTTTTTGACAAACTTGGTTCAAATTTTATATCAAATAATATGTCGAGATTTTCCGCTGCTGTAAAGTTTTAAAACGGCAGTTTTCAACCTTGGATGCCCATTTTTTATTGTTTAAGTGGTATAGGAATAAAGCTGAAACCTTCCTCTTTAAGACGATACCAAATTAACTTTGTACGTTTTCTAATGGCAAAGGTATTAATGGTTGAATGACCCGGTTTAAAAATAGTCCTTTTCTCGACGCGTGATGCAAAATATATAGGTTTATTTTTTGCCACAAAAATGACGTCTATTGTGGTACCTAATTCAAGTGGTGTTATTCGGGATGTGTTACGACAGAATTTGACAAAATATTGTTATTATGATATTCCTATATTCTCTCAATCCCTTCTCATTGAACACTTTTACCAATCCATGCAAATGGAAATGGAAGTTAGTTCACCAACAAGAAAATAAATGGTTGTATGAAGCAATGTTGAAAAAGTGCATTATAATATATTATTTACACTTACAGATTTACAGTTTTACATTCCAAGTTGACCATCTCTTAGCATGCATTTTGGGCAGTGATTAACATTTTTGAGAATCAATTATCTTTTACAGAAGCAAAGAACAAGCCATTTGGCTCCAGTTGTTGACCTCAAACGTCATGTTGACTCTAACAGCCCCATGCAGTTCAACATGCAAACTGGAAAAGTAAGTGATATATATTTTTATAACTGCTTTCAGCACATTGAGTTGACAACTTGCATGTATTTATAAGAAATTTGACCAATTTTTTTTTCTTTTATCCTGCTCTGATCAGTTACAAAACATCATTACTTAATGATTTGAAATGTTCATGCTACTTTATAAATATTTGAAACTGGGTGGGGATCCTGACCTCCCATAGTGGGCAGGGAGGTACATGCTGTGTCTTCTATCCCCCCATACCCGTTTTCTAATTGTTTCCTGTCGTTGTCTTGGTATGAGATTACTTAGTTTTGTCCTGACCCTGGCTGGAGTCCTTGGCTGGGAGTGAAACAGTCGAATGTATAGTTATAGTTTTGGGAGATGATATTTTTTTCCTTGTAAATCATCTCTCTGTTATGCATTGTATTATGTTTAGTTTACATATTATATTATATGATTTATAAACATTTGAGTGCATTCCTCTTAGTTGGGACCTGTGCTTGTGTCTGGATGAGACTTTTAGGTGATCTCAAACTAAGTACTTTGACGGTGTGTTCTTGGAATCTACATCTGTTCCCTATTTGAACCAATTCCCTTTGTCTCACCTTTTCTTTTGTGCTTTAATTGTAATTCTAGAACTTTTTACTATCCCATTTTCTTCCTTTTTACTGGCGCTTATATGACCTTAATGTGTTGCAAGCGCCGTAAAACCCTTAAAAACAAAAAAAACAAAAACAAATATTTGAAATTTATCATAGCCTTAAAACCTTAATTTTATCAATATCTCATGTGATTTGGTCCCATTTGCTATTTTCTTATTTTACCCCCTGTCGATTTATTCTCAAATTTAAGTACTGAATCTAGTTAAAAGTATTTTAAACTTATGAGATTTAGGTCTAAGAGTAGACTAAGCTGTTAAAAGTATTTTAAACTTATGAACTTTAGATCTAAGTGTATACTAAGCTGTTAGAAGCTGTGGACTGTAAAATGTAATGTACAAAAATTAATATAACAGCTTAAAAAAAAAAAGAGCCCAAAACATTCTGTGTTCGTTATTTTGTTCTTTTTCAAGGCTGTTGTATTCATTCTTGTACACTGGTTGATCTTATAATCAAGAATTTGATATCTTACATCTTGTGTTGGCACTAAACTTTTTCTTGAAGTCATATTTTTAACAAAAAGGAAATACAAGTTTGCATATCATGTATGTTACAGGACTCTACATTTCGTGTGTTCCTTAATAGTAATCATTTTAACCTTATGATGGTTGCACCTTTAAATATACAGTGGACTCCGGATAAGACGATGCCCAGGGGAACCGAGAAAAAAGTCGACTTATCCGAAAATCAACTTAACCGGAGTGTAACCAAATGAGCAAAAACGCACGTGAACAAAGCAAAACAAGCTAGAATAAGGATGTCCCTTCATATCGCGCGGTCTCTGTAGTGGTCATCAGAGGCTCCTACCCTCAATAGCCCCATAGAGGAATCAGAATACATCAAAATCGGAATTTGAGATAAAAAAGCGGAATCTACTTACTGTTATTGACTATGACATGCTTTGCAACAGAAAATGTAATAAACAATCCAAAAGTACTCAAATGATTAAAAATAAAAAAATGTGTAAAAATGTACAGATTGTGTAAAGACTAAGAATGGGGTCAAATAATAATAGAGAACACACAGGTCCTGGCCGTCTGAGAACAAAGTATTGAATGGATGGATATAACCTTGTCAGGACCCTCCCCCCCCCCCCCCCCCCCCCCCCACACACACACACCTAATCAAACAAACTCGCGTGCCGGTACACACACACACACAAGGCTAAAATTAAATAGGGAAAGAAGCTGACCCTACTCAATAATATTATTACCGAATGAAGCCAACATATAATATTACCAAGGTCATTGACCTCAAAAATTGGAGTCGACATAATAATAATAATACTTTGGTCAACCCCCCTCCCAAAGATATAAAGATAATACTATCCAACATCAACAGCACACACTTTGAAGGGACTAATCAGACACACAAAATGTGTGTTGATTGACCATAGGAGATGCTGACGAAATAAGCCATAGCTCACTTTTTCACTAGAGATTTTTTTTTTTTTTAATTTTCCTGGATTGGAAAGATGAAAAGCGGAATTTTTGCCTTGAATGTGGAATGTATACCAATTAAGCGAAATTATTCTGCGAAAAGCGGAAGGGTAGGAGCGTCTCGGTCAAGGTCATGCTTCTTGTAAATCGAGACAGAAATAGCTGGTATGCCAATTTCCTATGCGATGATTTTCTGTGGCATGCCAGACTTTCCAAATGCATCGAATTTTCCTTTTCCGCGATAGGTTTGCCATTGTAGTTGTAGACTTGACTTGAATTCTTTATAAAATTGATACAAATTAAGAGGGCCATTACATAGGATGGCCTGGGATTAGAACCAAAAATAATCTTGAACTTGCGACAATGTAAAATTTGAGATGGAGAAATTAAAGTTATTCAATACTGCTTATGTACATTGAACACGGATGTCAGGCAAAGCACCTACATCACATCGATGTGCGCCAATCGTTCGCGGATATACTTAACCACAGAAAATTCTTACTGGTAGCTTTTTTAACCAATGGAAATACTTGTTTAATTGTGATTTTATTGTAGTCATGAGTGACAAGAACATCGACTTAAGCGACATCGACTTATGTGGAGTTTTTTTTTTTTTTACTAATGTTATATAGGAAGAAGGGGGAGGGACCAAGAAAAAAAATCGACTTGGGTAAAAATCGACTTAGGCAATGTCGACGTATCCAGAGTGCACTGTAAATGGAGGTTGTAGCCACAAGTGAAGGTACTTTATTCACACATTTATTCATTCTCCTATTCACTTTGTTAATTTATTTTTGTCTTTGTTGTTATTTAAGTTGGAGCGAGTCAACCCGTCCATCCAGCCCCAGGCAACGATTGCTATAGCACCAATCACACCACAGTCAACGTCTTCAGCCTTATCCTTGTCTCCTTTCCGCGGTGGTGGTGGTGGTGCTGGTGACCCATTACCCTTAATATCTGGCATAGCCGATGAGTATGATCCCCTCCGACCTAATGAGTATGATGAAGTCGTCAAGAAAAAGAAGGAAGAGAAGCAGAAAGAGAGGGAAAGTGAAAGGAAAAATCGAGATGACAGAAAAGAAGACAGAAGGGATGATAGACGAGATCGAGATAATAGAGAAGATAGAGATAGGGACAGAGACAGAGAGAGAGACCACAGAGATAGAGATAGAGATCGAGATAGAAACAGGTAAGACATAATTTTCATTTTAAGACAAAATGGCATTATAGATTAGGCATTGCACTAGCCCCTTACACTTGTTTAACATGAGTATTTTACAAGGGGTCCCTAGCCAACAGCAACATTTAACATGTATGACAAGACATGACGCCTCTTAGGCAATTTTGCTTTTTTTTTTTCGACTGTCAACCCTGTTAATAGTCAGGTACTCATTTTACACCCGAGAACGTTGAGAGAATATGAGTAAAGAGCCTTTTCCTAGGACCCAACTATATACCACTCAGAGCACGACTTGAATCCAAGATTTTCCGATCCATAGGTGAGTGTCATATCACAAGACCACAAAGTAAAGAAAACTACATTTAATTATGTTATCTCCACAATGGGAGGATTTCCATCCTTTTCCTTCTAATACAGAGAGTATGATTTCTTACAAATTAGAGTCTCAATATCAATCATATTTTTCAGGAGAAGACAAGATAGAAGAAATGATGATGGTGAGTCCGAAATGGAAAGAATGAGAAAGAGACGGGCAGAAGATGATGAAGAAGAGGAAATTGACAGATCCGTTAAACGTAAGTAATATTCTATATCACATCATTGAATTAAGCTCGTTCTTATGTGAACTTCTATGTGTAAAGCTGTGTACTCTAATGGATCATTTACACACATGTGTCAGAAAGCAATGATAATATTAGTTTTCTTTTAATTCTCTTTTTTGTTTAACTCTAACTTATAAATTTTTATGATACATTGATTTCTTATTCATTATCATCATCATCATCTCTCCTCCTTCTCCTCCTCCCTTTTCTTCTTCTTCTTCTTCTTCTTCTTCTTCTTCTTCTTCTTCTTCTTCTTCTTCTTCTTCTTCTACTATTTTACCCTCCTATAATTTTTACTATTATTCCATCTCTTACTGATGCGATTTTTATTTTATTTTTCACAGGAGGTGGTGCTGCCATTGCTCCACCTTCCATTTTATTAGAAGAAGCACCAGTCAATTTAGGTAAAGTTGCAATTTTTATTTTTTGTTTGAGACTTACGATGGAAGATTTACATAAATGTGGGAATTTCCCACCACGAATATAGAAGTAGTAGTAGTAGTAGTAGTAGTAGTAGTAGTAGTAGTGGTTGTAGTTGTAGTAGTAGTAGTAATAGTAGTAGTAGTAGACGTAAGTAGTAGCAATGGAAGTAGCAGTAGGCCAGGAGGAGGATTACAGTTAACACCACTTAAGTCTTCTTTTTACCAGTCCCTTTCCCCGAAAAGACAAGAATATAATAGAAAAAGATGAGCAGAAATAATCGAGTTTTACAAAGCCATTCAAAGTAAGCAAATGACAAAACAAAAACTCATTTCTTGTTTCTTTTCACTGTAGAGGCATGGATGCTAGTTTTCCAGCATATGCCGGAATTCCGGTTTCACAGTTCCAAAGTGAGCTGATTCCGGTTTCAAGTTTTCCGAGATATGAAAAAAACACCAATAAATTCCACTAAATTTAAGAGAACCAAATTATGTCTACTTTTCAAGTGTATGAAATCATTTGTTAGTCATACTCCAATACTATTACAACCTATTTGGTAAAAGGAATGATAAAATTGTATATAGATCATAGCTGACTTATGGTCTAATTATTGTAGCATGTGATAATGTTTTATGATCAAATTCAATACCATCGAATATATTAATTGGATTCTCAGTTTTTGTTTGTTAGCTGTTTAAATTCAATTCTTTATTTTGCTTTTTCCTGCAGAAGACAGGCCAAAATCCCCACAAAATATGGGCATGGCAATGATGTAAGTCATACTTTTCATTACATTTTTCTTCACCCCCCCCCCCCCCCCCCCCCCTAAATTCTATTTCAAGGTATGCATTTACTGTTTTTACCCTGAATGGGTGTTTTTATGTATATGTGTGCACAAAGAGAATTTCTTAAACACCACCCTAAGCAGTATTTTGGCCAGCTATTAAAATTATTTTTAAAAAAATACAAACTTGAACTGTGGATTGCTCCTTGAATTAACAAGGACAATACACCATGATTGGACGGTAGTTTACTTATGTTTTGAAAAGGATCTAAAATTTATCACCAGCATTGTAAGCAATTCTGTGGATTCAAGCTTTCCTTCTGAGAAGGGTTCCTGACCTCCCATAGTGGGCAGGGAAGTACTTGCTGTGTCTTCTATCCCCTGTATCTGTTTTCCAATTGCTCTTTGTCTTTGTCTTAGAATGAGATTACTTAGGTTTTGTCCTGACCTTGGCTGGGAGGGAAACAGTCGAATTTATAGTTATAGTTTTGAGAGATGATATTTTTTTCCTTGTAAATCATCTCTCTGTTATGCACTGTTATTTATTTTATTCTTAACATATGGTTTGTAAACATTTGAGTGTATTCCTCTTAGTGTAGACTTGTGCTTATGTAAGGACGAGACATTTAGGTGATCTCAAACTAAGTACACTGATAGTGTGCTCTTGGAATCTACACCTGTGTCCTATTTGAATCATTTCCCCTTGTCTTACTTTTTCCTCAAGTCCTTTTAATTGTACATCTAAAATGTTTTTACTCTCCGATTTTCTTCCTTTTTACTGGCGTTGATATGACCTAAATGTGTTGCAAGCGTTGTAAAACCCCTAAAAACAAACAAAAACAAACACGCATTCCTTTTCTTGTCAGTGAAGTTATTTATTTTGCATCACTGCGTCTTTATTTGGCCACTTAAGTTTGACTGCAAATATCAGTTGTGGTGATACATATATCGCAAAGAGGGCCTCTAGTATGAACTGACAGGAAAAAAAAAATTAAAATGCCTCATACACTGTATAATATAACTGTCTCTATATAAATACTGCCAAAGGAGAACAATAGGGATAAAGTGAGGAGTTTGAAGGTATTGGAATGGATGAAAGTAGTGCAGTTTGAAAAGTAAGAGATGGAATTTGAGTGGAAGTGTTTAAGGAGAAAGGAAAGGAATAACAATACAGTAGCAAAAGGGAGGCCTCCTGAGGGAAAAGAGAGGGAAGGGAAAGCTGAAATAAAGACTAAGAGAGTGGAAAGGAAATGTTTAGGCCTTATGGCCTCCTGGTGCTAAAAGATATTTATTGTAAAGGTATTCAAATAATCATGTTTTCCCATTATGTTCAATGTAAATCAGATATGGTACTGTCTTTTTGCCATAACTCACTCTTCATTAGTTGTCATTCAGATTTAACTTTCATTTTAATTTTTTTCCTTTTTGTTTTTACCTTGTTCACAAATGGCCAAGCAAGCCGAAAACATGTTTGGAAAAGTCATTGGTGTAGTGATAAGTAATTTGCCTTTGAATTAGGTCTTGAATCGAATGCTGGTATAGGCAATGAAATTTTTATCTTGTGACCCAGAAATTTTAGTGGCTCGGTTATGTATATTGGTTTTGCACACAGACTTTAAAACATAGGTACTGTTCTTTAAAAAACCTGTAATTCTTCTTCTTCTTCATTCCCCTATTGCCGGGTGGGGTTCCTGGCTTCCCATAGTGGGCAGGGAGGTACATGCTGTGTCTTCTATCCCCCCATACCCGTTTTCCATATGTTTCCTGTCATTGTCTTGGAATGAGATTACTTAGTTTTGTCCTGATCCTTGCCGGAGTTCCTTGGCTGGGAGGGAAACAGTCGAATGTATAGTTATAGTTTTGGGAGATGATATTTTTTTCCTTGTAAATCATCTCTCTGTTACGCATTGTATTATGATTAGTTTACATATTATATTATATGATTGGTAAACATTTGAGTGTATTCCTCTTTGTTGGGACCTGTGCTTGTGTCTGGATGAGACTTTTAGGTGATCTCAAACTAAGTACTTTGACGGCATGCTCTTGGAATCTACATCTGTTCCCTATTTGAACCAGTTCCCCTTTGTCTTACCTTTTCTTTTGTGCTTTAATTGTAATTCTAGAACTTTTTACTATCCCATTTTCTTCCTTTTTACTGGCGCTGATATGACCTTAATGTGTTGCAAGCACCGTAAAACCCTTAAAAACAAACAAAAACAATTCCCCTATTGAAGGAGGTAGGTTAGATGTATGTTGCTGCAATTTTCATGTTCGGCATTGATGCCTGTCTGGACCAATTGCACCTTTCAGCCTGATGACTCTTTGGCCTGCTTTTCTGTTGGGATGCGTTTCATCCAAGAATTGTACACAGTTTCCTTCTGAACAGGTTTCTAGACAAGGCTTACAATTCCTGTCCAACTGTGATACAATCTAGAATATTTCACAAAAGTACATTTAAAAACGCCTTAAAGCTTAAAGGAAATTGTTACCCTAAGAGTTGTTGATATACAAAATGCCATTCCAACTACTCTCAAAGATGCGCTGTATTCGAAGT
>NC_088365.1:29718958-29818958 GCF_034508935.2 Berghia stephanieae
TAATCTTCTCCAGAATGAAACGAATACAGAGAGAAACTGGTGCTATATGGCCTGTTATAAACAAAAAAGAAACGTTAAATATTTTTATACATAATGCTTTTCAATTGATTCCTGATAGATTAAATTTATTTAAAAAACACACACAAAAAAAGAAGGAAGGCTAAAGACAAAAGGCTGCAAAGATTTGGAAAATAAAGGGTTATGAACTTTGGATCAGAATTTTTAGTCCTCTATCCTTATTTTGGTTTATAATTTTTGACAGAAGTTTTTTTTTCAATGCTTGTTTCAGATGCCAGATCTTCCAGACGAGGAGAGTGTGAGGATTTTTATTGAATTTGATAGGATGGAATCAGCTATTAAAGGTGAGTAGATTAAAAGGCATAGCATTGTTACACTGGCTTGAACCATGAGATCCAAGGTGCCGGAGTTAGTAATGGGATTTTTTATGCATTAAAAGGACAGTAATAGTCACTTACAACTCCTTTCGTCGAGAGTAGACTATGCTTCTAACTTGAGACCAATTAAGAGTATAGTTATATATTAGTGAGAGTTATTTGCTTTGATAAGAAATCAAGTCTTTAAACAGGAACGTAGTTTCCCCTTGAGGCCAAGTTTCCTTTCTCACTTCATTTCTTATTTGATGGTAACCTTTGGATAGATTGGTTATCAATGATGAAGCACATTCTACCAGATCTAAATTGCTCCCAACTACTTCAAATAACTGTGGGATAGACATTGGCATCATGAAATATAAGTGAAGCGCTCTATCAACTCATTCATTTGCAAGACTCGTAACCCCTGAAATACTCATTAGGTCGACATCAGTTATTTAGCTGACGCTATGGATTTGGTTTTGGGATTATCTATAAATATGGAATGTGTGTTATTCTTTTTTTTAAAATTGCTGTTAGTCCTGTCAGAGTTTGGTTTTCCTTCTTCAAGTTCACCAAAATAACCCAATGTTTTTTTGGGAAATTAGATTATATTTTTTTATAGAAAGCATAACTGCCAATAGTAATAATGAAAATCAGTTTCATCTTTATTTTATACCTGGAACAGATTTAGACCAGTTTTTTTGAAATTGTGTTTCCACAAGTTTCAAAATTATTTCTCTATTATTGTACTTTATTTACCAGAAGATACGATATTAAAAAAATGACCACAAACGATAATTTCAGAAGCTACTCTTGTTCAAATTTTGATACCAGTCTCTTATTGCCTAATCATTTGTCACTTTGATCTTAAAAAAAACAAGTCATTTGTCATTGTTTCATTTAAATAAAGTTAACCCATAGAGGCCCGCTTCCCCCGGAGTCGCCCGCGACTGTTGAGGCCTGCATCGCCCGTCATCACCCGCGGCCCCCGAGAAAAAACGGATCATGTTTACTTTGTTATTGCAACGAATCACTTCGTTTTATTCTAAACCGGAAACATCGTAAACGTAATGCGATCGTTCTATTTCCGTTTCCTTTTTACCACACGTTTATATCGTTGATAGCAAGTGAGTAATCGAATTCAGAAAAATGGCATTCCCGTACCTCACGAGTTTGTTGCGTGGAGCTAGAAATGATGTTTTGGAGAGTGGTGTAGACGATGAAGAGGATTTTGGAAATGAAAGCGATATCGAACAAGAAAGAGAAGATGTAAACTATGGTGGAGATGGACAAGGGACAAGACAAGGCGTTAGCACCCGATCAAGGTGATTCGGACACTGAATCGGAGTCCGAGATTGATGAAAATGACGGGAATGGGGGTGCGGGGAACGAGTTTTTTTTTTAAATATTATTTTTCCCAATTTATTGAAATCAAAACATGTCATGTTATATATCATTCGAAAGCAAATTTATCTGGCTATAAAAAGGAATTAAAATTATAATTTTATGTCATTTGGTTCTCGTTTAATAATTTTTAAACTTTGTGTTGGTATTTTTTTGTTAAGAGTTATGCCCCTTACACTGGGCCTCAGGGGAATTTTTTTTAGTAAACACCGGGCCTCTATGGGTTAAATAACATTATATTTTATTCATCCTCTTGAGGAATTTTCCGATAGGGTATATCTGGAGAAAAGGCTAGATAACTCAGGCGTCAGCTGCAGTGCAGTGATGTAAAATTAACAATAGAGGCTAAGTTTCTTGCTCTAGGAAAGTGTAAATGTTGCTGCATTCATTTGATCTGTTTTTGTAATTAAATTGAAGCTTACATTCAACTTAACGTTATTACGAGGGCTCTTTCAGAAATAACCGAAAAATGCCCATTGCTCAGCAACCAGTGGAGATTTTTTAATTCTGTAAACGACATGATATTCCTTATTTCCTTACGGATATTCCCAGAAATTATGAAGTGCATCATTTTGCACAATGAATTTCTAGACGATTTTAAAGATGGCGGCCCACCTTGAAACTTGGTCAAAGGAGGAAATCAGAGCTGTCATACGTTTTTTGAACGCCAAAAGTCTGAATCCTACCGAAATTCATAAAGAACTTCAGAGTGTATATGGTGAGCATGTTATAAGCCGTACACAAGTCTATCACTGGTGTAATTTGTTTGAAGCCGGCCATTCCGACTTGACAGACAGGGAAGGGAGAGGGCGTTCGATAACTGCGACGTCAGAAGACAATGTGAAGCGAGTTGATGAGCTTATTCGTCAAGACAGGGGTTGAAACTTCATGAAATCGCAAGCAGTCTTGAAATTTCGGAAACTTCTGCCCATAGAATTGTATTTGATGAACTTGGCCACAGAAAAGTCAGCGCAAGAGGTTCCTAAGCAATTGACAGACAATCATAAAGAACAAAGATTGGACATCTGCAGGGAACTTTTGAGAAGAAGCAAGAGCTCACGCAGGGTTCACGGGCATACTGCCAATGCTGGCGGAGACTTTCTAGGGTACGATTTGACTTTTCTTGACAGCATAGTCACCGGTGATGAGACTTGGTTGCACCATTGCACCCTAGAAACAAAGCAAGATTCGATGACATGGAAACATCCATCCTCACCTGTCGCGAAGAAATTCAAAGTCATGCGGTCAGCAAAGAAAATAATGGGAACTGTTTTCTGGGACAGTCGTGGTGTTATTCTGTTCGAAACCTTACAACCTGGAGAAACAATCAATGCTGCAAGGTACTGCCAAACTCTTGACAAGCTTAGGGAGGCCATTCGCAGAAAGCGCCCAGGGCAGTTGACCAACAGGGTCATTTTGCAACACGACAACGCTACACCCCACACAGCACGAGTGACGCAAGGTTGGCTAGAGAAATATGGATGGGAGATTTTGCCACACCCACCACACAGTCCAGACCTCGCACCATCTGATTATCACATCTTTGGGCCACTGAAACGTGAGCTGGCAGGAAAGCGCTTTGATGTCGATGAAGAGCTTGTTGACCATGTGGGGAAATGGCTACAAAACCTTGACGGAAATTTCTTCCGAGAGGGTATCTATTCCATGGTGCGGCGTTGGCAGAAGTGTGTCGACAGACTTGGCTGTTACGTAGAGAAATGAAGGACGAGTCAAGGTATGAACACGTGCAAGCATTTATTTATGAAAGAGCCCTCGTATTTATTGCTCTAGGAAAAGAAATAAACAAGATGTCAACAGTAGGTCTGGAACTCACTCGCCATACTGCTTCTCAAAATATATTAGTGTCTTATTAAAATGTTTGACTCAAAAGGGACCTTTTGTAGCCAGAGGTCATGTACTTATCTTGCATAGGCTGATAAAATCATTTGTCACTTTTTGCGATTCAGTGCTGTTAGCCATGGCTCTATGTGAAGAATTCACAGGACATGAACAGCTGTAGTGATTTAGACACTGGTATATGTTTGCATCCAGCCAGTATTTTTATGCTTTAACTGTTTTTTAAATCTTTTTTTTACAGCTGTTGTGGATCTCAATGGTCGTTTTTTCGGTGGTCGAGTGGTCAGGGCAAACTTCTACAACCTGGACAAATTTAGAAGATTGGACTTCAGCAGTCCCATTGATTAACCACAGTTGTTTTTCTTTTGGTTTCTTTTTTTTTGATAAGTGTATTTGTTCTGAGTTTGATTGACAGTATGGATGGAAAAGGGTTAAGGAATAAGTGCCGTAACATTTACCTAGCATTTTAACTCATCACCATCATCTCTCATATTTTGCCAGGGCCAGGGTTATGAATGATTCATATTACTTTTCATCATTGCAAGAATGAGGTGATTTGTTAAAATTGTAGTATGTTGTGAATAAATATGTAAAATTTGTAAAATTTTGTTTGTCGTTTTTCTTTATTATAATTTTTTTTTAAATATTTTTTCCTTGTGATGGATCTTTAGATGAATAAGACAAAGAAAAGTAAAACCTTGTTATAACTTCATATTAGGGACCAGGGCATAAATGATTTTGTGAATAGTTGTGTGTCATTAATATGATACATGGGTGCCAGATCGATGGCGCGGCGGCATGCCATTTTTTAAAGACTTTCTTGAGTGATCTACCTGGTTTTTTTTTTTAAGTTGCCGGTCATGTCACTATCATGTCTTATGTCATATTTTGACACATGTGCCCAGTTGCTTGAATTTTGATGAGAGCCTGTTTTTTATGACGTCAATTAGACAGATTTGGACCAAATGTCTAAGTGACACAAGAGTAGTAGTGTTCTTTGATCAGTTGATTGTCGAAAGGGGGTGGGGGAGGTGGAGAACAGATGGGTCTTTTTTTTTCTGTTATGAGTGGCTATTGGGTTGGGGTTTGTTTTGTTTTTTTCTCTCTCTTTCCTTATCATTTGTCTTCTTTTATAATTTTCTTTCTTTCTGATTTTTGTTTGTTTAATATAGAATTCATCACAACTTCCAATTAAAAGATTAATTCATTAACTATTCTAACAGAGTAGTCTCTCTCTCTCTCCCTCCCCCTCTATCTCTGTCTCTCTTTCATATTTCCTCTGGTTCTATCTTCATGTAAGTCATCTGGTTTTAGAGAGACAATATAATATTACAATAATCCAAACATGATTGATTTAGTTTACTTTTGTTAGATATACTAACAAAACATAATGGCTCTACTTACATTCATTGTGACTTTAATAATTATCAAGGTGCTGCTAGACCTGTGGTGTTGATAGTTTAGACTCATAGTGCTGATGACTGTGGAGCGACTATTGCAAATCATATTTGTTTGCTCCGTCCTGAGGCAAGTCTACATGCTGAATGCTTGCCCAGCAGTCCTTGCAGGTATTTTGAAATCCAGGCGATTGCACCCATGATGATATGATGAGTCATTTTTTATGATAAAATATCCCACTAAAAGAATGCCTGCATTCCACTATGCCAGGAAATACTGGGTGTCCTCAAATCGCCTCTTAACAGGACATGGCAGAACTGCATCAAATATGTGCAGATGGAAACTTGGGAACGGTGATGCCTGCTGGAAATGTCAGGCAGCTCCAGAGACCAGCGATCACATCGTCCTTCACTGTCCACTAACTAAACTGGAAGGTGGCTATGATTGAGTCCTTAGGGTAGAGGAAGACTTTCGAAGCTGGGTTGATGAGGTGTAGCCATATGCTACTACTACTACTATAATGAGTCATTGCATCGTGATATCCGATGTTGGTAGTACATCAGGAAGCATTGTGGTATGGTTTTATATCAAGGATAGTGAGTGTGAGTAAAACAAAAACAAATTTGAATTGCTCTAATAAAAAAACAGAAAGGACAGTCATGAAATTTTGGCATAGATTTTATCCTTCTTATTGTGCTTCACAATGCTCCAAGAATTCCCCATATGAAAACAGATATCCATTTTAAATAGTACCAAGTCAAATGTCAGGCGTCTTTATTTTATAAGCACTCTTCCAGTAAGTATCACTGCCTAGAATTCATTCAGACATGAATTGATAGGGGGTTATGTATTTTGTCAATTGGCTTACACAAAATTGAGGTGGTGCTTCTGACACTGTAGGTCATTTCAGAGTAAGTAAAAATGAAAATCAGGTAAAAGCACCCAAGAAAAGTAAGACAAAAGGGGTTATTCAAATAAACAATCAATGCTTCTAGTTTGAGACCACCCAAAAAGTTCCACCAAGACACGAGACCAGGATCCTGCTAAGAGTGATATTCTCAAATATGTACAAAATGCATTAGGGTTGAAAAATGTTTTACAATTACGTTACAGAGATACGATATACAAGAAAAAAAAAACCCAATGCAGTAAATATATCGACATCAGACTTGACTCCCAAATTTTTAAATATACAAGGGTGTCCATAAAGTCTTTCCCTGAATTTATTCTACAACCGTTATAGATATTTGCATCCAGTTTTCACTATCTCCTTAGAAAAAGTCATACAGTTATGGTCATGACCTTCATTACTTCACCAAAGATAGCAAAATGAACGTGAACTTAAAAGACCAAATTTTTCTCTCTTATTTTTTAATCACAACGAAATTGCAAATAGTAGCTCAACATTTCATAACCCAGATTGGCAGACCAATAGGACATGAAATCGGCATTTAAAAAAGAAATGGGTGTTCTAAATTTTCTGAGACACTAAGTGAATGTTTGATATTGGCAGATACCTACTTAAAATATTTATGGGCCCACAATCCTTTACAGTCAAAACGATTACTGTAAATGTATATTTAGATCTGCTAGAATTTTATGCTGCATTCTATCTTCATGAATATTGGCCTTATATATACACATTTTTTGCATTAAGACGGCGTTACCTCCAACTTGGATTCAGGCCATTCGCAAAAATTACATGGAAAGAACTCAAAATAGGTTGAATTTGCTTGTAGGTAGCCATGGCAACCATATTGAGTATAAGATAATGGTAAACAAAGTGTAAAGCATGTATTTATTCATAAATCCAGGTTATAAGAATATTGACTATAATTTTTTTTTCTAATAAAGATGTTATTAAACAGGGAAAGACGTAATGGAGATTCTGAATTTATAATATTACTTTCTATAGTTTTATCAATGCACATTTGACCAGAACATGGTTACATTGACATTGCCATTTTATCAGTGAAGGCAATAATAATAGTAATAAAGCAAAACAAAAAATAGTAATTGGATAATGATAATTAGATTGAGGAAAAATGCCCCCCCCCCCCCCCCCCCCCCCCCCCAATAGAATACCAGCAGCTCGGACGAGAGCAAAGCCAAGTCATTTCAACTCTGGGCTATGGTGTATTCAGTCAAGGAAGAAGAGGGAGGAAGAGGAGGAGGAGAAGAAGAGAGGCATGTTTATGTTTTCATGGGTTTTACAGTGCTTGCCTCATATTTAGGTAAATTTCAGTGCCTGTAAAAAGCAAGGTGATAGAGTAAAAGTTGTAGACCTGAAGCTATAAGCAAGACAGAGAGGACTAGTTAAAAAGAGAACAAGATTTCACAAACAATCCACCGCTGTGCTTATTTGGACATTAACCAAAAGTCCCATCCAGGCAAAAGCAAAGGGTCCCACTATGAAGGAATACTCAAATGTTTACAATGCACAATACATTCAAAACTTAATCATAATAATACATAAAAGATGATTTACAATGAAAAAATAGCTCTCAAAAAACGATAAAAGTGGCTGCTTCCCTCCCAGGCCAAGGAAAAAACTGAGCAATCTCAATCCAGAATAAAGACAGACATCAATATGGAAAGAGAAAACAGAAAGAAGACCCAGCAAGAGATCTAACTTCCCACCAGGGGAGGTCAGAAGATCCTACCTAGAAAATGTGTCAGTCACTTTCAGAAAGAGAGCAACGTGGAAGGAGAAAACATAGAAGGATAGAAGGCACAACATGAGTGACTTCTGCAGTCCACCAATGACCAGGGGAAACAACTTTTTCTTTTCTGAAATAATTTTATTCTCAGATCGATTTGGATGACAGATAAATCGGTCAAATTATTTACAAACATGTCATACTGTCTATCAAAAAGTACATTCAAATCAGTCATTTCATACTCGCACTCATGATTATTATAACAATTTTATCTTTTGAAAAATGACAACAAACGTAACGAAATCAACTTAAAATATTCTTTCAGCTCTCCATTGGGGCTGTCCTATTTTTACATAAAATTTCTTCTGGTTTCTGCTTTGTCATAAGATTCTTCCAAAACTTGCTAAGCGCCATGGTAAAAAAATAAATGCATTTAGTCGAAAGTAGTTTATGCCCTTTCATATACAAAATTTTGGAAGAATAAATATAAATGACAGCAGAACAGAGAAATCAATTGACCATACACGTGTTGTATGACGGATCCATTCTCAGTTCCTTGACATTGGAAGCGCATGCTTTGTCGAAAACTGTGGGATGTTCGAAAGTTGTCTCAAGGAATACCACAAGTCACATAGTACAACTATCTATACTTAGATGGGATTGAGCTGGAATTAAACTCTACACACACAATAAATAAAAAATATTAATAAATAAAATAATCAAATAATAATTAAAAAATAAAATGAATTAATCAATTGCAATTTCAATTACAGATCTTCTAACTTCTTCCCATGGCCTACATTTCTATTTCAGATCTATGATCCATTGGTTTTTGTTTTTTTTTAGACATGAAGAACAGACACATATCTCTTCCAACGTTTTCAGGAACCAGTACTTAAAAAGATTGTTTAAATATTTAAATTTCACATCACTGTTAGTACAATTTCGTCAGGAAGACCTGGATGTCGGCAGACACACATAGAAAATCTATGCACGAAGAATTATTTTTTTTTGTGAACCATGGGAAGATAAATTGCACCATTACATTTCACTACGCTTTTTCCATTATTCAAACCACACAACTTGATATAATAACCTTCAACATTCAACCATTCTTTTCTTTTTTTTAATTAATCTGTACACATGGAAGGATGATGAGAATAAAGACGATAATGAGTGATGAAGAAATAAAGCTAAGAAATTTAATTTGTACATACAACGTATGTGGTGATTAAATTGAGAATTTACAAATAGACTACATATCGAATTACAAAAATGTTTATAATGTAATTTTTAAATACAATATTTAAAACGACAAACAAAGAATAATTCAAGGGTGTGAATGGATGAAACAGATCCTTTAACATAGCTTAATCAGTGGAGCATCTCATCCAGACACAAACCCTTATTTAACCCTGTATTACCTAAAAAATTTTGTTCTCTCTGGTCTCCCCGTCCCACCATCAATAAATGAGCAGCTGGTTTTAAACTTGAAAGAAAGTAGTGTCATATCCAAGCGTCGTTTTGGTTAAGCAACAAGCAATTTTTACAGTCTGTTTAATCCTACAGAAATCAGGATAAATTCTGGTCTCTATGGTTTTAATAATAATAATAATAATTAGTTACTTATATAGCGCTCAACTTCCACATAAGTGCTCAGCGGCGCCTTACAATATATTTGGAGGACTTTGTTTTTTCCGTTCATGTCCCTTTTAAAATATGTAATGCTTCACAAAGACCATAACATTTGAGACTTACAATTCAAAAAAAGGTCACAAATCAACATAATGTGATGCATGTTTCAATGACAGAAGACCAAAAGTCTTTTGGTGTTATTTTTTTTTTTTTTTTTTTGTGTTTTTTTTCCCTGCTTTCATATTTGCAAACAAGTCAAACCGGTGGTAAATTATTTATTTTTTAAAGAAAAAAAAATATGAAAAACCAGTACTTTGATGGTTGGGTAAAAACTTTACTTGACCAAAGCAGATGCAAACTCATCTACTTTTCTATATCAGGCAGTTTCTGTTTATGTTTTATGCATTTCATTTCAGTGGAAATTTAAATTGATAAGTAACAGGTCATTTTTTCAGACAGAAAATCTCCACTTTCGTTTCTGTAATCTATTCTGAAAACCATTTAGAAAAACCATACATATCTATTTTTAAAAATGAGAGGGCAAATATCTGTTTAACGCACAGCAACTACACCCCACCAAGTTTGAACAAATCAGTAAGTAAGACTGAGACTGCTGAAAACTATTAAAACCATCACAATGTATACAACAATGAGTAAATGTCAAACCACAAATGAAATGCCACAGGCTTGTTCATGTACAGTTTTATCACAATGTCTAGAAGGTTACTAAATACATCTTATATACATTTGCCTTGTCTTACAACCAGTTCAAATCATTTAAGACTTCCAATGCATTATTCCAATACACGTGTCATATGGAGAGAGGCGGAGACTAAATGCAGCACTGAAACAACTTGTCACTGTCGGTTAAAATCACGTAAGAGGAGAATATATCCATGTTAGACAAAACGGATAATTTTTTTTTTTAAATACAAGAAAAGAAAATTTCCTCTTCCCCTGCGGGCGCCTAATTTTAAAAAAAAGTTTCAGAAAACTTACCCAGTTAAGGAATGCTACTTTTTAAAAAATTAAAAAAATTGGGGGGTATTTTTATATCATTCTGCATTGTGCGGCCTATGTGCTCTTGTGGTATGACACTCGCTTTCGGATCAGAATGTCCTGGGTTCGAGACTCACTCTGCGCATAGTTGAGTCCTTGGAAAAGGCTCTTGACACACATTCTCTCACTGTACTCAGGTGTAAAATAAGTACCTGGCCGTTAACAGCTTTGTCTCTGTCCGAAAAAATTGTACTATCGCTTAAAAGGCGTCCCATCCTACTTGTTAAATGTTGCTGTTGGCCAGGGACCCCTTTGAGCACGTTTAGTGGATAATGCGCTATATAAAACCTCAATTTATTTTTTTTTTAAATCTCAATTGATTGGTTTTAAAAAATTACACACTATCTTCTATATTCATTGGCTTGGTGTTGTCATATATTATAAGATATTTTGTCTTGTTTTTGATTTTGATTTTTTTTTTTTTTTACATATTATTAGAAAACAGCGAGCCTTTGGAAATGGTGTACACATAATTTCTTATGATCATTGTCATGTACATGTAAGTTATCATCATAGTGTTCTCTATAAATTCAGATTGCATGATATTGTAATGCTTAAGGAGGCTGAAATTCTTAAATAGTTTCAACTGGTTGAAAGACCATATA
Organism: Berghia stephanieae; assembly: GCF_034508935.2. Taxonomy (NCBI): domain Eukaryota; kingdom Metazoa; phylum Mollusca; class Gastropoda; order Nudibranchia; family Aeolidiidae; genus Berghia; species Berghia stephanieae. Next base: position 29,729,951 of record NC_088365.1, read on the forward strand.
ATCATAATAGTAATAGTAACATCAACAACAACAATTATTATTATTATTACTACTACCATTATGAAGAACATAATATTGAAATAATAGCTGCTTTGAACTTGATACAAAGGTTATTTCATAGAGAAAAAAGTTACAGGAGATAAAAATACAAAACATCCATTGTTAACAAAAAAAAATGTATTTAAAGATACGAAGAGGAAAGACTTAATATATAATCACTTCTGAGCTATAGGTTATGAGGTATGATGGTTCAAACATTTTATTGATGACATAGTCAAAACGTCAAAATGTTAATACCTGAATTTTAAAAAAGATTACATTTTCAATGTCAAGTTCACAGATAACCAAAGGCTGATAGCTTAACATGGATACCTTTTTGTCTTAGAATGAAAATTTGGGCTTTCAAAGTTATTAAGCTTAGCATGAGAATCTAAACAGAGAATCTTTTTTTAAAAAGAAAAATACAATTATAAAGAAACTATTGAAAAATTTAATAAGAAGCAAAGTCTTGTAATAGAAAAAGGGGTAAAAACAAATTGAAAGTTAAAAAAATAATTAAAAATTAAAAGCTCAAAAACTACACAATGAAAACTTTTAACCTACATCTTATCCATTTAATTAAAATAAGAAGTTTATTAAACAAATATAGCATTTCAGATCGCTGAACAAAAATAAATAATTGTGGGAAAATGAAAACAAATGATCGTTTATTTCTTAAAGTTCAAATCAATACAAGGGTGAATACAGTAATAAATAAGTGATGGAAAATGGAATATATATAATATTTATATATATGAAGTGGACACATTTTGAAATATTTAAAACACAATCTTTGATAATAGCAATAATCAATAGTTTTATGTGATTCAGCTGCCTCTTTGTGAGACATGAAATTTTTAAAAAATATCTTGCACTGTGCACCAATTTCTTTTCTTTTTTTTGGTTAAGCAAATTTATCCATTTCATTTCAGTGGGAGACAGAATGAAATTGAGATAATGGAACTTGCGTTGTTAACTATACAAATAATAATCTCACGACATAATTCTTATTATTATTGTGATTACAACCTTTCAAATCGACAATAAACTGTCTTTTTGACCTCATCCATTTGTTGTGTAATGGATTCAATTTGAAATAACTATCAATCCATTAATCCCATGGAGATTTCAAATTTTAAAAATCTATATGTGGTAATACAACACCAGCCTTAAATTTTTTAACCAAAACAATCTGCACCTACAAATCGTTGTGAAACTTCAGTACCTAGTCCAAAGGCATGAGGCCAATGGACTGAGAGATTAACCCTGTTTTTGTGAAAGGGACGGTAACAACTGCTGACTCCTCTCTGAATAGAATTATGTTCAATTCACAAATACTTTCTGTCAATTCTAAATCACACCCAACAATGCTTTTAAAAAGAGAAGTTGAATGCACTACAGAATTCAACCCCAGATGTTTGCATGTTAGACCGGGTGAGAATCAAGCCATCCCACCCCATCTATATCAAGTACAAGATGGGAAAGCTTCCCATTCCCATTTACAGTATCAGGTAACAAGGACTAGAACAAGAATTGATTTTAATCTTTAAAAGGCGAGAATAAATTCTTCATTACTCATCAGGTCAGAACTACAGATCTGTTTTCACCAAGGGAGCAGTAGCATTGATGTGACTTGAGCTTTATAAAAGCTTGAGTATCATAGTTGTTACTGCTTTTTTAAATAGTAAAAACGATAAGATCTGATGTCAGATTAGAGAACAGTTCCAAAAGAAAATATAACATTTAAACAATTGCAAGTACCTTTATAAAATGTAATCAATATTTTTAATCTGAAAGGTATTAATTGGAACTGAAATCAGTAAAAATATGTTCATGTCAAAACATAACTGGAAAGGTTTTTTTTTTTTGGGGGGTTTCTTTTTTTTGTTTGTTTTTTTGGGAGGGGGGGGGGGGGGGGGGTTCTTATATTGGTTGTCAAACCTTTTTGAAAGGCAACAGACCTTCTGTTGACAACACAACAATACTATGGATGACGTCAATGAATACTAAGCTGCCTGAAGCAGTGGACTGTAAAAGTATTGAGCAAAAATTAATAAAACAACTTCAAAGAAGAACAGAACATATAATAAGGAACATTTCTCGCTCAGCTCAAATGTTCTTTGCTACTTTGCTCTTTTGTGAAGCTGTTGTATCTATTTTTGTTTTATATATATATATTTATATATGACGACGTCAGGTGTCAAATCCCAGTAGTATCTATACACTAATAGTGAGTGGTTTGGGTGACAGTGACTAGGAGAATCCAGCGGTAACGGCTTCCAGCATTGGATAGACAGCCATCAGGACGGCAAACAGCAACATGAGTAAAGGGATGCTGGAAACGAGTGACACCTGCAACGGGAAAAATAGAAATCAATGGTTTACCTTCCTCCCATATAAATACTATTTAAAAAATGTGAGCTTTTATATAGTGCAATATCCACTAAACACGCTCAAAGCGCTTCACAAGGGGTCCCTGGCCAACAACAACACTTAACATGTAGGACGTGACATGACGCCTGTTAGGCGACATTACAATTTTTCAGACAGAGACAACGCTGTTAACAGCCAGGTACTCATTTACACCGGAGTACTGTGACAGAATGTGAGTAAAGAGCCTTTTCCAAGGACTAAAATATGCGCAGTTCACTACTTTATCAAATTTATCCAGCTGAAAAAAACGATCTAATGTATCAAGTATATTACAATGCAGTGAGTGACCCAGTGCATTATGTTTTATTTACCGAATGGAGGTGCACACAGCAAATCAATAACATTTTAAAGAAAACAAATCAGGGAAATCAAAAATCTTGCATGAAAGTTTTTGTTTTATGGTAAATGATTACAGTTCTATACATACAAGATTTTTTTTAATGCTAAGGGTAAGACTGCCAGATTGTTAAATTGGGCATTAAATCAGAGGATGAATACAAAATACATACATCTTATTGGTTTTACATCTAAAAACAAACCCCAAATACTCAATGAAAGAAGTAGATATTGGTTTATTTTGATTTCAATGCACAATTTTTAACATAAGAAATTAAATTTGGCATATATTAGCAACAAATAGTAATTTTCAGCCTCTCCCCTTCCCCCTTTGCACAGCCCAAGAAACTAAGTTTAAAAAAGTAGTCACATCTACCATTCTAGATTTGTTCTGTAGTTGATTATAGTCAGTGGTCAGGTCAGTGACTTGTTTCTGTAGACAGGAGATTTCCACAGTTTTCTCCTCACAAGACTGTCTCAGATTCGCCAACTCTGTGTTTGCCTCGTCCAACTACAAAATTTGAAAAATAAAAATTTTAGAATAAATATATGGAAATAATAGTAGGTACACTTTGGAGAACAAGATGGATGTATTATCTCATTCATTGATCTGAATAGCAACCCCATAATTTTTTAATATAAATTACTAGGATACAAAGTCAAAGATGCCAACCCATAGTGCAAGTAAAATGGGATTCAACTTATCAAAAATACGATATTATTCCGAATATTATTTTACCAGAAAAAAAAAGAAGCAAAACTAAACAAAACAAAGAAAGAAAGAAAAATAAAAAAGAAACAAATCAAACTTCTTTTTCTTTCTTCCTCTATCATTGTTATCATTTACATTAAAAATGCAGAGAGGCCCTTATTTTATTTTCATGAAATAGGATTGTTAGTATTTAAAACTATTCAAGTATCAACCTCCATCATTAAGACTTTGAAGTCTTTGTTATGAAATTATTACTAACATAAACATCACTTAACTATAATCAAGGAATAAAATCAAGGAAAAAAAAAGAAGCGGGATAAAACAGGAGTTGGCAACTCTGATAATGGTGTCAATGAGAGTTGCTATCTTTTCAACATTGATTTGTTTTATCTCTTTTTTATTTATTTTTAAAACTCCAAATAAAAAAATAAGTAATGATAAATAAAATATAAAGTTTGTGTCATGCAAAGATGTGAAATTTCCATTCTGTTTTTTTTTCACAAATTTTTAATGTAGAACAGATGTAATGCAGCTTTATTTTGGACACCTAATCCGCTGCTGAGTAAACAAAAATACTTTTGATCAATATGCTTCAAAAATTTTGGTTAAAAATCAATCAATGGCAATGTGGGTTGGTGGAGAGGTTCCCATCTATTTTCAGCAGTGACAGGTCAGTAAATGTATTCAAATGTTTTATTTCTCCAAATTTAGAAATTACCTTATACATTGGTTGCAATAAATTACGAATGCTCAAAAATAAACACAACCCTTTCATTTGCAAAGATTTAAAAAAAAACTGAAACTTGCAACATTCACTCAAGTTCATACCAATGCTGCAATCTGCAAAAGACAATTCGACCAAAGCTGTTGATGTTCATTAAAGTTGTAATTCATTCTTCCTGACTGCTGCGATTATATTTCTGCATCAGTAAATTTGAAACATTTGCTGAAATTGTCACTGCTTTCAATGTCTAAATTTTATGATGACTTTGAAAATAAAATTCTACCATTGCAAATTAATGTTTTTGTCTATAAATTGAGCATTCTATGAATGAAGTTATTGTAAAAATAGTCATATCATTCAATTCTAGATCATGCAGATTTAAACTTTTCCTCCCAAATGAAATCCAATACGTACACAGAACAAATCGTTCAGGTGTTTGGATCATCATGCTCAAGTTTTAAAAAAAAACATTGAAAAAAACTCCAAAGCCTTTTAACTTATGTGTATACATGAATAGGTAGAGAGATAAATAAACAGTCAGTGGCCATGTGAAACATAGTCTTGTCTTCTAACATTGTCAAGAAATGATGAATGTGGTCTCCTGGTGACCTGATCGCTAAGAGTGTAAGTAAGACATAATATGAGGTATATTTCAGAATTAAGTTTCCTTGTCGTGCTGTACTCACATAACATTATGAATAACCTTGTATTTGGTATCAAACGAAACTTTATACAATAACCTATTAAGAATAGGAACTACTAAGTTCCACAGACATCGGCATTTAGTGTACCCAATGGTCAAAGATGGTGATCAGTGGCTGTTTGTCAAAGGCCATGATTGCATTCCTTATCACCTCTTGAATCTGGTCCCCGCCTTCAAATCGTTGACCTCGAAGCATTTCATTCACCTTAAGAAAGAGCACATGGGGCAAGATCAGGTGAATAGGACAGGTGTTCCAACAATTCCCACAAGTAGCCCTCAAGAATCTCGTTCACAACTCATGACTTGTTTTTGCTCTTCTGTCAACAATTGAGGCATCCACTTTGCGAGCACCTTTTTTTTGCCAAGTTTGTTAGTCAATGTTCTGTAAACACTTGTAATGGAAACACCAACAAGTTCACTTATCTCCCTATAAGTTCTTGAATATTCTTCCACAACTCTTGTTCTCACAACAGAATCACAAGTGACAACAGGAGGTCTCCCAGTGTGTTCCTCATCCTGCATGTCAGATCTCCCATCTTCAATTTCTCTGACCCATCTTCTAACCGTTTGAATTGAAGGATCATTGTGCTCCAATACTTTACAAAGGTCTCCGTGTATTTTGACAGTAGACTTGCCGAGAATAGTTGAAAATTTGATGACAACCTGAACATCGTTGCGTGAGAAGGTTGCATCAATGTTTTGCTCTGTCATTCTCCTTTGATTATGCTTGGACAAGAAGCAAACGTACAACAAACTTGACATCAAAATTCCTTAGATTTGACATCATATTGCCTCAAATTTTGGTAGTTATAGGTTGTTTTCGCGAAGTTATAGAAGAGGGAAACTTAATTCTGAAACATCTTGTACATAAACTACCCTACTTGACTCGAGTGTAATCAATTATGTTGCTATAGACAATGAAATACAAAAAAATTGACTGTCTAATATATAATTCTGCATGAGGAGATTTTGACATAAACAAAGCATTTGTCTTCTCATTTTGTCATTTTGTTTACTTTAAAAGAATAATAGATTGAGACAAAAGTTCATATACGAGGGCTCTTTCATAATTAACCGAAAAATGCCTGTAAAATCCGCGTTTTTTATGCTATCAACAAAATTCTTGCACGTGTTCATACCTTGACTCGTCCTTCATTTCTCTACGTAACAGCCAAGTCTGTCGACACACTTCTGCCAACGCCGCACCATGGAATAGATACCCTCTCGGAAGAAATTTCCGTCAAGGTTTTGTAGCCATTTCCGCACATGGTCAACAAGCTCTTCATCGACATCAAAGCGCTTTCCTGCCAGCTCACGTTTCAGTGGCCCAAAGAGGTGATAATCAGATGGTGCGAGGTCTGGACTGTGTGGTGGGTGTGGCAAAATCTCCCATCCATATTTCTCTAGCCAACCTTGCGTCACTCGTGCTGTGTGGGGTGTAGCGTTGTCGTGTTGCAAAATGACCCCGTTGGTCAACTGCCCTGGGCGCTTTCTGCGAATGGCCTCCCTAAGCTTGTCAAGAGTTTGGCAGTACCTTGCAGCATTGATTGTTTCTCCAGGTTGTAAGGTTTCGAACAGAATAACACCACGACTGTCCCAGAAAACAGTTCTCATTATTTTCTTTGCTGACCGCATGACTTTGAATTTCTTCGCGACAGGTGAGGATGGATGTTTCCATGTCATCGAATCTTGCTTTGTTTCTGGGGTGCAATGGTGCAACCAAGTCTCATCACCGGTGACTATGCTGTCAAGAAAAGTCACATCGTACCCTAGAAAGTCTCCGCCGGCGTTGGCAGTATGCCCGTGAACCCTGCGTGAGCTCTTGCTTCTTCTCAAAAGTTCCCTGCAGATGTCCAATCTTTGTTCTTTACGATTGTCTGTCAATTGCTTAGGAACCCATCTTGCGCTGACTTTTCTGTAGCCAAGTTCATCAAATACAATTCTATGGGCAGAAGTTTCCGAAATTTCAAGACTGCTTGCGATTTCATGAAGTTTCAACCCCCTGTCTTGACGAATAAGCTCATCAACTCGCTTCACATTGTCTTCTGACGTCGCAGTTATCGAACGCCCTCTCCCTTCCCTGTCTGTCAAGTCAGAATGGCCGGCTTCAAACAAATTACACCAGTGATAGACTTGTGTACGGCTTATAACATGCTCACCATATACACTCTGAAGTTCTTTATGAATTTCGGTAGGATTCAGACTTTTGGCATTCAAAAAACGTATGACAGCTCTGATTTCCTCCTTTGACCAAGTTTCAAGGTGGGCCGCCATCTTTAAAATCGTCTAGAAATTAATTGTGCAAAATGATGCACTTCATAATTTCTGGGAATATCCGTAAGGAAATAAGGAATATCATGTCTTTTACAGAATTAAAAAATCTCCACTGGTTGCTGAGCAATGGGCATTTTTCGGTTATTTCTGAAAGAGCCCTCGTATTATATCAGCTAACCTACTAGGCTAAGATTTCCAAATTTTTAAATGAAAAAATGGTTAATAAAACTGATAATTTTTGTAATTTGGTATGAAAAATGTAATGACCCCCATCCCTTTTGAAAAATTGGAGAAGGCAGTGTTTGATAAAAAGATGAAAAGTTTCTGAAGTGTGTTCTCCCCCCCCCCCCCCCCCCCCTCTCTTTTTTTCTTTTTTTTTTTTTTTTTTGTAGTTTTCTACCTGCTTTGTCAGACACTGCAGTATCTCATATATATTACACGAGGAGAGACAAGCATTGTCATTTTAGGCCACTTTTGAGAGAAATTTCTTGGAATGACCAAATTTTAAAAATTCACAATTGCTCGCAGTTTTATCAAATAAAATTCTCATTAATGAAAAAAACAACTGATGCAGCAATTTGGCTTTAAAATGTCTCATGTCTCAATTGTCTCTGCGATATATGTTTGTGTTGAGTATAGAGCTCATAGCTTAACTGCTTGCTCGCCAATAAATGTTCCTGGTGTTTGCGTATTGACCTCATGACCTCAAAATAGTGGTGGATAGCATCAATTGTAGAGCATCCCTCTAGTGGCCAGGTCGGGTCCTTGGTTCAACTCGTGATTGCTGCAAAAGTTTTCATTCTCTTTGACTGCTGGCACTTCTCTGCTCACTTCTTTTCTTATTATCAATTTGACCTAACTGATTCTGATATGTAAATAGTAAACTGCATGGAAGGAATTTTCTACAGATGTTCAAGGCATAGTTCAATGGTAGTGGACTTTTTTACAGGAAATAAATAAATTGTTAACGAATAATAAATAAAAACAAATACCAATTTTAACCTGAATCTATGAATAGTGTTACAATATTCAATTTTTTTAAAAATCAAAATTTAATACTTATCATAAATCCCCATTACAAAGAATAATTGAAAAAAATATTAATGAATCAAGAGGGGAAAAAAGGACATGTTAATTGTTTTTTTTTTATAAATAAGCAAAAGAGAAAGAAAAAAATAAATGACATCAAACACACACAAAAAAAAAGTAAAGAAACAAGGAGACCCCTTCCCTTTTAAAAAAATAATTAAATATATAAATGAATAAATAAATTAATAAATAAACAAAAAATAAACAGATAAAATAAAATTTATGTCAATTTTTAAAAAGTCCTGAAATCCATAATATATGCATTTAAAAATAATCAAAACAAGACTGCATAATGTAAAAATATGATAGAATGCATATGCCTTGACCATACAACACATAAAAGATTATAGAAGCAAATAGAAAAAGAATGATGACAAAACGGAAACTTATTCTCAGGCTGTAGAGATGACATTATGCACAATAGAGATGCCAACCATATATGTGCTGATTTGGCAAAACCTGCCGGATGTCGCACAGGCTAGTTTTGAGATACAAGCGAATAAACTCATTAGCGGCATGATTTTCGTGTTTTCACTTCATCGTTTTATTATATATCCAACTACATTCTCGGAAAAGGATTTTACAATTTAAAGCTTATAGATAATTCGAGCTCTATCGAAAGAAATACCTACAAAATTGACATAAAATCTGCCTCTAAGGTAGGGGGTTTCAATTCAGCAACCCCAACATATCACATTTCATTCTTTTTGTCATTGTTCGCCCTTTGAAATGCAAGTCTGTGCGCATGAATACAAGCTCCCATTGAGTCAGTATAACAACTGCACAAAGCTCTAAACAAAACCAAGTAAAGCGATTAGCAATAGTCCAACATTCCATTTACTGTCGTGTGTGAAATATTATGTCATCAGTAAAATCATGCGATTGATGTATTTTTCTTTCAATTTTATATTACATTTTACAATATTATCAGATATTTAAAAGTTGATATCAAAATCTGAAAACAAAAATAAAATCACGAATGACATAATATCTGAGAGAGCAACCAGCCAGTGAGGATGAAGCCACACAAGAACCTCCTCCTCCTAAATTATCAACCAAGAAGGGCAAAAAAGGGGGGATATAAAAGTCAAAAACTTTTTTTTGTGTTACGGAAGGGCTTTATTTATTTTTGAGTATAAATGTGGTGTGCAAGTGCTGTTGTGATGAAAAGTAACTGTATTTTAAACAGTTTGTAGTATTTTGTCTTTAAAAGAAATTTTATCCGTTTAAAATATTTTTGACCCTTCTCCTTTAATATGTGAATAACTTTGGCCCTAATTTAGATAATTACAAAATTCAAACTGCATTTTGTCCAGTAATGGTGACTCTATTCGAATGTGTAATAATATTTGATTTGGATTTTACCAACATCCGAAGGGTTTTGCCAGATCACTACACATATTATCAACAACAGCAGTACTGGTATCCTTTCCGTCTCTTAAGTGTGTTAATGCTAGGTAGGGAATGATGATGGTATATTCACATTTATATAAAATAACATCCTTAATCAAGATTTTATTTCCTTTCCGCTCCCCCTCCTTCCCCCCCCCCCCCCCCCCCCCCCCCCTCTCTCTCTCTCTCTGAACATGATCAAAAACGAGATTAATTCCATTTCCATGGCTCTGAAGGAGAACAATGAGTGGAGCATGAGCTATGTTGATAACATAATACGAATGGTATTATTCTCTATTGTCTTCTGGCACTTCTCTATTCAGTGTATTTCGTGTTATTTGGTCCTAACTGACTATATTTGTTGCTGACTGGGAAAAGGGCTTGATTCAACATAGTCCTTGCTAGGTATGTCGCTCTCTTTAGAAGCTGTTTATATTCATTTTTGTTGATGAATACTTATGAGGAAAATGAAATGGTTGGCATCTCTGAAGCAGGAATGAACAACAAACAAGTCTACGATGGAAAGGGGGTGGGGGGTGTGAGCCACCAAGCGGACAACAATGTCTACAGAAGGTTGCCATGTATGTTTGTACCTTTCCCTGGAAAGAAGATGAAGATGATTGGGCCCCATCAGAACTGTTTGAAGTCTGAGGGAGTGGAGAAGGCAGATGTCGAAATTTATTACTGTTTATTATTCCCGTAGGGAGGTGGGGAGGGGGGGGGGGGAGAGAGGGGAGGGAGAGAGAGAGAGAGACAGAGAAAGAGAGAGAGAGACAGAGAGAGTCACAGAGAGAGAGAGAAACCAGGTCAATCTGGTATCAACTCATGATAAACCAGTCAAAGAGAATTGAATTGAAACCCCAAATTATCAGAATGTCCAGGTTTAGGTACATTGTATTATAAGTAACTACATTACTATATTATAAGAGCACATTATTTGACTAATTTTGTATAATTTAGAATTAAATCCATATTCTATTTCAGTAAGATTTGATTATAATATAAAATAGAATCTAAATTCAAATCTAATTTTACTAAATTCTATAATTTAGACTTCAATTCTCATTTCCTAGGTTGACACTAAAATTAAACCAGATTGAATGGTTGCTCACATTAAGACTTGATGTACAATTCAAGCGCAAATAAAATGAATTTAAGGAATAAAAGTTTCCCCCCATTCCTTCCTTTTAACCAGTTTATTGCCGTACTCTGGAAAAATATGTATTTAAAAATTTGGCCAGAAAACTCATCCTTTGAGGTCCCTGGTTTGAGAGTTTTTACCAAGATGAGAGGTCATTTAAATCGATCGATATTTGAAGGACGAGTTTACTGGCCAAATTCTTAAATACGAGTCTTTGCAGAAAAAGTCAGTTAACTGGTTAATTATCATCAAAATGAATGAGTAAATGGTTTGGCTGTCTGTGTGTTTAGAGGTTTGTATTGCAGTGTCTCACATCAAATTTTAACTAACGGCTCAATAATAACAGTAAAAAAAAAAACCCCAGCAAACCACAAGTGCAATGTGTGCCTCACCTCTTGGCGTACAATGTGTGCATCCTTCTGTGCGTCTGTAAGGTTGAGTTTCCAAGACACCTCACTGGTCTCCAGCTTGACTTTGAGAGACTCTAGGTGTTTGTACGACTCCTGTAGCTTGTTGTACTCTGATGACAAGTGTAGGTTCTCCTTTCGAGACCTGGTGGATGGTTGGAATCGGACATTTTAAAAAATATGTTATACTAGTTGTCACAACATAAAACAGGAAATATAACAAGACTATTCACAGAACTGCTTTGTGGTTATGATTTTTCTGGCACTGGCAGCCCTTTAAGGTCACTTGTACACAAGAGATCTCGAGTTAAGCCACACTTGCATGTGATCAAGAATAGAAGAGTAAATGAAGAGGGAACAAAAGAGGATCCAAGAGCAATCCATCTGTGTCTAGTCTGAAACCACCTAAAATTTCACTCAGACACAAGTACTGAATCCAAGACATGTTTTTGATTCACCATTTCCATCCACGTATTTCAAACAACAACTCATTCATAATGGTAAAACAAATGCAAATATGAAATAATTGGGTGGTTGCTTCCTCATGAAGTATGGGCTAGGGATAAAATAATGACTCTTTATGAAGAATAAAATGGCCATACCAGTAGATCAATACAAACTTATGTGTAGTATAATATAAACTAGGAAGTCTGGATATCAAACTTCTAATATTTCTCTATCTAATGTTGACAGTCATCTTGACATATTTTTCCCAGATAGGTTTCGTTTATGGAACAACTAAACAACTTGTATCAAGCTTGAGAGCAATATTGCAGGGCTGCCAAGTTCAGAAAGTCAATATGAGGGACATTTTGAGGTAGAATGAGGGACAAATGAGGGATGGAATAATAGGTACACACAGATACACATACACACAAAAACATACTTCCAAAATTAAATAGGGACAGTAGCCAACAGTGGGACAATAGTACTACCAATTGGATGTGGTTTAAAATATCTCGGTCATTGACCCAAGTATTGGAGGCCTCATATAATGATACCTCATGACCTCCCTAAAATATAATATTACCTTACATACACTTTGAAGAGACTAATCAGACACAGAAAATGTTTATTGATGGACCGTATAGGTTGATATCACAGTCATATTCTCATAATACTATCAGCAACTGGGCTGAAATGCAGGAAACGGGTCGGATCAGCGGGACAGTCCTGCATGATGCAGGGCGTTTGGCATCCTTGATATTGAGATCTTTGAAGATGTGCCACAAACTATAAGGAAAGTATCAATTTTATTTTTTTTTTTCTTCTGGAGCACACATCAACAATAATACTCAATCGGTTACTTGAAGAAGAATTCCAAAGACAATAAATAGTCGCTACTTACAGCATGGGTGATAATGGGTGAGTATAATGAAATGTGTTTATTAATACAATCAACTTACATTTTCATTTCAGCTTCAATTGCTTGAATCCGTTTTCTAAGATTGGCACATTCTTCCTTTAATGCTTGATATTCTTAATAAGAGAGAGAGAGAGAGAGAGAGAGAGGGGGGGGGGGGGGGGGGGGGGGAAGTCAAATTTAAGTACAATAAAAATTTCCAAAAATATGCATTACAGGAAGTGAAGATAAGATTCTGATCTCAGTATCTGGTATCTCTAGGGGAAAAAACTCTTGTTGGTAGAAATGAATGTCATGAATATATTATGTGGTCAAGTTATATAACTCTCCCCTTTGGATCGGAAGGGCCAGGGTTCAAGACCTGTTCTGAGCGGTGCATAGTTGAGTGCTTGGAAAAGACTCTTTACTCACATTCTCTCACCGTACTCAGGTGGAAAATGAGTACCTGGCCTATATAAATATTCTTGTTTTTATAATTTACATAGCACAATACATGGTTGCACATGCTGTATCAATTCCCAAACAGGCCATTTGAGACAACTTTTCAAATTGTACAAGTTGCCTATTAGACACTTTTTTTGTAAGAGCTCAAATATGTCACACCTTAAAGCCAAACATTCATTCAAACGACAGAGAAGAGTGAAATAGTTAGTGCAAAATATCTTAACCCAGGACACAACACTGTCACCCGTTTTGTTTCTGACCACATTCAAATTCACACTACTCATCCATCAAAACCTTAAAAATTAGTTTATAATATGAAATGAGATTAGGTGACCTGTTTCTTTTTTGTGTTTTAACTATCTATATTTAAAGGAACAAATACAGTTTGTTGCAGAATCTCACTTATTTCTCTTTTACTTGAATTAACACGTTGAAATAAATACAATGTGCAATAAATAACAATATTTTTTTTTTATATAATAATAATAATAATAATAATAATAATAATAATAATAATAATAATAATAATAATAATAATAATAATAATAATAATAATAATAATAATAATAATGATAATAAAAATAATAAACCCTTCCCATCTCTTTCTTTCCAACAAATTTGATCCAACAATGCTTATTGGATACATAACACAATATGATGTGCATGAGAATCAAATTATGTGTAGGGGGTGGGGGTTGGAGGGGTTTACATAACATGTTAGTGTTTAATATGGTGGTCCAGTGATCATTGCCTAAGATCCAAATGGTCAAGAACAAATACAAATAAAAACCCCAAAACCAGAGAGAGAAAAATGTGGTCATAACCAAACACTGATTAAAGACTGAAGAAGAAACGAGGGTTTGAAAATTTTGCTCTTGAAAACCATTATCTCCTTTATTCCTCTCATAACAGTGTATTGTGTAGGTCCTTTCAGAGCCATTAGGCCCATGGAGCCAGAGTTTATCCCGGTTTCTATAGCGTGAAATGGACAATAGCATGAAATGGACAATAGCAATTGTTTGCTAACCTTTGGATAGGACGGTAGTCTATTGCAAAGTACTTTCCACCACATCTAATAGACCCAGCTACCCAATCACTGTTGGGTGGACAGGAGGATCAGAAAAAAACCTCACTGCACCTGGAATCGATCTCGGTCCCTTTGATTGTGAAGAGAGTGCTCTATCAACTGAGCTGTTGGGACCTCCATAAAGGAGAGATGGTTTACCAAAACATCTCTCACAACAAGATAAATCCATCCCTTTGAGCAAAACGCTGCAGGCAGGTCTCAGGCCAAACTAATAAATGATCTCGTTCCAATGGAGGGAACGATTAAGAGCAGCACATGAACACAGTCTATAAGTAATGAGCAGGTTGTCCTATGTTACAAGATATTCTAAAGTGTATCCGGTTTGCGATATCAATAAACCCTGAAATATCCAAAACACCTCCTCCCTTATGAGAAGTAGAATAGAATTCACAGCACCATCCTACATAATGACAAGAAATAGTAACATATCTGCTATCAAAACAATTGTTGATTTTGGCCTAGTCTTCTGCCTCTTCTATTTGGAACTCTCTTCCAATTTCTTTAAGAAAATGCAATACATAAGCCATTTTAAAGATAAATATTAAAGTCTATTTTATCAGAAAATCTTTGACATATTAAAACCAGTTTCCGTTATATAGTCTATTTATCTTGGTATGAATGTCTTAGGCATGTTTTGTGAGTGTAATTGTAGCATTATTTGTATTGAAAAGGTGCCTAGGTCTGGTTGTATATGATTTACATTATTATTATTATTCAGTGCTGATGGTGACAAAAAATGAAAAAGGAGGATTATTTTGAACATTTGCCTATAAGCCCCATTTTTACTGCATTCACTGCCACCTTTAGAGAAATTGAGATGATAAATTATCATTGAAATATGAAACGGAAAAATAGTAATTGTTTGCTAACCTTTGGATAGGACGTAAGTCTATTGCAAAGTACTTTCCATCACATCTAATAGACCCAGCTACCCAATCACTGTTGGGTGGACAGGAGGATCAGAAACAAGAAATTATCTAGCTAACTTCGTAAGAGTGAGAAACTGCACCTGTATGTTCCACCACACATCAACTCTCTCAAAATCGCGGTTATTTATTAGTCTAACATAAATGCTGTGAACTGAAACTGAGACTAAACTGGTATGTAAGGGGTTTGAGGAGATAGCAATAGTGTGAACTCATCGATCCATCATCCTGACACGAAGAAGAAGAAGAAGAAGAAGAAGAAGAAGAAGAAGAAGAAGAAGAAGGAGGAGGAGGAGGAAGAGGAGGAAGAGGAGGAGGAGGAGGAGGAGGAGGAGGAGGAGGAGGAATAGGAAGAGATGGAGGAAGAGGAGGATCAGGAGGAGGAGGAGGAATAGGAAGAGATGGAGGAAGAGGAGGATAAGGAGGAGCAACATGAAGAGGAAGAGGATAATGAGAAGAGGAGGACGAAGGGGTCAGGAACAAAAACAAAAAATAGGAGGATAAATAGGAGGATGGAGGAGGAGGAGTAGGGAAGGAGGATAAAAGAAACAAGAAAAAGCAGGACAAAAACAAGAGGAAAATATCAATTTTAAAATAAAAAAATAAAAACAGATTTCTCTTTATTCATCCTCAAGGGAAATTTCTCTTGAGAAAAGACAATAATAACTCTGGTGTCAGTTGTAGAGCATCTCTACTAGAGAGCAATACTGGCTAAGTTTCTTGGTGGAAATGAAATGGCAAAAGCAGAGCTCAAACCTGGTTTCTTTACGTGGAAGTGCCATACCTTATTCACTAAGCCGTCTCACTCCCTAGAGTAGCAATGAAACTTTCTAAACAGTTGGTTTTAGAAAAGTGCATCCAGCATTTAAATAATTCTGACAAATGTTTGACTGCCAGCCTCGTGAAATGCTCTTTATTGCAAGTAACTAACATTCATGCCATGCCTCTATTGATCCTTTCAAAAAGGAGACCAATTTTTACATAAGAATATTGAAACAGCACTGGCATTGTTTGTTACTATATCCGTGCTTAGAAAAATTCAATAGTGAGGAAAATAACATAAGACAAATTGGTAAAACCTAGACGGATAAAAAAAACCACCCCTCTGATGACAGATACACCAAGTCACAAGATGTAATCAAAGATGGAACTCCTCGACAGGGACACCCTATGCTAAGAAAACAAAGACTCCTCACCCATACCAAATTATAAAATACATAGAGACTTGAAGGGAAAATGTTTCACCTATTCAAAGGAAAAATGATAAGCAAGCGACAGACTATCTACACCATATTTATGAATAAATCTTATAGAACTAAATTTGACAGAAAATATAGCTGGGAATTGAAACTTATAGTTCTTGGCTGCAAAAAGAGGGGTATTCTTCATACTGATGTGATCTCCATAAACATTTAGAATATTATTAGAATGCAAAATATTGTATTCTCGTGAACTAATCAAATATGTCAACAGAAAAATAAAACACGGTTGAAATTCCATTCTAATGGGTAATTCAGAAGTGATATTCCCATCCATGATAAATTCAACGCCAAGATTGTAGCCCACCATCAAATGTCCTCCTCCTGTTCCTTTTGACTATGTGAAGCGTCCATGCAGCAATTCAATGATTACCTTTGCTTTTTGGAGTGAGCCTATCCGAGTGACCAAGACGTGGAGATTCCCTTCGATTGCGCTCAGACTCCAGCTCATCTTGCAAGTGCCTTAACTTGTCTGATATCAAAGATGACGTTGTATGTGCAAAGGTGGGGTAAAAAAGAACGAGGAGAGTGAAAATGTAGCCGAACAAGAAGAAAATGACATAATCAATAGAAAGAGACTTAAATGTGAATAATGGCTTTTATCTTAAATAACAAAATTGTGGTCAATTTTTTTTCTTTAGATTAATAGCTCCGATTATTGTCATACCAAGTGATTATGAAAATTAATCTTAGAAAAATCAACAGAACTCAAAACCAGGGGGGGGGGGGGGGGGGGGAATGAAAGCCAAAAGCAGAAAGATTTTTTTAAACAAAAGATAGACAAAACCAGCATGCATGGTGACTAGAAAAGGAAACTTATTTTTCTACTTAATGACAACACCCAGATAAATCATCCAGCTATGGACAGGACAGAGACGAAATCAAAAACTTTATGTGAAAATGTGAAATACAACAAAATTAAGAGAAAATTTTATCTAAAAAAAACATAACAAAAGCAAAAAGCACAGTGCTTACAGTGTCAACAGATAAGACACTATGTAAGGAGATTTCTCAGGTAAATTATCTCTTATGGCATAGTACAATACAACGGAATGACAAAGGTAAGAGGAAAGCATGCAACAATGAAAGCAAAGAGCAACAACATCAATTAATCCGTTAGTTTTCCAAGGTATTTGGTCATTATTTTGATTTCTTTCATTAAAAAAAATAAGAAAAAAAAAATAAGGGAAACTGTAAAAGTGTAATACACAACTCTTTTAGTTTATAAAAGATGTTCAGCCGGTTATCGTTGTCACCAAACACGTTTTTATAATGAATAAAAGCCAATGCTTCAGTTCATCTTATCTATGCTGCATTATAATTCTTGCCATTATTTTGTTTCTGCTTAAAATCTCTGACGTATTTCAAGTCTCAAATGCTTGGGGGGAGGAAGATAAGGGGAACAACATCTCCCATATAATTCATCCTACATTTTTTTTCAAATTTGTATTTTTAAACATTTCAGAATTTACTTAGAAGACAAAAGATTTCTCCCATTACCCTATAAAAACATTCTCTTTAATGCACCCGAACTCTATACCAAAAAGTGTCTTCAATAGAACCTGGTGGACGGGAACATAACCATGGGTCTCGGACATTCGTCAAAATGTAATCAATGACATTGAGTGATAAACAGAGCAGACTGCACAGGTTTTACCATCGATGGTATGTGTCTAAGTAAAATACCCACTGTTCTATCAACTTGATCAATAGAACCAACACAGAAAACTTTGTGTAAACTTAAACATTAATAATCTGATCGAGAAAATCATGTGATAACTAGTCACCTATTTGGCGATATAAAAACAATAACAATAATCAGAGAGAGGTTGAGTTCATTCATGCTACTGTTTATGAACAATCTATTATGTTTGTCCGAGCACATGTGAAGGTGTGTCACAAACTCCATGTTTCCATTGGTCAAAAATCTATTGGTTAATTAGTCAATACAAGAATAGTCTTATTCCTTCCAATCGTTTCTTCTCTAAATTTAGTGCTAAAGTGAGGAAAACAGTATGCAACACATATGAAGGCGGTTGGATTTGAGGCAGAAACAGGGAGGGAGGAGGGAATATCAAAAGATGACAATTCTATTCATTTGTTGCAAAATTATTAGTACTCTCTCTCTCTCTCTCTCTCTCTCTCTCTCTCTCTCTCTCTCTCTCTCTCTCTTCCTCTCTCTCTCTCTCTCTCTCTCTCTTCTCTCTCTCTCTCTCTCTCTCTCTCTCTCTCTCTCTCTCTCTCTCTCTCTCTCTCTCTCTCTCTCTCTCTCTCTCCTCTCTCCTCTCTCTTCTCTCTCTCTCCTCCTCTCTCTTCCTTCTCTCCTCTCTCTCTCTCCTCTCCTTCTCTCTCTCTCCTCTCTCTTCTCTCCCTCTCTCTCTCTCTCTCTTCCTCTCTCTCTTCTCTCTCCCCCTCTTCTCTTCCTCTCTCCTCTCTTTCTCCTCTCTCTCTCTCTCTCTCTCTCTCTCTCTCTCTCTCTCTCTCTCTCTCTCTCTCTCTCTCTCTCTCTCTCTCTCTCTCTCTCTCTCTCTCTCCACTCACTCAAAATCCTCCAAACCAGAGTAACATAACATTGCGCAGCACAATTCTCGTGTAAATAGACGGCCAAAAAAAAAAAAAAAGTAAAACAAGTAAATAAATAAATAATCAATGCTTAAACAAAGCTTTTGCATTTGAAAATAAATTGACTTGGAGTAAACTGTATACTCCACTCAGTTTTATTGGAATTTGAACTTTAAATGCATTTCTTCTACAGTAAGCTGCCGAATCTGTCTCGTGCCTTTTTTTTTTTTTCAAATTAAAATTTCAACCTAAATATGGATGTCAACTCGTCAGATTCTTGTCTGCATCCGGGATTGATCTCGGTACCTTTACATGTGAAGCAAGTGCTCTACCAACTGAGCTATTGGGACCCCCATGCAGAAAAATAATAGCATAAAAACCAAACCAGGATTAAATCATGAGGGTACAATACACAATTTACACACTAAGCTAGATTTTACATAACATTAATATTATATAAAAATTATATTAAGAAGTGAAACAGTGAATCATGCCACAGCATAAATTAAAAGAAAAAGAAATTAAAAAAAAAAAAATTATTAGACATTTAAAAGTTAGCCAAATCCCAAATGAAATTATTTGACTTTTCTTGAGGAGACCAAAAAAAAAATTATAACAGCACTTTACAAGGGGTCCCAAGCCAACAGCAACATTTAACATGAAGAATGAGACATGTTGCCTGAAAGGCGAAAATTTTTTTATTTTTTTTCAACAGAGAAAAGGTTGTTTTGTTAATGGCCAGGTAATCATTTTATATTTATACCTGAATACAGTGAGAACCATCGTGAAGTACATAGATCATGAATAAAGCATGGAATTGCAATAAATAAATGTGCACACCACAAAAGCAAAAAGCTTTTCTACAATCATAGGAGACAAAAAACATCATTAAATACTAAAAAGGAACAAAATAATAAAAATAGCAAATAAAAAATTCTTGCTCATTGTGGGAATTGAAAATCAACGTTTCTTGGGGGTGGGGGTGAGAAACAAAACATTGAAAAGCATGTATTTTGAAAATACAGATATGAGCGAGCTTTTTAAGAACTTTATTTCAAAATGGATGGAAAATAATGCGTTAATGGTCTTACTTAGAAAACAGTGAGCACATTTAACTAATTCTGTCTAAATCTGAGTAACATACAAAATATTGATGGATCTGATTAAAATGTCTATATTCTGTAAATGTAAAGCACTTTGAGATGCCATTTAATGGAAAGAGCTATACATATTTTTACTATTATCATCATCATCATTATCATTAGCTTTATTATTATTATTGTTATTATTATTATTATTTTTATCATTATTGTTCTCAATTATAACAGTTTTAGTATAAAACCTCTAAAAAGTGGGAAATTCCCAGTTTTATGTTGAAAAATTTAATCACATTTTAAACAAACAAAAAAAGGAAAATAAAAAGGAAAGGGGGGAAAGCTGCATGCTTTTGAAAATAACAAAGATTAATCTTCATAAAGTGAGTGAAGTAGTTATTTCTTAAATACAAAATGATTTATAAAGAAAAAAAGAGAGATTTTTTAAATAGGAAAAACGAAATTCCAAGCATCGTCTTATGACTCATGTGATTGCATTCTACTTTAAAATATATTTATAAAGAAAACATTACACTGACAGATTCTGAGAGATTATTAGTTAACTAGATTAGGATAAAATGACTATTCCATACCAATGCTATATTCAAACTATAAAAGAAATAAAATAAATAAATTTAAAAAAAAAAAAAGAAAGTGTGTTTACCTTTTAAATGTTCAGTTTCGTTGTGGTTTTGCTTGGCACTCTGCTGTGACGTAGCAAGCTGCACTGTAATGATTGAGACAAAATAAATCAATTATAAATAAATAAATGTATTGAAATAAAGCATAGGTTGTATCATAACAAGATCAATAATGCCATGGCTAGATTTTCTTAAATTCATTCATATTCTCAACCACAATAGAATGATGATAACACATTCAAAAGCAACAACAATAGGAAACGTAAGAAAAACAATAAATCCTTTGAATTTCGATATATTTCATAAGTCTCTCTGACTTACTTTTTGCATCTTCCAGTTCTTGTTCAGTGGTTTTGTTCTTTACTTTTTCCCCTTCCAATTGTCCTGCGAGTAAATAAATTAAAGAACAAATATGATAAATCCATTAGTCAATACATATATCAACACAATCATCAAAAGACATTGCTTGCAAGTGATGAACATTCAAATAATATTTTGATTTAAGTCTTTGGTAACATTGGAAACAGGGATAGAAGAACAATAGAGCGATAGAAGGAGGATGAGAACAAAAATGAAGAGAACAGGAAGGGAAATTGAAAATCTGCAGAGAGGAATTCAAGCACCTGGAATGTTTCACATCTCAGTTTGAATAAATAATTAACACTCATACAAGTTTTCATCATCTTATTTTTTGACACTTACTCATCCATGAAAGTTACAAATGTGAGAATGTGAGTCAAGTCTTTTTCCAAGGACTCAACTTTTCACCACCCCAGAGAGGGACCCAAACCAGGGATCTACAAGTCAGAAACTGAGTGTCCTATCACAAGACTAGAAAGCCACACATAATCTTATTGAATGGATGGGCTACAAATATCTCAACAAAGTTCACATTATTTCAATTCATTAAATATTACAAAAGCCTATATGCCATACAAACAACACAAATTTTATAAAATAATGCAGGATTTCATTTATTTCTCACCTCGCAGATCAAGGATTTCCTGCTTGACATCCTGAGTGAGACCTTCAGCTTTCTTAATTTGATCTGGGAAATGAGGAAGGGGAGGGTGGGGGATTTGAAGTCACATAATTCATCAAGTGCACTATAATGCAACTCTAAAAGTAAACTTCACCATTAACGTTAACTGATGTTGGTGATGCTGAGTGCAGTCAGTGGCCAATGCATGACAATATATTATGTAGATTAAAGATGAAATCATGACCTCATCATTGACTCTATGGCAATAAAATGCCTGACTTTTGGTGATGAAAGATATAGTAAAAGGACAAGTATAGAAGAAAGAAGAAAAAAAATGGCATCTATCTAGCAGCACAAATGAAATGAAAACTTGGGTCCTTATGGTTTGTTGGGAGAATATTATATAAAGCTTTGTGAATCACAGCATGCTTGAAACCTTAGAAAATGTGTTTTTAAAAAAGCTTATTTATCTGACTATTTACATGACAAAATATCAGACCTTGTAGATCCAGGATAATGTCAGATTTCTCCTTGACATCTTGTTCAGCCTCCAACAATTGTGTCTTCAGGGAAGAAACTTCATCCGAACTCCTCCTCAATTTGGTTTCTGAAAGGTCTTTCTCCTCTGCAAGATGAAGGAAAGGAATATAAAATTGAAATACATTAATCCTCTTATGTTCAAATCAGTATGAATAAATTTGGATGATATCATAATGAAATATTGACTAGTCCTGATTATTAATGATATTTTGAAGTTGTTTAAATCAAAATCTGCATGGAATCATTAGGTTACAAAGAGATCGCTGTCTGGGAGACTGATGCTCTTTAAAAAAACACTTCTTTTAAAAATATGCTAATGATGAAACTGTTAGTGAGAAGATGACAACTAAATTGATAATGGAGATGTTAATGATGATGACGTCCATGATGATGATGATGATGTTGATGGTAGCTAGAGTAACCAATGATGAAACAAAATATAAACAATAGTAATAAATATTAAACTTCATAAAATGCACAATTAAAAATTGAAACATCAAAAGCATGCAAGAAGAGAAGATAATGGTGAAAAATAAGCAAAGAGCCAAGTTTTCAGTTTTTAAAATGCTGATAAATAACTATTTGGAATGTTTCTTTGTTTTTGTTTTTAAGGGTTTTACAGCGTTTGCAACACATTTAGGTAATTTCAGCGCCAGTAAAAAGGAAGAAAATTGTATAGTAAAAACATTCTAGATGTACAATTAAAAGGACTTGAAGAAAAATGTAATGTATTAAGAAATTAATGATGAATGAATGAATGAATGTACGAATGACGAGTCACTTTTGTAACTCTTGTGACTGTATGGAAACCTTTGGTGAAAAGAGCAACGTCTTCCGTTGTAAATAGAAAACGAATAAGCTGTGTTTTGGTGTTCCATTGATTTATATCTCTTTTTATCATCACCATCTTACCAAAAATACAACATTGGCGACGAGGATCAACAAGTAAGGTATTAGATTTAACCTTCCTAGACCATATTTCAAGCAAACTAAGATGAATTTCGGCCAGATAGAGCAGTTTGACGTTAGCAAAGAGTCCTTCTCGGAATACTTCGAAAGAGTAGAACTATACTTCGTGGCAAATCAGATCGAAGACGAAAATAGACAAACTGCAATATTCCTCACGATTATCGGTCCATCAAACTTCAGGCTACTAAGGAATCTGGCTACACCAAGAAACATCAAAGAACTAAAACTAGATGAACTTTGCCAGCTGATGAAAAATCACTTCGAGCCAAAACCATTGAAATATGTGCAACATACCCGGTTCGAAAATAGGATCAGGGCACCAACAGAATCCATCAATCAATACATTGCGTCACTGAGGCAACTGAGTGAATACTGTGAATTCGGCACAACACTGGATGAACGTCTGTGCGAGCGACTGGTGAGGGGGATCAATGATGAAAAGATTCAGCGCAGACTACTTTCTGAGACTGATCTCACATTCCAGAAAGCAGTCACAATCGCCCAAGCTGTGACCACATCAGAAACAGGAGCAAAAGATTTGCTAACAACAGGCCCCCACCAAGACCATAAGATACACCATCTTCGTCAACACCGCTACAACAACAATGACCACGCCAACAAACCTAAACACAAAACTTTCACCAACCCGAGTTCAACGTCACAGTCTCACACATCATCGAAATGCCAACGCTGCGGCAGTGACCACCGAGGCACTCCGTGCAAATGGATCAACGCGAAGTGTTTTCATTGTAATAAAGTGGGGCACCTGTCCAAGGTATGTAAATCGAAAAACAGACCCAACCACCAACCTCAGCATCATAAACCATCGTCACACACAGCTAAAAGCGACACTAAGAATCATCGATCGTATTATGTATCAGAAGACCAAATTCACCATCAACATCATCACAATGTCGATCACCCTGAACCAAATGCATACGACCTTTTCAACATGGAACAGGACTTAAAAACACACACACCGGTGTGGATACCGCTTCAAATCGAAGGGAAGGAAGTGTCATTCCAGCTTGACACAGGCGCATCAGCAACTATACTACCGAAAACAACATACGACAACTTATTGTTACATACACCTCTAAAACCATCAACTGTTGTCCTGAAAACATATACAGGAGACACCGTACAGATTTGCGGACAATGTCGCGTGAATGTCCAGTACCAACAACAGCAAGCAACCAACCTGCCTCTACTCATCGTTGAAACCGCTGGTCCACCACTACTTGGAAGAAACTGGTTGGAGACCATCAAACTCAACTGGAACAACATCTTCCACACCAACGCTAAAACACACGCACAGGAACTCCAATCAATCGTTTCCAAATACAACGTGTTCAACGACAATGCTGGGTTACTAAACAACCACACCCAACACATCTTCCTGAAAGAAAACGCCACACCCATCTTCAAAAAAGCACGCCATCCACCATTTGCTCTTCGGGACAAAATTGAAAGAGAATTACAACGTCTAGAAAATAACAACATCATTGAGAAGATCAATTACCCAGACTGGGCAACACCAATCGTACCCATTCTCAAATCTGATTCGACACTCCGCATATGTGGGGATTATAAAGTGACCGTCAACAAAATGGTTGCAAAGGAAGAACATCCAATTCCGAGGATAGAAGAGTTGGCCAACAGGCTTGCACATGGTGAGAAGTTTTCAACCATCGACTTCAGCCATGCGTATACTCACCTTCTTCTCGACCCTGATAGCCAAAACGTCACGACGATCAACACGCATCGTGGTCTTTATCGCTACAAACGACTACCATATGGCATATCTTCGTGCCCAGCCATCTTCCAACGGGTAATGGAATCTGTCTTCAAGGATATCCCAAACACGGTGATCTACTTCGACAATCTGTATCTCACTGGCGCCAACGATGCACAACACTTCGAAACACTTGAAGCCGTGTTGAAGCGCTGTGAAGAAAGGGGACTGAACGTAAAAAGGGCTAAATGTGAATTCCTGCAGGATGAAATCGATTTCCTTGGATACCGCCTCACGAAGAATGGCATCGCTCCACAATCTAAGAAAATTGAAGCTGTACGAAAGGCACCTGCACCAACCTCAATCCAGGAACTACGAGCCTACCTTGGAATGATCAACTACTATTCCAAATTTCTACCCAACATATCACACCGTCTTGCACCACTATACGATTTACTAAAGAAAGGAAGCACCTGGAAATGGACATCAGCTGAGCAATCAGCCTTCGACGAGTCGAAATCGTGTTTAATGTCCACGGAGCTACTGGTTCATTTCGACCCCAACATCCCTGTTGTCGTTACCTGCGATGCCTCACCAAGAGGCGTATCAGCGATTCTTTCGCACTGTTTCAACAATGGGAATGAACAACCTATCGCATTTGCTTCCAGATCGTTGGATAAAGCAGAACGAAATTACTCCCAACTGGACAAAGAAGCGTTATCTATCATTTTTGGATTACGAAAATTTCACAAATACGTTTTTGGACGACATATTACGATCAACACCGACCATAAGCCACTATTGGGTCTTTTCGGAGAAAACAAACCATTACCTGATCACGCATCATCGCGAGTACAGAGATGGGCGGTCATTCTGAGCGCGTACGACTACCAACTGAAACACATCCCAGGTCAACGCAACAACGCAGATGCACTCAGTCATCTACCTCTGCCTGAAGTAGCAGCACCTACGCCGTTTCCTGAAGATCTTCACCAGATCTTCCAGGTCATCGACAACCTACCCATCTCCAGTACCACCATCGCATCGGAAACCACCACTGACCCTGTACTTCGTCAGGTGTATAAAATCGTCGCACATGGTCATCCATGGCCCACTACAATTAGCGAACAACTTAGACCCTATTTCGCACGCAAGCTCGAATTGAGCATCGACAATGGATGTCTGCTGTGGGGTACGCGTATCATCGTTCCAACGTCTCTTCAACGGGATATTCTTTCACTTATCCATGAGGATCACATCGGAATTGTTCGGATGAAAATGCTTGCCAGAAGTTACGTGTGGTGGCCCAAAATTGATATGGATATCGAATTCTGTGCGAAATCGTGTGCCAATTGCCAGAGTTTTAGGAACGTACCTGCTCACTCACCCCTACAATCATGGAACTGGCCAACCAAACCCTGGAGTCGTCTTCACATTGATTTTGCTGGCCCATTCTTAGGTCATATGTTCTTAATTATTGTGGATGCGCACTCTAAATGGCTAGAAATTCGCATTATGAAACGGATTACCTCAGCGGATACTATTTTTCAACTTCGTCATGTGTTCGCAACTCATGGATTACCCGATAAAATTGTTTCGGACAATGGTCCATCGTTTGTCAGCGAAGAGTTTCAAAATTTCCTTCGGTTCAACGGCATAGAACACATCAAATCGACACCATACCACCCATCTACAAACGGCCTAGCTGAAAGAGCAGTTGCCACCTTCAAGTCGGCGATGAAGAAAATGAACAATGGTAGTGTTCCTGAATGCGTAAACAGATTTCTTCTGAAATACAGATCAACGCCACAAACAACTACAGGCCTCACCCAGCTGAACTGTTGCTTGGTAGAAAATTAAAGACTCGTTTGGATTTAATTCATGATCAGGTGCACAAAACTGTTGAAAAGAATTTGGACTGTCAGAAAACTTACCATGACAAACATTCTCAGTTTAGAGACTTTACCATTAATGACAATGTTTTTGTTAAAAACCAAGGCAATACCAATCCATCTGACCCAAAATTTTTGCCTGCCAAAATTGTTGCAAAAACAGGTCCCATGTCTTACAGAGTTCAAATGTATGAAACTGATCAAGTTAAACGCTTTCATGCAGATCACATTATCCCAACTCATGTTGATCTTGATGCTGGGGCATCTTTTTTCTAAAGAGGGGGAAGGGGAAATAGACACTGAACAAATGGGTATGAGTAATGCAATGAATAGCAAACCAGTTGACTTGGCAGATCAGTCAACACAACCCACGACTACTACTTCTACCACAGATGAGTCAGCAGATGATGAAAACAGTCTGACGCCGACCACATCTGAAAGTAATGTTCGAACCACACCGGTGTTGAGAAGATCACACAGAACAATTAAACCACCAGAAAAGTTAACTTTGTAACTTTACCATGACCATTTCTTGCTCAAGGGATTTGAGCCACTTATCTTTATAAATTGTTATGTGACCTTGTTTCGTCACTTGTTCTTTATCTCTCATCAAACAACTTCTAAATTTATGATAGTCGGTAAGAAACTCACCCATCACAATAACTATTAATAATTTTGCAGAGAAAATCAGCAACACCTTACTTTATGAGATATATATTCACCTTAACTTTTATTTCTGTATTAGCATTATTTAAGGTTGGGGGAATGTAATGTATTAAGAAATTAATGATGAATGAATGAATGTACGAATGACGAGTCACTTTTGTAACTCTTGTGACTGTATGGAAACCTTTGGTGAAAAGAGCAACGTCTTCCGTTGTAAATAGAAAACGAATAAGCTGTGTTTTGGTGTTCCATTGATTTATATCTCTTTTTATCATCACCATCTTACCAAAAATACAACAAAAAAGTAAGACAAAGAGGAAGGGTTCAAATAGGGAACAGATGTAGATTCCACTGATACACTATCAGTGCACTTAGTTTGAGATTACCGAAAAGTCTCAGCCAGACAGCAGCACAAGCTCCCATGAAGAGGAATACACTCAAATGTTTACAAATCATATGTCAAAATTAAAAAAAAATTACATTACATATCAGAGAGATGATTTACAAGGAAAAAAAATATCATCTTCAAAAACTATAACTATACATTCGACTGTTTCTCTCCCTGCCAAGGACACCGGCCAGGGTTAGGACAAAACTAAGTAATCTCATTCCAAGACATAGACAGAAAGCAATTGGAAAACAGAAACAGTGGGATAGAAGACACAACAAGTACCTCCCTGCCCACTATTGGAGGTCGGGAACCCCTCCCAGAATATTTGGAATCCAGCATTGTAAATTGTACAAGAAAATTACTAAGGTTCACATTCAAGTCATCATCCAAAAAGTCTGTTCCATGCTGTTATTGGAAGAAAATAATTCCTAGAAATAGGAAAGATTGCAATCAAGCAAGCAAGAAATTAGTAGTTGAAGATGATCTAAAAAATTAAATTTTCTGTCAGAATAAAAACAAGAGGCCTTGTAAACAGGAAAGAATATACCAAAATAACAAACATAAGCCTGCATTTTCATTTCAAAATCCAAATTTTAAGGGGTGGAAAAAAACCCTCCAAAAAAATCCAACGACATTTATGAACAAAGTATTAAAATGATCTGGTGGTAAGAGACATATTCACTTCCTAGTTTTTTAAAAATTTAATTTAAAAAATAAAAACCCTTATGGTGGGTAGGAAAAAAACATGATTTAAAGGGATCCAAAATGCAGAATTCAGACATATTTTATTTTTTATTTTTTTAATCTGTTCATATACCCATTTTATAAAAATAAGTGGCAGGTTTGAACTTAGATACGGCAATGAGATTTTGAATTGAAATAAGAGAGCATGTTCACCAAGTTGGTTTGTCATTGAGGGTAATGTAATTCGGGGGAGCAAAATATAAAATATTAACAATAACAATTACATTTTCTACTATAATCAAAGCTAGACAGAAGGAGAACATTACTCCAGAAGGAAGAAATGAAAATAAAACGAATAAATATAAAAATACAGGAATTCTGGAGAGAGAAAAAATTCACGTTTTTTAAAGTAATGATGATTATGTAGAGTAATGAAAATGCATTCAGAAAAATACATTTCTGAATCTACAGTTTGCTGTGAATCATGCAGCTTATCTAACATGTAAAGAGCTAGAGCTCATATTACATGAGATGTTGACGCTATATAAATACACAAATAATAGTACTATTATTATTATTATTAATTCTTCTTCTTCTTCTTCTTCTTCTTCTTCTTCTTCTTCTTCTTTTTTTCTTCTTCTTCTTCTTCTTCTTCTTCTTCTTCTTCTTCTTTTCTTCTTTCTTCTTCTTCTTCTTCTTCTTCTTCTTCTTCTTCTTCTTCTTCTTTTCTTCTTCTTCTTTCTTCTTCTTCTTCTCTTCTTCTTCTTTTCTTCTTCTTCTTTCTTCTTCTTCTTCTTCTTCTTTCTTCTTCTTCCTTCTTCTTCTTCTTCTTCTCTTCTCTTCTTCTTCTTCTTCTTCTTCTTCTTCTTCTTTTCTTCTTCTTCTTCTTCTTTCTTCTTCTTTTTCTTCTTTTCTTCTTCTTCTTCTTCTTCTCTTCTTCTTCTTCTTCTTCTTCTTCTTCTTCTTCTCTTCTTCTTCTTCTTCTTTTCTTCTTTTCTTCTTCTTCTTCTTCTCTTCTTCTTCTTCTTTTCTTTTCTTCTTCTTCTTCTTCTTCTTCTTCTTTCTCTTCTTCTCTTCTTCTTCTTCTTCTTTCTTCTTCTCTTCTTCTTCTTCTTCTTCTTCTTCTTCTTCTTCTTCTTCTTCTTTCTTCTTCTTCTTCTTCTTCTTCTTCTTCTTCTTCTTCTTCTTCTTTCTTCTTCTTCTTCTTCTCTTCTTCTTCTTCTTCTTCTTCTTTCTTCTCTTCTTCTTCTTCTTTCTTCCTTCTTCTTCTTCTTCTTCTTCTTCTTCTTCTCTTCTTCTTCTTCTTCTTCCTTCTTTCTTCTTCTTCTTCTTCTTCTCTTCCTTCTTCTTCTTCTTCTTCTTCTCTTCTTCTTCTTCTTCTCTTCTTCTTCTTTTCTTCTTCTTCTTCTTTCTTCTTCTTCTTCTTCTTCTTCTCTCTTCTTCTTCTTTCTTCTTCTTCTTCTTCTTATTATTATTATCATTATTATGATCGCTTCGGAAGAAAACACCTCGCTGTCGCATGAAGGCTGGTGAACGCGCCTTTCAGCATTCTGGCCCAAGGTTGTGGAATTTACTACCACTAGAGATACGTTCTTCGTCTTCACTAGAGGAATTCAAGCGTCGATTGAAAACATTCTTATTCCGACAGGCTTTCTTTTGATTATGTGTATAATTAGCGTTGTTTGTGTACTGTGTTAGGGCTTAATCTATGTTATGCACCCAGAGCCCTCCTGAAGAAGGGATGTTTGGCGCACTATAAATCTATACCATTATTATTATTATTATTATTATTATTATTATTATTATTATTATTTTATTATTATTATTATTATTATTATTATTATATTATTATTATTATTATTATTATTATTATTATTATTATTATTATTATTATTATTATTATTGTTATTACTATTATCTCTAGATTTTTTTCTATTTCTTTGCAATGATAGTTAAAACAAGAGCCCCATGACATCGGTGTCTCATGCAAATTCTTCTTTCTCTTTTTGATATTTTAGAGATGCTGCCTTCCACAATGCAAATTTCAGACTTTCTTTTCAAATTGTCCAAAGAATACCTATCACTGATGCACTCCTTCATTCTGAAAATATACTGATTATACTGATTAACCCTCTTCAATATCTCCTCACGCCTCTAGAAACAATTTTCTTAAACACTGTGTATTTTCATGAGCTTTCTTTGCCTCTGTATAACAGCTCAACAAGCGAAATAGCTTTTCTTATCCTACCATTTGCCAACTGGGAATCTCAATATGTTAACTGGGAACCAATAAGTTTTTCTATTTTTCAAGGCATCCAGTTTTATTTTGCTCCCCATCAAAATTTAGAATTTTGGTGAGTTCAAAATCTTTCAAATTTTCGATAATTTCTATACAGTCTGCACAGTTAAATATTTTGTTGTAATCTAAGTCACAAGTGTGAACATAAGCTTCTCAGTTTTGTTTTCTTTTTTGCATGAATGTTCTCAGATTGTAGATTTAGTCACCTGGCTATAAAACATGTTTTTCTCTCTGTCATAATTGATTTTTAAGTCTCTATTTTTCATTACAAAAGATCTACTACATAAACAATAATGAAAACCAAGATGAAATCTTTTCTTGAAAAGTGCCTTATTCAGAGATCATTGAGCTCAATAGCGTATAGCCCAAATTCCTAGCCGTGACAAGAATAAGAAAAAAAATTACACCATTGGCATTCTAAAATCCTTCCTTATCCTCATAATTGAACCATGCATTAGTATTTAGAAATAAGCATACATTTAGATGCAAAGAAAAACAATATTCAAGCTTATACAAATTGGATGCTGAACTGGCGACTAGTTAGATTTTTTGTTAAGTTTTAAAAAATAGAGTGTGTCTTTCACCTCTACATTTGCTGAGTTCCTGCTCAGCTCTTTGTTGAGCCTCTTTTGCTTCTTCTAATAAAGCTGACAGATAAAAAAAAATAAACCAACATAAAACCAAACACAGAACAACAGTCACACTAAACATAAAATAATGACAAAATGGAATTAAATGGAGAAGCTGAAAACTTGAGCCATAAAATATCAATGTAGTAAGACAATGGATTAAGCATCTTAAAACATCAAAAGGGGAAATTAAAGAACACTGACTAATCTTTACAAAATAATATTATGAATAAATTAGTTCCAACGTTCTGGGAACAAATTGATTTGATTTTATCATATATAGAATGTAATAATACTACTTTTAAAGCTAACAGACACTCCATGCCATGACTGAAGCACAATCATAACACATCATATAATTTTAAAAGCAAAAATAAACGCCACACAGATAAACCATGGTGTAAGGATTTATATAATGACTTCTTGAAAATCATGATTTAACATTTTTCTGTCTGCTTATTTCTAGCAATTTTCATCAAGCTACCATTGATAGCAATGCTATTCGGGCTCCAACAAAGCCAGATTCCCATCAATGTTACAGAGACGCCAACTTTAAATTTGGCTCACAGGAGTTTCAGACACCACTCGTAGGAATTTCAATGCCGAAAGAGGAATTTCCGCAAACAAGAAAAAGGAATTGGAATGGTATTTGGCATTGTGTTTACATATTGTATAATTCTAAATAGATAACTGATTAGGATTATATTATGATACATAACACATTGCCAAATACAAGCCCAAAGTTTCCTTATTTCAAATGAAGTAAAGCGCCAAAACCTAATGGTAGAGATTGTAGTACTGGTGGTAGTGAGGATGATGTGTGTTGGTGGTTATTGTAGTAGTGGTAGTAATGATGAAGATGTGATAGTGGTTGTTGTTGTTGTAGTAGTAGTTGTAGTATGATGATGATGTGGTGGTATAGTGGTTCTAGTAGTTGTGGTCGTGATGATAATGGTGTGGTGGTGGTTTAGTAGGGGTGGTAGTGATGTTGATGTGGTGTGATGGTGGTTGTAGTACAAATGGTAGTGATGATAATGTGATAGTGGTGGTTGCAGTAAGTAGTGGTAGTGATGATAATGTGTGGTGGTGGTGGTTGTAGTAGTAGTAGTAGTAGTAGTGATGATGTGGTGGTGGTGATTGTAGTAGTAGTGGTCGTGATGATGATGTGGTACTGGTGGTTGTAGTAGTAGTGGTAGTGATGATGATGATGTTGTAGTGGTGGTTGTAGTAGTAGTGGTAGTGGTGGTGATGGTTGTAGTAGTAGTGGTCGTGATGATGTGGTGCTGGTGGTTGTAGTAGTGGTAGTTATGATGATGATGTTGTAGTGGTGGTTGTAGTAGTAGTGGTCGTGATGATGATGTGGTGCTGGTGGTTGTAGTAGTAGTGGTAGTGATGATGATGTTGTAGTGGTGGTTGTAGTAGTAGTGGTAGTGGTGGTGATGGTTGTAGTAGTAGTGGTCGTGATGATGTGGTGCTGGTGGTTGTAGTAGTGTTAGTGATGATGATGATGTTGTAGTGGTGGTTGTAGTAGTAGTAGTGGTAGTGATGATGATGTGGTGGTGGTGGTGGTTGTAATAGCAGTGGTAATGATGATGTGGTGGTGGTTGTAGTAGTAGTGATGATGATATGGTGGTGGTGGTGGTTATATCAGTAGTAGTGGTAGTGATGATGGTGGTGGTTGTAGTAGTAGGGGTAGTGATGATGTGGTGGTGGTGGTTGTAGTAGTAGTGGTAGTGATGATGTTGTGGTAGTGGTGGTTGTAGTAGTAGTGGTAGTTGCAGTGATGATGATGTGGTGGAGGTGGTTGTAGTAGTAGTGGTAGTCATGATGTGGTGGTGGTGGTTGTAGTAGTAGTGGTAGTGATGATGTGGTGGTGGTGATTGTAGTAGTAGTGGAAGTGATGATGTGGTTGGTGGTGGTGGTTGTAGTAGTTGTGGTAATGACGATGTAGTGGTGGTTGTAGTAGTAGTGGTAGTGATGATGATATGGTGGTGGTTGTAGTAGTAGAGGTCGTGATGATGATGTGGTAGTGGTGGTTGTAGTAGTAGCTGTAAAGATGATGTGATGATGGTGGTTGTAGTAGTAGTGGTATTGATGATGATGTGGTAGTGGTGGTTGTAGTAGTTGTGGTAGTTGCAGTGATGATGATGTGGTGGTGGTGGTTGCAGTAGTAGTGGTAGTGATGACGACGTGGTGGTGGTGGTGGCAGTAGTAGTGGTAATGAAGACGATGTGTTTGTGGTGGTTATAGTAGTAGTGGTAGTGATGATGATGTGGTGGTTGTAATAGTGATGGTAGTTGTGGTAGTGATGATGATGTGGTGGTGGTGGTGGTACTGATGATGATGTGGTAGTGGTGGTGGTTGCAGTGGTAGTGGTAGTGATGATGGTTGTAATACTAGTGGCAGTGATGATGATGTGGTGGTTGGAAAGGGGGGGGGGGGGGTAACCCTGGAACAAATTGACCTCACCGGAATTTGACCTAAGTTGCCCGGAGCCCGGAATTTTTGGCTCCAGACCGGAGTTTTTTCCGGTGAAACCGGAGTTTTGGCATCACTGATGTTACCATTCTTTTGGTGAACATAGAAAAATCTTTTGTCATACTTAACTTATAGATTGTTTCTTTTAATTACTGGACAAAGTGTAAGAAATAGTTTTAAGATAACAAACCATGCAAGACTGTTATTAAATGACAAAAAAAAAGCAATGATAATTGCATTTATTTTTGTCTTAAATTTTTTTTTTTTTTCATTGTTCTCCATGACTAAAACTTATTGCACATAGCATAATATAATCATTTCAATTTTTTTTTTAAATAGAGTTTATCAATCTTCATTGGAAAAATATATCCCCCTTATTTCATCATTAGTTGTTCAAGATACTGTGAGATAGATGGTCTTAGAAGCCTGCACAAAATAACAAAGTGTAACTCAAAAGCCTCAATTTGGTATTATGTCAAAGTGAGCCAGACACTCAGAACTGAATGAAAGATCTAAATCGTAAAATGTAGTTAAATTATTACGATTTTTTTATTCAATATATTAAGTCTCTTAAACTGAAGCAAATAAACTACCACTTTGTAAGTCTTATAAATTTAGTTCAAAAGTCAATTTTAGATTAATAATTTAGCCAAACATAAAATCAGATTGAAGCCAGATGGAAGGAGAGGTGAATTCACAAATAAGTATTACAATAGATAAATAAATATAGATAAAGTTTATTACTTTTCAGAGCTTCGTCGTCATCCAAGTTAGGCATAAGCATCCCATTTAAATTGCTGGAAGTCTGGGAAGAGGTAGAGGAGGAGGACAATGTGACGATGCCTGAGTCAGATAGACTGGAGGTGCTTCTCTGCTCTGTCATGCTGTGATCTTTGTCACTACAAGGGGAGGGAGTGTTAGACGCATCCATTGTGTTGTTGAGGAGGTCAGGGGGTGGATGGGTTAGGGATTGGCTGGTTGTGGTAGTGTCGCTGCCCATGTTTGCCTAGATGTCAGATGGAAGTAATTGTAATATGTTAAGGAATTATCTCTGATTATAAAAAGAACAATACAAAAAACTGTCTCTTTGGAATTTCTCTAAAGCGAAGAAAAGAAATTGAAATTAAAAGCAAAGAAGATAAAAAAGAAGATGAACTCAAAATGAGGAGTGACCAGCTTGTATTACCGTAACAAAAAAATGTTTATCAAGACTTAGCATAATTGAAGACTTCCCTGAAGCGTTTATCTTTATACTATCTACAAACAAATTATGATAAACTGGTAAAATGCATAATATCTTTTAAATGCTTATAAATTTCTTCAAAAAATCTCAATGCACAATTATGTCTTCTCATTAATGAGAAAATATCTGAGAGCCAGTTTTGTAGTTATAGTCAATTGACTCAATTGACTAAATTTCTTTCAAATCATATCTCTTCCCCCCCCCCCCCACCCCAATTACATAACGAGTAGTTCCACCACAAATGCTTTAAAAGCAATTCGACTTGAACTTCTCACCGTTATTTGATCTTCAGGTGAAAATGACAAGACAAAATGTTCAGTCCACTCCAATAGGTTTAGATGCTCAAGGCATGTCTGCCAATTATGAAACTGTTCAACTATACAAATAATCAACAAACAAACCATAACACCAGGATAAAGCAAAATAATCAACAACTTGTCATGGATTAAAGCAAAATAAAAAGTTTTTAATTTAATTTAAACAAAGTATTTGTCTGACTTTCTTTGTTCTTAAATACCTTAACTTTTTAAAAAATATTTCTTATTTCAAACCCACATGACAACTACTGAAGCAACTCAAAGGATCTTTTTCATTTAATCTTATTGTAAATAAAACAGCAAGAACTACTTATTTACCTGGTTATTTTGAGGAAGTACAGAGGAGGAAGCGGTGGTGGTATTTGAAGGTGATGGGGATGAGGATGGAGATAAAACTTTAGTGGAATCGAGGTCTGAGGAAACATCTTCGTTCTCTCTGCCCAGCAAAACTTCTGCAGAATTTTGCATGGAGTTGACTGGGGTCTGAAAAGTGAGTTCCTTCTCTGCTAGATGTATGTGGTCTGAAAAATGTAAAGCAAATATTAGGAGGATGTGTTAAAAAGTTTCTCAAAGCTTACTTACTTATATGCAATACTAATTTCAATAACAAAAATGTCCTTCGAGTCATGAGGTCAATTACTTCTTATTTCCATAGCAGTGAAAAATACAGTCTAACAATTCTAAGCTATCTTTTAAATAAGATGTTAATCTACTAAGTAAGTTCCCATAATCTAGTCTAAATCCAGCCTCCAAATCACTGTGAGTAGACTTTGGGGTGGGAGCGACTTTATCTGGATTCAAAACTGGTCTATTTGCTTGTTGATCAAGAGCTCTACCTATTGAGCTATCAGGGCCCAGACTTTATATAAATACCAAAAATTACAACAATATAATATATAATTCAAGTCTTCTAAGTGAGAAAAAGAGGATGGGGTCCCCAAAAGTAACAATTTGAGTCAAAAGAAGATATGTAGCCAAAAATATCTAGTTTGAGTGAAGAAAATACTAATAACCTAAGATGGTAACTCACCCTTAAAAACCTCAATGAGGTCATTGCTGCTGTTGCTTTGTTTGGCAGATTCTTCCAATTGAGCTGGAATAAGAAAAATGAAGGTAAAGGTTGAGAACAATAATTCTAAAAAAAACTCAATTAAAATTGAGTTGTCAAAATACAAGAATATGTTTAACCCCATGACTTTCAAATGGCAAGAATTAATTCAGCAAAAGATCATATTAATGTCATACTCTGCATTGGTTTTATATGTATCAATCATACATTAAATCAATATTCACAAGCAGCAGCGTTAAACATTAATCTTGCCCATTTCCACCAAGAGAGCAATAACACTGATGTCTTCATTACTAATGCTATTTGTGAAAACATGTGTATGACTAAAATGGAGAAAAAATATGATTTGAGAGAAATCCAATCGCTTTTTGGGTTCAAGATAAGAATACTTTATTCAGTAAACACTATACTGAAAACATCTATTAAAAAAAAGAACAAAAACAAATCTCATACTACCACCCTTAAAGGCGAAACAGATTCATCAAACATATACAGTTGAAACCTATAGCCAAAGAATGTATTATCGTGTGTAGTGCCATTTCAAAATAGATCTTTGTTTAAATCAAACATTTTTGAAAAAAAATTCAAGTTATCCAACTTGCTGCTTAACAGCGAATATCATACTTATATTACATTGAGAAAAAATAGACAGAAAAAAAGGAGAAACAAGATAACAAGAAAAACAAATAAACAGCAACAACATCAAAAAAAAAAAGATAGAAAAGAAAAAACAAACAAAAAAAAATAATAAAACACAAACACCCCCCCCCCCCCCCATTGTAAAGCCCTGGTATTTCAAGGCATAACTCGGACTAAGACAAGGGGAACTAAGGTGTATAAAGCAACAAAGAGGTTCTGTGTATGAAAGAGGATCCTTCACATATCTATGATGAAAAGAAAATGTAAAATCTAACATGCTATTCTCTTCTTTTAAAACATGCTTGGTTTGAAAAGGGACTAATGCAATTGAAAGCAAGAGGAAAACATAAGAAAGACAAACGGCAGTGAGAAGGAATTTGATACTCTTATTCTCTGAATAACAGCCTGTTCCAGCTGCACATTTTTATGATTGACAATTGCATAAGGAGATTAAGCTAACCTAATTTGGGTTTTTTTTTTTAATATCCCAAGCACCAGCTACTCAGCTATACGTCACCCAATGCCATGCTGACAAAGGCCAATTTTTTTCACATATCTAATTGTTGAGATAAGTTGAAAGAGAACATTTTTCATTTTAATTTTAAAAATCAATTCAGAATTGAAGAAAAGTCTTTTGTTTTTCTTAAACGGAAATTTTACACCTTGAGTTAAGTTGGAAACTGATCAAGTAAAAAATCTCCATAATATTCTAATGGTGAGAAACAAACCTTCAAAATTTTGAACCTGCACCATCCAGGAAAAGAATTTATATGTTGATAAAAAATGTTACCATTGGGTAAGGTAAACATTTTTTTTCATATGGTAATGGTATAAGATTTATTTCACGCATTTCACCATATTTCATTTTAAAATTTTAAAATTATTTTTCATTTTATTTAAAGATTATGGTATTTTTGTCTTGATCTAAATGGAAAATCATATTTCTGAAAACTAAATTTGTTGCTCAACATGAGATATCAAGAAACCTCTCTCCCACCAAAATCTTACTTCTTGCTTCTCTTTATATAAATGAATTAAATATAAGTTCTTAAGGCTTTAAGCGATAGTCATTTACAAGGATTAAACTTCGATCGGTAGGTGTCTGATATTCTTGCAAATCCATTTGGCTTACATAGACTTTTTCCTGACGTCTTTTATTCACCAGCAGTGATAAAAAATCTGGGTTTAATCAAACAAGGAGGAAAGTACTTTGCATTAGACCACTGTCCCATCAAAAATATAGCAAGTAATTTTAGCTAACTGTTTTGGGGTGTGGAATCTATAATTCAGGACTTCACGATTTTCGTATCATACGATTTTCGTATCATATTTAAAAAGATTGTATGAAACTAGGTTTTGATTTGATGATAAATTCTTGGTTTTCCAGTCCCAACATCAAACACAAAATAACATTGATCAATGAATTAAAATCCACTTTTTCAGAAGAAGACAACAGGTTTTCACAAGCAGAGTACAGTTTGTTAAGTATCATAGACAAAATATGGTCTTGGTAACAAAACATATACATGACTACAAAGGCTACATGACAAGCTGGATGCTAAGCAACTGAAAGAAAAAGTGCATAAACAATCATATAAGTACATGACGAAGAATAAAATATAAATATAACATATATAAAGAGTACAATAATCAAAATAATACAAGAAGTAGCATCTACTACCATTTCAACATGCATTCTTTTTCAATTTCCAATCGACAATTAAGCAAACCAGAACTAAATAATTGATGGTAGACCATGAAAGAAGTGCAGAAACTTAACTTTCATAACTTTTAAAGTTTTCAACTGAGCATGATAAGGAATATATCAATGGCTAAAAACGTGTTCAGTTTAAGTGTTTTTTACTGTGGCTGAAAAGGGATTTGAGCACTAAATTAACCTGGTAATACTTTCATCTGATTAAAGTTGATATAATTTGGTCACTACTTAATGTCCACATGAAGCAAATTGTGCCTTACAAACTTATTTTCACTACCTATTTCTCCTTTCCTCTACTTACATCCCATTACTCCATATCATATCACTGTCGCTGATCATTCCGGTCAATCCTTACAATTCCCTTTGCTGTTCTGGCACCACATAAATGCACATTCAAATATAGCATTTTCACAGTTTCACTATGCTCAATGAGCTTCATCAAACTTAATCATTTCCCCTCAGTAGGTCATATGGAACCAAATGTCCATGCCATAATCGCAAGTCTCCCTCTGGGCACAATATTGCAAGTTTTCATTCACCCATTCAAACAGTGACCACTAAACATCACTTGACTCACAAGATGAGATATCTTTCCACTCAACTATCATGGATGCAGTCCATTCAATATAAAAGCTTTTAGTGATCACTTATCCAGGATTAGATTATTTAAACTGAATCTGGCAAAGTGATGGATCCCAAGAGCAGACCAAATTTTTAAAGTCCAAAACAATACATCAGAACTTTAAGGTTCATTTTTTAAGCTCAGTGTGTATTTCATATGGATTAAAAGATAATCAAAATCCTGAGAATTAGTTTCCATCTGTTTTCTGGATCTACCAGTATCCAAAAGAAAAAAAAGAACAGAATAAAATCACAGTCAATCAAAACAAAAGATGACCAGGCCAAACAGAAATAAATTTTGACAAACTACAACCAAATCCAAAGAAGTGTAATTGGAGAATTGGGGGATGTGGGGGTGTGGCTGACCAAGGTTGTTAGTATTGGTAATACGTGGTTTGCTTTATTCCACTTACACTTTAAATTATCCAAAGCATTTTCCACCATTTGGTTCATGTGAAAATCTGACAGCTTTATTTTCTCTGTAAAAATGGTGATAACAGCAAGACTAATACTAAAACATACAACATCACATTTTGGAATCAAAGTGATCATGATCATGATGATGGTGATGTCGATGATAATGATGATGATGGTGATGTCGATGATGATGATGATGATGATGATGATGATGATGATGATGATGATGATCATGATGTTAATGATAATCAAGATGAAAGGTAGAAATAGTAGCTGTGACAATGTGGATTAATCCTGCCCACAGTCAATGTCAATTGTAAGAGTCAGAATAAATTATGATGGCACTGACTTTGTGCCAGACGATAAAAGACAAAAAGCTGATAAGAATGGAATAGAATGGGGCACTTTACAAAAAGACGAACACTCATTCTAAAAGGCTTTAGCTCAAAAGAGAGAAAAAGATTTTGAGGAAAGAGAGAAGCTTTGGCTTGGAAATCAGGGGTAGATGAAAGAAACACTGTGTTTTTTTGCTTCCTTAGAGAGAGAGAGGAGTAATGTTAGGGTTTAGTA
Source organism: Berghia stephanieae (assembly GCF_034508935.2). Lineage (NCBI taxonomy): Eukaryota > Metazoa > Mollusca > Gastropoda > Nudibranchia > Aeolidiidae > Berghia > Berghia stephanieae. The sequence continues at coordinate 29,770,435 of NC_088365.1, forward strand.
AAATGGAATTTTAAAATAGGTTTCGATATTTCTAGAATATAAGTTGTCTTCTATTAATAACGAAAGGACTGATACTTAATACTAAATTTATTATAAATTATGATGTTTTCTTTTCGCTGTCAGTATATTTTGTTGCTTTTTGTTTCAATTCAACTATTTCATGAATTTGTGCGCATTCTGTTCAAAGTATAGAAATTATTTGCATTGGTGAAAACAATAAATAAATTTTAAAAATCAAGGTGTTGTCAATGAAAAACAATCACACAAAACAGACACACCAAAAGACTAAATGACCTACATGCACAAGTTGTGTAAAAAAACAAAAAATGACATCGAACTATTTCTTTCCTATTTTCAACATGTGCAAATTTAACATATCAATGAAAATGAAATATGACACCATATACTATAAATAGGAGGAGAAATGAAGGTCATGTGACTGTAAAAGTGTGTTTGAAAATGAATGTCATTAAATATACACGTAAAAATAAAGATATTCTTGTACAAAATCATCTTTGGAAAAATTTAACTTAAAAATTTCCCACGATTTCACAACATTGCAATAGTTACACACTGGGTAATAAAAAGACTATATAAAAAATAAATATAATAATGTCATAATCAGCTGTTCTTACCTTCAAGAGACGTGATTTTGAGTAAATATTCATTTGAGGTTGTAACAGCTGAATCAAGCTCCTCTGCAAAACAAAATAATAGGATAACAAAATTAACATTATTCAGCAATAGAAAAAAGCATTGGAATATTTTATTTATTGTTCATATTTTGCAAAATTTTAAATGACATCTGAAATGATGTTTCATAATTGGTAATAGTTCAAACAAACCTTTCAATGTTACACATATTTCAACAAAAGAAAGGGGAATATTTCCTTTGACTTTAAATGCCAATAGCGCCTGAACTTGTAGACAGATGGCAGAACTATTTGGCATAGTTATGAACTACTATCACGCTCTATTTAGACTTAATATCAACCAAACAACTTTACCTATTGCAATATTAAACCATAGATTCAATTTTTTTTAATGAAGTAATTAAAAGATAGCATACCTAATGCCAAGTCCATTAAAACATCTTTTAAAAATGACTCAGCTTAAAATTTAAATTTGATTATATGTAGGAATTGCTTAAAATTTAAATTTGATTATATGTAGGAATTGCTTAAAAACAATTCACACTTACTTTGAACCTTCTCCACCTTGTTGTTACTTTCTTTCAATTCCTGGTCAGATTTTTCTAACTTGTCTGAAAACAAAAAAGGAATTATTGCAATAACACACATAAAATCTGTTTCATACTTGCCAAAAAAAAAAAAGCACAAAAAAACCCCCCTAAAAAAACAACATACAACAATAATGTGTTTACTAGACTAAAATAGAAGATTTTCACCTCGTTTAAACTATATACAGGTGTGGGGTGGAAAGTTTTGCAAATTTTTCTTATAATTTCAAAGATATTTGACTTAGAACCCTAATATTTGGTGTAAATACATTCTAACTAATTGGCCTTGTTGTGTCAAAATTTCTAAGGTCTTTGACATTTCAGCATGACAAAATCACTTTTGTCCTATTATGTGGTCAACAACCTCAGTCAAAACAAAAAATGAAAATGGCTGCACCTAAAGATATTCGATTTAAGCAGCGTGCTGTTATTGAATTTCTGAATACTGAAGGCTGTTCACCTATTGAAATCCTTACCAGAATGAAGCGTGTATATGGTAACACTTGATTATAGCACTGTTTGGCGATTGGAATGATTCAAGGAAGGAAGAGACCTGATTGAAACCAAGCTTCAAGATCAAACTCGTTGCAAAGGGCCTAGATGTGCCTTGAACGTCGGCAATAAAACAGAAGTCGAAAACGTGATTCTGGCAAATCGGCGTGTTAGACAAATTGACATTGAGAAAGAAGTTGGAATTTCAAAGGAAAGGGCACACCACATCTTAACAGTGATCCTAGGATACAGGAAAGTGTCTGTCAGTTGGATCTCAAGACTGTTGACAAGTGAAAGAGCAACGAAAAACAATTTGCTCCACACTATTGAACAGGTATGAAGTCGAAGGTAATGTCTTTAATCAGCAAATAGTCACTGGAGACGAACCATGGGTCCATCATTATGACCCAGAGAGCAAAGGCCAATCAATGGAATACTGACACAAGAACTCTCCTTGCCCAAAAGTTGTGGTGTCGGCTTGAAAAGTGCTGCCCACGGTTTTCTGGGGCTTTGAATGTGTTGTTCAAATTGAATTTTTGGAACAGGGCAAAAAAGAGAATTCCGATCAATATGATGCCATACTGGAAAAACTGAAAGCATGACTGAAAAGAGTGTGACCCCAGAAAAATGTGATATTGCAACTAGACAACGCTTCACCCCTCACAGGTCAACAGACTCAAATTGCACTGAGGAAAATAAATTTTTCCACTGTGTCACATCTGCCCTAAAGTCCCGACCAAGCACCTTCAGACTTCTTTTTATTCCCTAAATCGAAGGGGTATCTCAAAAGAAACCACTATGAAAACGACAAAGACATGAAGGCTGCTGTCCGATCTTGGTGTAGAGAACAAGGATGTCAGTTTGTTTTTTTTGCCGATGGGATACGTCAAATAGTGCAGCATTGGCAACTCTGTGTTGGGCTGTGACATTCTTTATGTCGAAAAATAAAGTAAGCAATCTGTAGGTGAGATTTCAAGCTTTCTTTTGAAGTTTTAACAAATTATTCATAAAAATGAGGGAGATATTACGAAAATTGCAAAACTTTCCATCCCACCCTCGTAATTGCATTATATCAAATAGGCAGACATGGCAAAAACTGTAAGACAATATGGAGAAACTATTACATGTGTGTTTTAGCATTTATTTAAAAATTAATCACCAATACTCAAACTATAAAAAGAGCCATTCAGCTTTTTTGAAAATCCTTGCTGTATGTGACAATTAACAACAAGAGACAAGTGGTTTTATAACATGATCAGGTCATTTGAAGGGGAATTATAAATGGCAAATGGAAAAAGTACTAATGCAGTATCACTCAAAAACCATTATTATAAGACAAATCAATATCAATGCAGTATCACTCAAAAACCATTATTATAAGACAAATCAATATCTCTCAAAGCCATTATCATAAGACAAATATCTTTTAAAAAAGATTGCTCTTACCCTTGTATGTCTCAATAAGTTGCTGCAAATCTTTTAATTTGGCTAAATGACGGGGAGTAGAGAGAAAGAAGGGGGGTGGGAGGAGAGTGGATGGAGAGATATGTTTAATCAATTGGACAAATAATTAATATACACCATTGACGATTTTCTTGCTTGTGACATAGGGTATTTAAAAGAATGAATAAAAGTAAAATTGGTTAAATTGGTTCATTTATTACATTTTCATTGATGAGGTAAATTGTGAGGATTCATTAAAGAAAAATACAGAGAATTTTGTTCATATTATTTATTAATTCGCGAAATGAAAATAAAAATTATTGAATTTGAATTTATTGAATGGTAATAGATGAAAATTTTTTGGACAAACTCAACATTGTGTCTTACCATTTCTACAGAGACAGCAGTAACAGCAATGGCACTTAGGCTTTGTTAATGAAGCCCGAGTCTTTTCGCGATCAATGCTGTCTTGGTGAAAACCATTAGATACGATTATGAAATATGGAGGAAATTATGCTATAAATAAATTCAATTTTGCCAATAAATTCATTCAGATTTTAGCAATCGAATCATTTCCTAACTCACCTTCAAGATTCTCTGGCTTATCATCTTCTTTAGGTGGTCCCAAGGGTATGATATCAACCTCCTCTGTTGTCGAGCCTAGAATGAAATAAAATTGCATAGATGAATAATTATCATCATCTGGTACCTATGAGAAATAATTCATTTTTCAAAGTTATTTCCCGTCATCTGCCTTTAGAAAAATTTTCATTTGTAATTTAACTTGTGGATAATTGTTAGTCATATCTACAGTAAATGTCAAAATAATTCTCAAGGCAAGCCAGCCAAGCTTATAGACACATGATCATTGATAAGTCTTCAGTGATTGGTCCACTTCTTTTCCCCCCATTACTCTTCCAAGAGTCCAAGGTTGGCTGGGTGAATTAGGCATTGAGCTAATACTGGAGTAATCCGCAATTCAGGTACTTTAGCTCCCTTTAATAAAATGGATGATTAATGTTGTCCTAGTGCATTTATACAAAAGATTATCCACATTCTCATTTGGAATACTTGGACATTGATGTTTTAAATTGCCTAGTCAAGTTTTGTTACTTGACTAATTATCTGAACAAGATTTGAGCTTTGGTTTACGATTCCAGATTCTCTCCACTCACTGATCGCATCTTATAATAAAAACCAAGACTGCAACACTTTAAACATTTGGAAAGTAAAAAGCACAAATCTAAAATTTTACCCGATGTGTTGAATCCATCATTTAAAAAGTACTTTAAATCAACTAACAAATTAAATATGAACTATAAAAATATATCATTTTCCCTGAAAGTTTATCATGTTTGCAACAATTTAAGGGTCATTTAAGTGACCAGTAAAAGAGAAGCTGAGAGGATAGTCAAAAGATCATAACCACAGGAAAGAAACTAGGAGGAGATGTATCAATTCAGACCAAACAGCCTCTTGCCCGACAAAGGGAGCATAAGTCACCTCATGCTCCAAGGATCTCCAATATAAGCTAATTTAGATCAAACTTGGTTTTTAATTAAACGAAAGCTGACAATTGACCACTATAGGTTAATGTTTTTAGGTCTTTTTTGTTTTTATGTTTGGGCTTTTTTTTTAAATCCAATTTTCTTACCGTTGAGATCGATGTCTGAAAGCTTTGGTTCATCTTCATTGTATTCCTTCAAAGACTCCAATTTTGCTGAAAAAGATAAAAAAAAATCTTATAATATAAGTAAATTTTGTATGTGAATTTGATATTTTAAAAATAACCATTGAAAAAATCAAAACCAAAAAAATAAGCAATTCAATGCAATTTTTGTCTATTGCAAGCAATTTGTCCTCAACTTTTGTATCAGCTTACTAATTCAAAATGCTGATTTTGAAATAAATCGCAGTTTGATTTTGTTTAAAAAACAGTCATCTTACCTTTCATGGCTGCCAATTGTTCTTTGGTGAAATCATTATCAGCTTGTAAAGACTCAATCTGTCAAAAGAAGGGCAACACCATTATACATTTGGGTTTTTTGTTGTTTTTTATTTTATTTTATTGGGGTCTTTTTTAATCCTTTTTTTTTTAATTGTCCTCATTCCCGTAGAGGGAAAAAAATTAAAACCAATCAACATCAACACCTTTACCATCACCATCATCATCATTATTATTATTATTATTATTATTATTATTATTATTATTATTATTATTATTATTATTATTATTATTATTATTATTATTATTATTATTATTATTTTATTATTGTTATTATTATTATTATTATTATTATTATATTATTATTATTATTATTATTATTATTATTATTATTATTATTATTATTATTATTATTATTACTATCTTTATTATTATCAACATTTGTTGTTTTTTTTTTAATTATCATTATATTTTTTTTCAATTATTATTATTATTATTATTATTATTATTATTATTATTATTATTATTATTATTATTATTATTATTATATATTATTATTATTATTATTATTATTATTATTATTATTATTATTATTATTATCATTATTATCATTATTATTATTATTATTATTATTATTATTATTATTATTATTATTATTATTATTATTATTATTACTATCATTGTTATTATTATCATCATTACTATTATATTATTACTATTAATAATTTTCTTTCTGCATACCTTAGTGGACAATGAAACTTCTTGTTGGGTCATCTCCTCCAGCTTTGTGGAAATCAAAGCCTTTTCCTCTTCTATCCTTTCCATCTCAATCACATGGTTATGTTCAGCTTCCTGTCAGATTATAAATAAAATTGTCATTCAAAATCTTTTGTGCAGCCTTAATTTTAGAAAAATAAAATTAACCAATTCTTATACATTGAAAGAGTGAAGGATCAGTATAAAATTTTCACTCATATTTGAGCATGTAACGCTGGGCAAGATATGAGAAGATTTCATGTTTCAGAACCATGAATATAGTCATTGTTTAAACTCACTAAAATGTCATAAAAATTAAGGATTAATTGCTGTCACCTGAGCTGACAATGCAACATCTTATTGGGTTGGGTGTAAAAAGCAATGAACAAAAATCAATAGAACAGCTTAAAAAAACAAAAAAGAAAAAAAAACAAACAAACAAAACAAACAACTTACTAATTATGGAACATTTCAGGCTCAAAACATTTCTTCAGCCTATAGCGAAATACAAGAAGCATTACTTTCTTAACTGATTTTGTTATTGGCTGAAAAAGGGTTTTGTGCCCAAAATGTTCTGTGTTCATTATTATATTCTTTAGAGAAGCTGTTATATATATTAATTTTTGTTCATAACTTTTTACAGTCCACAGCTTCTAGTAGCTTGGTATTCACTCTGACTTGTATTGGGTGGGGTTCAGCGTCCAGCAAGACTTGAAACAATTGAACTTGCTAGACCCACCCATTTTTTTCAGCCGAGTTTTAGATCATTCATCTTCTGTTGTTAGCTCAACATTGTGTTTTCAAACTCAATAGATCCCAGTGTCATAAAAAAAAAAAAAATTAAGTATCAATTAAATACAGAGATTTTTGCATACAGGTGTAGCATTAATTCTAGTTTAACAGTATATGGATTTTATCTTGTGCTCTCTTTTTTTTTTTTTTTTAAAATCTAATTTTTAATCGATTTAATAACATATTGACATGCCATATCCTGTGCGGTTATGTGGTCTTGTGGTATGACTTTCGGATCAGAAGGTCCTGGGTTCGAGCCTCGCACTCGGTGCATAGTTGAGTCCTTGGAAAAGGTTCTTTACTCACATTCTCTCACCGTACTCAGGTGTAAAATGAGTACCTGGTCGTTAACAGCGTTGTCTTTGTCCGAAAATTGTAATATCGCCTAACAGGTGTCATGTCCCGTCCTACATGTTAAATGTTGCTGTTGACCAGGGACCCCTTGTAAAGCGCTTTGAACACATTAAGTGGATATTGCGCTTTATAAAGCTCAATTTTTTATATTTTTAAAAAAGTGCTTTAGACCAAATTGATGGATATGTGGGTGTACAAATTTCTTCTTACTGTTGTCATCATTATCATCATTATCATCATTATTTGAGCATGATCGTCATCGTGATCATCATCACCGTGGCCATTATTATTATTATTATTATTATTATTATTATTATTATTATTATTATTATTATAATCATCATTATTATCATTATTACTAATACTATTAATCTCCCCCACCTGCAGTTTGTCCTGTAAATCAGCAACCTCTTTCAACTGGTCCTGATATTTCTGTGCAAGCTGACTGAGCTCATCCTGAGAGACCTCGCAGACAGTTTTGAGATGGCCGCATTCATCCTTCATGTTTCCCAATGACTGCTCCAAATCTGACAACTTTGTCACTGCCTCTAGCTTTTCTTGTAGCACTCGTCTCAGTGATTCCTGAAATCAAATTCAAATTTTAAATAATTTACGGAGGGGTTTAACGGTATTTGCAACACTTTTAGTTCATTTCAGTGCCCGTTAAAAAGAAAATGAGAAAGTCAAAAGATTACAGATCTTCATTTCAAAGCACCTAAATAAAGGTAAAAACAATGGAACTAATTAAAACAGAAAATATGCAGTTTCCATGGTCAATCTAGAAGTGGGTCTAGTTTGACATCACCTTAAAATCCTACAAGACACAACATCCGGCTAAGAAGGATATACTTATATACTTACAAAATGTAAAAATGTATCAAAAGTTAAAAAAGAAAAAGAAAAACAGTGCCTTACCCATGGACACAAACAATGCTGGAATCAGAAAAATTTATCACAAATCTGGCCACTGACCACATCAATTTACTTCTGTTACAAGATATGACATTCTAGTGATGAGCCTTTGATGCCCAGATAAATGATATAATACTATGCTCCATTCCTCTTCTTCAACTTCTTGACAAGACAATAAGATTTTTAACAAATTTTAATATTTGGATGTGAAAAATAAAATATCTTCTCACCTTTGAAGTTGTTTCATATTTGTCCTTGTCCTCTTGCAGGGCAACCAGTTCTTGCCTTAATGTGTCCTCACTGTGATTCTGTGAAAATAAAAATCAAGCATGAAAACTGAATAAGTATATATATTCAACCAGAAAATATATTTCAACTACCCTTAACTCTACAAGCAACATTAAATGTCTCAAATTTTGTTTTCTAATTGAAATCATTCAAAAACCTCGATGTTGGTAAACAGGAATAGAGCCACATACATGCATCAGACGTTAAAGTCTCAGTTTTTTAAATTTGTAATTCAAATCTTTCCAAAACTTTGAGGTTAGTAAACAAGAATAGAACCACCTTTTAAACAAATATTTCAAATAGCTAATATCTTACACTCTATCCACCCTCACATCATAGATTTAACAGCTAAAACAAAACAATACCTTTGAGTAAATATGCAACTGGTTTTCGAGCATTTCCAGCCTGGAGAGAAGTTTGTCCTCATCTATTAGTGCCTGGAAAAAAATATTCAAAATATAAAGGGATAAAAAATTTGAGGTGGTTTGAAATGATGAAGATGATGATGATGGTGATGGTAATGGTCATGGTAAAAATGATGATGATGATGAGATGACGGTGATGATGATGATGATGATGATGATGATGATGATGATGATGATGATGATGATGATGACAATATTATTTTACATACCTATTTGTATATCAAAAATATGCAAATAATTAACTTTAAAAAATCAGAAATTCACATTACTTGTGCGGCTATGTGGTCTTGTGGTATGACACTCGCTTTCGGATCGGAAGGTCATGGGTTCGAGCCTCGCGCTCGGCGCATAGTTGAGTCCTTGGAAAAGGCTCTTTACTCACTTTCTCTCACCGTACTCAAGTGTAAAATGAGTACCTGGCCGTTAACAGCTTTGTCTTTGTCCGAAAAATTGTAATATCGCCTAACAGGCGGTATGTCCTGTCCTACATGTTAACTGTTGCTGTTGACCAGGGACCCCTTGTGAAGCGCTTTGAGCACATTTTAGTGGATATTGCGCTATATAAAGCTCAATTTTACTTGATAAGTCCTACCTACAAAAATCCAGCCTCTTACCTGCCATCCGCTCTCTGATGCCTCTTGGGTGTTGTGCACCAGCTGCTGAAGCGTTAACAGCTTCTGCTCCAGCATCTTCTCCCGGTGGAGGGCTTCCTGTTGACAAGAAAATAAAAATGAAATGTAAAAGCTCAGTGAAGCCCAATCAGTTCTTTGGGTGACAATAGTTTGGTCCAGAATAAAGATTCAGGATTCAGGACTTTTAACATTACAGCATTAGAACAAATTTTCAAACAAAATTTTTGTTTGTTTAATTACACATAATTGAAAAGGGGAGGAACAACAAGGCTGCCAATGCCGACTGATTTATCAATATAAATGGAGGACAACAACAGGGCCTGATATCTATCTTTACAAAGTAGAATACAGACAGTATTTGAAAGCCATTACTGTGGATACATGTCACAGACTTGACACTAGATTATCAGTAAAAGACAAAAAATAAAAAGAATTGATTCTTTAAAAAGTTGTTTCACAAAAGATCAAATGGGGGAAAAAATTGTGATGAAGCTGTGACCAAACACCATTTTCATGAGAGAGAAGAAAGTCATCTTGGTAGAGTATTAAATAGTTCCCATCACACCAGTTTAATACATATTTGAATCATGAATTGAGAAACAAAAAGCACAACGTGTAAATCACAGGGCGTCTCTATAAATCTCATGTGTCATGTGATCAGTGGTGTGAAATCAAATTAAAAGTTTTTGAAAATTAAAACATACGAAAAATTATATCCATATGATTTCGTAGCAATTTCGTATCAATAAATATAGGCTCAGCTTGTCATTTATTTTTTTCAAAATCTACTTTTACATAATATCTAATTTTTAAAAAGACTAACAAATAAAAACATACTTTGTCCTCACATTACATTTGAGACGTAATGGCCTTTAGTTGCAGCTTGAGATACTTATTTTCTATTCTACACATATCCCAAAAGAAGTTTTAATTCAAATGGAACGTAGGTGATTTTATTAAATTTAATTCACTGCATATCTATAAAGCTTAGTAAGATATATATAAGTATTCAGAAGATTAAAAAAACACTAAGTGCGCATCGCTTGCAACTGTTTTAGTGTTGTAACAATATATACAAGATGAGACAAACAATGTGGCCATCCAACACACTTGTTATTTTTACAACACATCTTAAACTTGCACACCTTCTAACAATAACTTGTTGGTTAACTTAGGTAACGCCCAGTAGATCTTGTTTACACTTGGAAAACAGATCTTTGTGTTGTAAATATATAAAACGGCTTTCCCTCATTCTTTCCTTCTACCCCCCCCCCCCTTCCTCTCTCCTTGCTTACCTACCCCCCGCCCCTCTCTCTCTCTCTCTCTCTCTCTCTCTCTCTCTCTCTCTCTCTCTCTCTCTCTCTCTCTCTCTCTCTCTCTCTCTCTCTCTCTCTCTCTCTCTCTCAGTCTTCAATATTAGTGAAAGACCAACCTGTAGATATTGTGCCAGCTGGTAGAGGTCTTGGGTCTGCAGGGACAAGCCGGGCTGGTTCTCACCGCCCAGGTAGGAACTGTGGGGAAAAAGATGGGAGGTTGGGATTAGAGGTGATGATTGAGCCCCTTGTGTTTTGGGATGTTGAAGAGAGAAAATACATTTTTAAAAAGTTATGCGGAAGGAAGTGTGCGTGTGTGTGTGTGTGTGTGTGTGTGTGTGTGTGTGAGTGCGTGTGTTGTGGGTGGGGGGGGGGGGGGGGGGGGGGGGGGGGGGGGAGATGAGCGGGAGAATAGATTATGCTGACACCCAGTGTTGGTGATGACGACGACGACGACGACGATGATGCCAGTTGGGTTTTTTTTTTTTTTTTAAATAATATAATTCTTGATCCTTATTAGAGAGAGAGAGAGAGAGAGAGAGAGAGAGAGAGAGAGAGAGAGAGGGCGAGAGAGAGAGAGAGAGAGGGGGGGGAGAGAGAGAGAGAGAGAGAGAGAGGGAGAGAGAGAGAGAGAGGGAGAGAGAGAGAGAGAGAAATAAAAACAGGATTGATGCATTCTGATTTCAGGACTATAATGATTATTTATTTTATATGTTACTGCTCAAACCTGGCTATTCCGTTAACACCCCCCCCCCCCCCCCCCGTACTTTAAAACAAACGAGCACTCGTGTAATGTTATCCCTTTATTATTATAATTGTTAGAATAATTTGTTCAGAGATGTTATGACTATTGGCCAATGCCTAAAATAAACATATGAATTTGAATTTGAATTTGTAATTCTCAATCGATACAGCCAGTCGAGTAATAAAGTGATGAAGAGTTGACAATATAAATTATGAAACAAAATAAAATATCTTAATAAATAGATTGACAAATAAAAATATATCAACAAAAAAAATAAATTTAATTAAGCAATTAATTAATTGATCAAATTGAATGAAATAAATAATTAATTAATAATAAATCACACTGTATTGATTACATAAATAAAATACATAATTAAAGGATATACAAATAAATGGATAAATGCATAAATAAATAAATGAATGAATAAATAAATTAATTAATTAAACAATAAATAATAAATAAAGGCTTACACTATGATTTGGCGTTGTATTGTTTTTGTTTTGTTGGGGGGGGGGGATGTTTTTCCCCTCGTTTTTGTTTTGTTTTTGTTTTTATTTTGTTTGTTTGTTTTTTTTTTTGTTTTTAGAAAAATGTGATGATGGGTAAAAATGGACAAAATTAGTTAGACAGAGACGGAGACAGAGATCTCATTTCCATTAAGAGCGTTAGAGAGGCAAGTGTTCAGACAGGGCACATGAAACAATATTTGAAATGAAATGAAATTCTACGCAAAATGGATGTCCATTTGAGTAATCGGATAATCCAAGCACAGACTGGAATGCATTATAGAGAGGAAATGAGAAGTATGACATATAAAGAGGACTAGAAAATAGAACAAGGAGAATAGAATCTTGTGGAGAATAGAATAGCAGTATTATGGAAAATGAAATTATGATAGTGAGAGAGCTTAGGAAGATCAGTGGATGGGTTGGTGGATGGGTGGATGGATAGGTGGATGGATAAATCGATGATGAAATGACTGGCCGAATGGATGAATGAAAGGATGGATGAATGAATGGATGGGTGGATGGGGAATAAATCACTCGCCGAATGAAAGGATGAATGAATGAATAAATGAATGACTGAATGAATGAATGATGGATTGATAGATGGATGGATGGATTGATGGATGGGTGGATGAATGGATGAACAAATATGACAATAATAAAATTAAAAAACAAAAAACAAAACAGAAGCCCCTGCTAAAAAAAACTCCACTTAGAAAGAAATAGAAACACTCAAATTTATGGGAACTGTCTAAATTACCATTCATTAAATTAAAACGTAACGTGTGAAACGGAACACGCACTTACTGCTACCAGCTACCCCATTGTGAAAAAGAAAAAGAAAAAGAAAGAAAAAGAAGAAGACGAAAAGAAAAGAAAAAGGAAATAGGGGAAAAGGGAATGAAGTGGGAGATAATGATAACAAACAAGAATTTCACGAATCTTGCTGTGTAGGTACAGCTAAAACAATGAGAGTTATTGTTCATAATGGTGAAGACAGTACGTAAATAAGTGGTTGGAGTAGTAGGATAAACAAAAGTAATGTTTTAAAACGTGAACTTTAGCCTCTGAACTCCTCTCTCGTCATTTACAATACGTAAATGGTGTAAAAAAGAAGCCACGAGGCGCATGAACTGGTCTCATGAGGTTGTGGCATCAATATTAAGTCAAATTGAACATTTGTGAAAAAATTGTCTTTTTCACCGGTTCATCTGGAATGGATATGAAAAATAATCCAAAAGCTGACAATCGAGTCAAAATCGTGTGGGCTTCAAAAAACGACTAGTCTACTTACTGCTTTGCTGAAGGTGGCAGACTTCCAATTGTTTTCTTTGCACCTATTAACACCTATGCCATTTCAATAACAATATTTCATAATAAACTTTTTTTTCTTTGCGCCTATTAACACCTAGAATGCCATTTCAATAGCAATATTTCAAATTAAACCATTTTTTCCTTTGCACCTATTAACACCTAGATATATGCCATTTCAATAACAATATTTCATAATAAACCATCTCTGTCTACTCTGAAAAATTATATTTATTTCTTTTAGGTCAGAAAAATCCCGATTCAAATATCGATCGATTAGAATTGCACGCATCTTGTCAACAAAACCCACCAAAAAAAAAAATATTTTTGTTTTCTTGGTTTGTTTTTTGGTTTTGAATTTTTCTGTGTTTATTTTTTTGGTGGCGTTTTTTTTTGGTTTGTTTTGCATTGTGTTTATTATTATTATTATTATTATTATTATTATTATTATTATTATTATTATTATTATTATTATTATTATTATTATTATTATTATTATTATTATTATTATCATTATTATTATTATTATTATTATTATTATTATTATATTATTATTATTATTATTATTATTATTATTATTATTATTATTATTATTATTATTATTATTATTATTATTATTATTATTATTATTATTATTATTATTATTATTATTTATTTATTTATTTATTTATTTATATATTTATTTGTTTTTGTTTTTTTTAATACGGCAGTATAGTATCAGCAGCGTGGTGCTAGGCCTTATCACAAAGTTAAGCGATATTGAACATGGATAGTGACCGGAATTGGTTGTAAAAATTTGGTTTCGGTGTCGAATAAAATGTAGACTAAACGAGTACCTGGAGTGAATTCGTAATTTAACAATGCTGGCACGAAAAAGGGCTCCAAACTATACACTCAACGGAAATTTTGCTCCTCTAATAGCAGAATATGTGGAACATTGTGAAACGCTAACACTCATGTTTATAAGAAAAACACTCATTTTGAGCAACGCCCAAAAACATTCAATTTGAGCAATGTCAAAGTTAAGGATTGAAAAAAAAATTCCAACTATTATTATTATATGACAAATCAAAGTTTTACCGTTAACTATCATTTTAATCCATTTTGCTGAAGACACCTACTCCATCCACGGAAGAAAAAAATCAATAATAACAACAAATACCCCAAGCGATAATAAAATTTTCCCCCTCCAAGAACTCCACAAAATAAAACAGCATCTCAAGCTAAGGCGGAAGTCTACAAGGTAAAGTAGGTATCTCGATTCCACAGATAGTACACGCATACCACCTGTAATCATTCTGGTAGCACTAACACCAACAGATAAACAGAACGCGCGTGTGTGTGTGGGGGGGGGGGGGGGGGGGGTTCTACGTGAGTAGTGATGCAATAAATAAATAAGAAAATGCCAAAACCTCCACGACACCCGCTTCTAATAATTATTTTCTGCTTCGTCTGAAATTTCCTTTATTCGTCACGCAGGATATAATTGTGGGAGCTGTCTCAAGAGAATAATATTAAAAAATAAAAAAAAAAACACAAAAAAAAAAAAACACAGATCAAGACGTTAGCCGCAGTGTAGCTCCACAAGGAAGGCAATAAAGGTTAAATTTCATGCAAAATAGAAAAAGAACTGCGATGGCGAAAGCTAGTCTCGAGTGCGGGGTATTTCCGGGTACAATGCCTTATCCATTGGACCATCCAGCCGTCGCTCCATATATAACATGATGTAATCGCAGTCTGAGGAAGTACATTACTTTTATAATAATATTTGAACGGTACTAGCAATGGGTTGGCAGGAATCAAACGTCAAATTCCAATTCCTTTGCAAATGATCCCACTCGACGCAGACAGTACCGGTCCACAGGTCGTGGCGGTGACGGATACAATAAGAGTGCATGTGTAAAAATACAAGCAGCGACATTTATTGTCTGAAGTGGACATTTCGTTAATTATAGCCAGCTGGGTAGAATAAATAATCAAGGAAATGCGCTATATAACTTCTCATAATTATTATTTCTATTATTTTAAGTCCCAATGTTCCTGTATCATAAAATACATCCGGGGGGGGGGGGGGGGGGTATCTGGCAGCAATTTTCAAAATTGTGGGGGAGGAAAATAATCTGAGTTTGCCCAAATTACACCCACGTCTCACCAAAAATAGATAGGAAAGAAGAAAAACAAAAATATTCACAATATCTGTTTCCGATTGTATCTGAACAATAGGCAGATCTGTAATATCTTATTAACTCAGGCTACAGTCTCTATTTCCACATGATTCCGTCTTCTCCTTGAAGATGTGTGTGTGTGTGTGTGTGTGTGTGTGTGTGTGTGTGTGTGTGTGTGTGTATGAGTGTATGTGTGTGTGTCTAATGCTATAGTGATACATCGTGATTACAGACAGAGCATCTGTCTGGAAGTTGCAACCCTTCTAGCAACGGTTGGTGCCTTACATAAGGTCGGATATAGCATGCTATAATATAGGAGACACTCCTGAGTTTCATTCATTTATTATCATCGAATCATTGCTATCATCTTCCACGAGGCTATTTTTAAACAGAAATGTTTATAAGTCCTGTTCCTGTCGTTAAATGGGCCTTCTTTGGACACATTAATAACAGCAGCAACAGCAAAAACAATGACAACAACAATACTAATAATAATAATAATAATAATAATAATAATAATAATAATAATAATAATAATAATAATAATAATAATAATAATAATAATAATAAATATAATAATAATAATAATAATAATAATAATAATAATTGGGGTAGTTGCACACATATGTAATGGCTTGTGATCGTATAGTGGTGTTTTTGATAGATGGTAGTATTATCCTTTGCGTTGTGTTGTAGATATTAATAATGACGAAAGAGTTCAAGGGCCGATGATGATAACTGAATGTACAACATCAAGACATTCAAACATAAGTCCAGATTCCAAGTTTAATTTCTTACAGCTTTATTTGTTGTGATAAATTCCAAATCCAAATCAAATAGCATGGTCATAATTCAATCAGTTTCATAAATTCCAAATCCGTAAAATCAGTCCACATGTAAAGTCAATTTTGCCTAAGTAACCATTTTCAATATTCGTGGAATATTTCTAAGTCCGTAAAAGCAAATAAATGATGGTGAGCACAAAAGGTTTAATGTGTGCAGCTCATGGTCAAGTTGAATGCAGAATCAAAAGGTAGAATGATCCCCGTTTGATCAGACACACTGTTTTATATCCTATTGTAAACTGTCCCACAATTCCTTTCACCAAAGGTCAGTTTTACGCCTAAATAATCAAATGTCGTACGCCTAAATAATCCGTACGCCCAAATAACAAATACGCTACGCCCAAATAATATCGTACGCCTAAATGATGAATACCAACTATAACTTAATGCTTTTATCCCCAAATACCAAGTAACACCGATCAAAGAAAGTAATTTTCTAGTATTCAATATAATGACCAGATATACAAAATTCATGAACTCATTAAACCCACTTGCTGTAAGCTAACTCTCTTACATACGCCCCTTGCTTAGAATTTAAATTGAGTAAAAAAACAATTTCAATTTAAAAAAAAAATCAGTAAGAGATCAATCTATAAGCAACGTCTAATTAGAATTAGATAATAAAATGTAAGAAATAGTTTATCAAAATGACAACACTTATACCAGTTAAATATTTTAAAAAGTTTTAATTTGAGATAAATCAACATCAAAGTTGATTACAACATCTATGTATATATCGATTATAGTTTTTAAAGTATTACAACATCGATAATAAGATAATGATCAATTAAAAGTGATTAAAATTTAAATTTACCAACACCAAAGATGATTGAAATTTAGATATATAAATATCGATTATACTTTTTAAGGTATTACAACATCGACCGTAAAATATCAATTAATTAAAAGTTCAAAGAAAAATTATCTTTTCATCTTAAATTCCATCTTCATAGCAATACAAGTGTTAATTCCCGTCATATTTCATCATATATCCATATTCTTGCTTGAAAAAGAATGGTTCAATTTCCATTTGTGATATACTCACGTTGTCTTATTCAATCTCAAATTCAACTCTATACGACATGGGTGATAATCTCAGCTTCCATGTATGTCTACTCATTTACTGACATATCAAAACCAGTACCTTGTATATTCCCTTATATTGTATGTTTCCATTTAAACAACATTATTACATTAATTCCTACTTATAATATGTGGTACAAATAATGTATTATAGACATCTAGATCCATATACGAAGAATTATATTTCAATTAGTAATAAAAAAGATTTAAAAATAAATCATAATAATAGCATTATCATCATTTTAAAATTCAAGTTGAAGTTATTATCATTCATTGTTCATTGTTGGTGTTTCAATTTTTTAAAGCTTTTTAAGTCATCAGGGTGTAGTTTACAACTACATTGATATCAAATTGTTCTTTGTGGTCATCCATCAGAGGTCACATTTCTCAGTAATCCGTTCGTTTTGAGAATGGTCATCCTGTAAAAATTGTCAGTAATTGTTAATTAAGTCATTGTCTCCATTTGGAATGAGTTTTCATGTCATGAAAAAAATATATCAACTAGAAGAGTTGAGGTGTTTGTATCTAGTCTACGTGTTGCATTGTTGTGTGTGTTGTGGTCACTGAATAGCCCAAGTGTCATAAATTCACTTTATTTATTGTTAATTAATTAAAAACTTTTTCCTCTGTAAATGTCTTAGAATTATCACAATAATGTCTTCACATTCAAATATTTAGCGTTGAATAAATAATCAAACAATAGTCTGTCCGGCTTGTTCACATCACATATTTAGTGTTTGTAAATAATCGGTCATTAGTCTGTCCGACTTATTCATATTTAGTACAGTGTAAATAACTAAATAAGTAAAATCTAACATAGTATGTGATTGTGGGCTGTTACTAAAGTGACCAACTTTTGCAATTAGTGTGTTGTATTTGTTCGAGTCTTTTGAATTTGGGACGAAAAAAGACTCTACAGGTAGCAAACGTATGCTTAACCTGTTGGGTTGTTTCTTGGTCTTGTGACGTCGCTGTAATCAATTCATCTCCGGCATCTGGGTCGATTCTCCTCGTTGATATTTGTGGTTGTCTTGTGTATACGTTGAGTCTCATTGTAGATGAAATTGTAAAAATTCAAGATTAACTGTGTGCGAGATCTTGAATTAAATGAAGTTTGACTTATCCAGCAAGTCAAAAGAAAGTTGTGAAATCAGCCATGTGTTGACAAAGAGTTCGTGTGTAGTAGTCGACAGAGGTCGTGTGTTGTAATTGTTGTGTTTGTTAATCGAGTTTCGATGAGGTGGCATGTGAGTACACACCAGGTAGATGATGTAATCTTGCAGAGTTCCGGTGGGTGATGTGAGTCCACACACCAGGTAGATGATGTAACAATAACGTAGTCTAGTAGTGTATGTAGTAGGGTCGAATAAGGTCAACAATATTTTCGTTATTTGAACGCAGGTTGTTGAATATCATATGATAATGAATCCAAGGAAATCGCTCATGTGGCGTTTTGCGATACTTTTTCCTGCATTGTCTTATATACATATATAGCCTTTATCTTTTACAATGATACTAAGACAGGCGTTATTATAATATTCAATGTTTATAAGTTGTAGATATGGGTGCTGCACACTTGTATATTGACATAAGTTTAAATTTGAATACGCTCACCACTGCATATGAAGGAAGTAGTATTGTTCACAATTGGACATCATTTTTGTAAAAACAATCGTATCTTGAACGTTTATGTAATTATTGACGTCGTACATTGTTGGGTATTGTTGTTGTAGAAGTAAATACAAGTAATCCAATTGTTCAATAAAGAATGTAAATATAAAAAGGTTCATGGAAGAAATCTGTGTTGATACAGATATTATTTTATGAATTCTGTCAAGTTTGTATAAGTTGAAAGGTACGATGTAATTGAGGTTGCTGTGTAGTTTGTAGTCTGTAGATTGTGTTGATTCTGGACGTATCAATGGCGTAGTGGTTGTCGAGATTGTTACTCCATTTCAAGGTATTCGTGGATAGACCAAAGGGATTAGGACATTTCCCGACCTCTGTTGTGGTTTTGTTTGAGTTGGCTCTGTCGTTGTCATCAGCGTTTCCGTTATGACTGATGGTTGCAAGTGTCTTCTTTCGTGATGTGTATAGCATGTTTTAGTGCAAACACTACTTCTGTATTTGATTATCTCGAATTATTCCCCTTAGAAAATTCCCTAATTTAATAAACAATGATTTTGTTATTTTATCATTATTATATGTGTAGCACTTCCTACCATTTCAATTGATGGCTGACTGATTACATACTTAAGATTTGACAATTGAACGTAACTTCTTCTTCAACTCAGTTTCACATTTTATTATATTAATGTTAAATTCAAACCACGCAGTAAATATTAATTAGAATTACAACAGCAAATCGATAGGAGAAAAATATGATAATCAAAATATTCGCAGAAACGAATAAAAATTCAATGTTTCGCGCCTTTGCCTTCGGCTTATAAAAATATTCATATAACTCATTGCGACGTTATCTCGCGCCTCTTAATATAGCATTGATAATTGTGTGCGCTTTAACCACGCGCATCGTATTTATAAAAATTCTCCGCCTTCTGCATCATTTCATAATGTTAAACCATGCGCTTTAATCAAACGCAAAATAAAATATTCCCGAACGCCTCATTCCTGCGTCTCGTAATTTAAACCGTGTGCACTTTAATTACCGCGTCTTACATCACTGCGCTTATTTACCCAATATGCATTTACAGCATTTTACCATATGGGTTACTTATAATTCGCTGATTCTTAACAAGTTAACCACTTGTGTCACAAATATTATCAGCTCACATGACATGATAATGCATTTTCAATATTTTGTTATTCTTCCGTAATAACATTTTAACTCCAATTAAAAGACATCTGTCTTTCATAATAATTAATACTCCGTCATTTTATTTGTATTATCTGCTTTTAATTCTCCGACTTTAAACAAAAAGTCGTTATTCCGTTATTATGAGAATATATCTCCTTTTAAAAATCACGATGAAACGCGTTTCAAAACAAAACAAAACAACAAACGATTGACTCATATTCCGCATAAATCATTTCAACTTAATTTTCGGTGATAAATCAAAATGTCTTATGTAATCTATAATAACGCCATGTCTCATTACCAATATATAATTAGCTCTGTTGTCGATTACTTGGCTGCATTAACCACACATTTATTACCAAGAAAACAAACAGATACAGTATAAAACTTTTCTCTTTGTCATGAACCCATGAATCTCAAAGAGTCAATATCAACTTACCAATTCATCCCTACCGACGGGAGAAAAATATAATCAATGATGTTGTAATATAACAATAAATACCATAAGACATTTTTCAATTATCAAAACTTCTAATTGACGTGTTGTTATTGCCATCGTCTTCTTGAGTCATTTTGACAGAAAATAAAACGTAACAACATTAAATAATGGACCAACTGTTTATGTAATTCCAACAGTAACATACAAAAATTGAAATAAAAATCGACACATCTTTGTTACTGATATTAACAAAACATTGCCATTAACGGTACAAATTAATATTCGAAGATCTATTCCGAAACGCTTGATTGTAAGTAAACGCATTTTCATTTATTTTAAAAAATAAAACGCACTAAAATATTCATTTAAATACTGCAATTTTATTTTCATCTCTCCCTCTCTTCTTTTTAATTAAATAAAATACGTATAGCATCAATGCATTATTATTATTATTATTATTATTATTATTATTATTATTATTATTATTATTATTATTATTATTATTATTATTATTATTATTATTATTATTATTATTATTATTATTTTGCCGTTCTATAATATATTGTTTTCACTTTTTGAATATAATATATTGCCCTATATATCTATATTTTTTTTAAATGTCCTTTTCTATCTGTGACTCTTAATTTAAATATTATTTAGTATATTTATTTATTTTTTTAAATATCGTCTTTTGTCAGAATTTTAGGAATCATCTATAATTTCAATATTTTTTTTCATATTTCAATACAAAATAATTCCACTGCTTCACCTTCAAAATTGATATTCATTTCTTTCCCAAATAAAACTATTTTCCTATCTGTTCACAATTTTCACTTCAAAATTCGAGTCTCACAAAAACTTTAATAGATGTTAACACCGCAACAATATACATTTCTTGTGTATCCATGGTTCGGAATAATAACATCTTTACATCCTGGTATCACGCCACCAAATAACATATATAAGAATCCTGAGTCACGACACCAAATAAGATGCATAATGTGGGTAGTTGCACACATATGTAATGGCTTG
Source organism: Berghia stephanieae (assembly GCF_034508935.2). Lineage (NCBI taxonomy): Eukaryota > Metazoa > Mollusca > Gastropoda > Nudibranchia > Aeolidiidae > Berghia > Berghia stephanieae. The sequence goes on from NC_088365.1 coordinate 29,791,974, forward strand.
TGATCGTATAGTGGTGTTTTTGATAGATGGTAGTATTATCCTTTGCGTTGTGTTGTAGATATTAATAATGACGAAAGAGTTCAAGGGCCGATGATGATAACTGAATGTACAACATCAAGACATTCAAACATAAGTCCAGATTCCAAGTTTAATTTCTTACAGCTTTATTTGTTGTGATAAATTCCAAATCCAAATCAAATAGCATGGTCATAATTCAATCAGTTTCATAAATTCCAAATCCGTAAAATCAGTCCACATGTAAAGTCAATTTTGCCTAAGTAACCATTTTCAATATTCGTGGAATATTTCTAAGTCCGTAAAAGCAAATAAATGATGGTGAGCACAAAAGGTTTAATGTGTGCAGCTCATGGTCAAGTTGAATGCAGAATCAAAAGGTAGAATGATCCCCGTTTGATCAGACACACTGTTTTATATCCTATTGTAAACTGTCCCACAATTCCTTTCACCAAAGGTCAGTTTTACGCCTAAATAATCAAATGTCGTACGCCTAAATAATCCGTACGCCCAAATAACAAATACGCTACGCCCAAATAATATCGTACGCCTAAATGATGAATACCAACTATAACTTAATGCTTTTATCCCCAAATACCAAGTAACACCGATCAAAGAAAGTAATTTTCTAGTATTCAATATAATGACCAGATATACAAAATTCATGAACTCATTAAACCCACTTGCTGTAAGCTAACTCTCTTACAATAATAATAATAATAATAATAATAATAATAATAATAATAATAATAATAATAATAATAATAATAATAATAATAATAATAATTTAAGACCTGGTTAAGACCTCACATACACTAATATACAGGCTGGTGCACCACTGATAAATTATAACCACAAAGGTTACATACGGTTCCAATAACTTTAGTCCCGTCAACACCGATGTTACCAAAGATAGACCATCAAACACGTTTTGCTTTGCTGACATTTAAACATTTACCATAACATTTCTCGCATAGGGCCGTGTGTAGATTTTTTTCAACACATCAAAATCTAAGGGGAAGGAAAATAACACCAGCTAGCCTGAGCATATAAATATATGTGGTGAAAAAATATCAGTGCAATTGGGTTCATGCTAATCAACAGATCTCAAACATGCCATAAGCATTATGACCTGACTGCACTTCCTTGATTCTGCTTGGTCTTGTTGATTATGTGTTGATTTGATATATTTTGATTTGGTCATTTGTTTCTGTTTTTTTTTTCTCTTTTGTTTCTTTTTTTTATTTTTTTTTTTATTAAATAGTAGCGTTAAATAAACTTGTGACACTTTAAGGTCATTTATATAATCACCTGAAAGAGGGGGGGGGGGAGTCTTGTTGGAGTTCTATAGAATGTCAATGAAAAAAGTATAGCAAACGAGAACTAGTTCGTTCTGATTTTGTTCTTTTTAATCAGTAACAAAGGAATGTTCAAAGAACAATTCATCCTTGTGACTAGTAAAGACTAATTTTAAAAAGTTCCTCCATCACGAACAAAGCATCCTCGCCAAATTGTCACGATAAAGTAGAAATGACCAGCGATAAGCATTAAAAAGAGAAGTGATTTACACAAGATATCTATTTTTTTCTTTTTTTTAATAAATCGAATGACTACTTCCATATTGGCAAAGAATCACAGCAACGACATGAGGTCTATTAATAAAGTTTAAAATACAACCTACCACACCACAGAATAAAAAGTCGAAAATTGAGTAACAAAAGCAGTGGTAGTTCCAGCCCTTTATAAGTGCTCCGGTAAAAAGAGATAAAAAGAAAAACAAGAGGCAATAAAAATAAATAAATAAATAAAATAAAAATACAAAAATAAAACTAACCCGGGAGTTATGCATAGCCAGGGGGAAATAGATATAATGTCAACAAATATATTTGAAAGACAAGTTGTTGTTTTCTTAACCAAATTTTCTTTAAATATAGCAGTACAGTCGGTATCACGAACCTCTACACCGCTCAACACCAATAATATCAGATGCACATTAAAAATCTAATTTCACAATTTAATTAATTTTTTTAAAAGTAAAGACTCCAATTAGAGGTTTTAAACACAACCTGCCTCACAAAAATGCCCAAGAACCAACACGAAATTAAACGACAAAAGCATCGCACACGATACTATTTAATATTATAAGCATCGGTTAGTTTAGTTTCAACGAGCGCTCCACTTACCAGCCAGCTCACCAACCCCCTTCCAAACCTAGGTACGTACCTTGATCATTAGTCTACTTACACATGGCTTTTGACCTCGTGCTAATGCTAATATTTAAAGCATAAATCCGCTCACCATAATCATGGTCAGGATTCCATGACCACGGGTGGTTTAATTGCGGTGAACAGAGCACGAATTGGCTCGTTTGTCTTTAAAACATCCGACTCGTATCATCATTACATCATCATCATAATCATTATCATCGTGGTGGTCATCAACATCATCATCATCATTGATAATAATCCATGACGACGAGTTGTTATCTAATTATCAGCATGTGTTATTTAATCTATTAGTCCGCCAAGGATCAAGGGGATGAGGGAAGCCTCAGTTTGTATAATATTGTCGTCATTAAAGTAAACCTGAACCCAATCTCCACTCTACTTACAGTGCACTTATTGAAAGTGCAATGTATGAGATGCAAGAAAACACCTGGCCGATTCTACAGGTGGTTAAAATGTATGAGACCACTAAGACTACACGGCTATGCTGTCTTGCGGTATGACACTCGCTTTCGGATCGGGAGGTCCCAGGTTCGAGCCTCGCTCGGCACATAGTTGAGTCCTTGCAAAAGTCTCTTTACTAACATGCTCTCACCGTACTCAGGTGTAAAATGAGTACCTGGCGGTAAGTAACAGCGTTGTCTCTGTCGGAAAAAATTGTAATTTCGCCTAACAGGCCTCATGCCTCGTTCTACTTGTTACGTGTTGTTGTTGATCAGAGACCATTTGAAAAGCGCTTTGAGCACGTTTAGTGGAGATTGCGCTATATAAAAGCTCAATTATTAAAACCACAACTCTAAGAAAAGTGATGAATCAGATTTTAACTTACGCAACGTTATCGGGAGATTGGTGGGGGTGTCTGAAAACAGCAATCGAAGTTAATAATATATAATATTAAATAAATAAGTAAATAAATACACTTTTAAAAAATTTTGGCCAAAAACTCGTCCTTCAAATATGGATCCATTAAAATGACCCTCATCTAAATAAATTAAAGATATCAATTCAATAACTGATTTTATTAATTCATTAAAAGAATCACTTTACGAAAAGAAAAAAAAACGAATTCACAGACTCCCCCCCCCCCTCTCTCTCTCTCTCTCTCTCTCTCTCTCTCTCTCTCTCCCTCTGTGTGTGTGTGTGTGTGTTTGTGTGTGTATGTATGTGTGTGTGTCATAATTTCTCACCCCCCCCCCCCAACAAAAAAAAAAACAAACTGATGCAACACATATTAAACAATTTTCCACTGTTACATTATAATGAAATGTTTCTGCTTGAATCTCGATGGAAGAAAATAACAATAAGTATTGAATTGTAAGCTTCAATTTATTAGACGAAAACAGATACTGTGGACGTTTCGGGGTACCCCCTTTATCAGCAAAACATGATGAAAGGATGAATGAAACACTACAGACGAAGGAGATGAGATGTGATAGTGGCGTTGGTGAAACATTCACAGTCCACAGTATCCGTCTTTGTCTAATAAACTGAAGCCTACAATCCAATACTTATCGTTATTTTTTCCACTGTTACATTATATGACGTGAGATGGGAAAATACATAAAGGGGATCGTGCGCGCGCACGCACACGCACACACACACACACACACACACACACACACACAAAACAAAACAAAAACATGCATAATCATTAGGTGGCCAATCATTTCAACTTCATAGCTCTAGAGCAGAGGTCTGATAGTTTTTGTTAAGATGAAGGTCATTTTAATGGATCGATATTTAAACGACGAGTTTACTGGTTAAAATCTTTTTTTTTAAATGTATTTGGGGGGGGGGGGGTGTTTGTTTTTTGTTTTTTTTTCTTGTGGTTTTTTTTTTCTGAGAGCGGGCAGACTTGTCTCTACCTTTCCAGCATGTGCTCCTCGGCAAACTGATGGCACAGATTGCCCAAAATACAACCCATGATCAGAGGGCAGAAGCAGCAACAGGAGGTATTGATGGAGGTAGGGGTGACGTCATACGCTGGTAATCAACATGTCGTGGGGATCGGTCATCACAATATTATTAATAAAAGGGTTCATCCTTCATCGGTAGGACTCGGCTCTGGCACTGAACATTTATCATCTAGGATGACTGTATTATATTTATTGTTTACGCCGCACTAAAAGGGTGTAACAGTTCCGCTCACGCAGCCCTTTGATGTTGTTTTTAAATGGATAGAGGAGAGTGATATGTTCATACTAAATTCTCCAAAATAGATTATAAAGGATAAGTAAAGCAACTTGCCAACCAACCTCGAACATTTGAAAAGATAAATCATATCTATTTCCCGAATAATTATGCTAATTTTCTCATGCTAAATTCCAAAGACAATCATCTGCCTGGCCATTAATATTTTCATCTAGGTGGAGTCGATATTTAATGACCTTCAATTATTATACTTTTATTCTTTTCCCCCCTTTTTCTTACAAGCTCTGACTTTTTGTATTTATCACATTTTAGCCAGCATTCCCATATTATCATATTTTGGACCTCAAGGCGTATTAAAATATGAGAAATCATACTGGTTGGCAAGCCTGGTAAAGGTTATACTTAGTTCGGGGTGTTGGTTACGATTGTTTGGCGGCCAAATAGTGAGCATTTCACTTCAACGCATAGCACCAATGTCTAGATTATATAGTGTATTAGTATTAGCACTTTTTAAAAATCTTAGAGCAACGTTGTGTAAATGACATTTGTCATTCTTCTTTGAAACGCATAAAAGTCATTCCAGATTTGGGTTCGATCGACGTATTTGCCAGCCATACTCCTTGTTTGACGCCTCCAATGAATCCACGTTGCACTCACGTTCTATATATTAATACTACTTCCTTCTTCGAGGGTGAGAATTGGATTGATGTCAATGAGTGTCGGCCACTTGACAATCTCACACATGAGCTGTCGGTGTGTTTGCGTGTGACACGTACCATGTTTGTGTGAGTAAACAATTTATACTTAAGAGCCAAACTCGTTGAGGAAACAGTCTCAAAGAAAAAAACATAAATAACCACTTAATCTGTCACCACTCATTCCGTAATATGGAAAGCAATACGAATTCCCACAGAAATATTTTAACACATTACAAACGTCCGCACAATACATAGCATAATTATTTATCCCATTGCTTTTCTACACAACAGACAAGCACGGGTTCACCAAAAAGTAAATAACTGGGGTATTGGGCAATTACTACTACGACCGTGCTGCCTACAATACTATTATAAAATAAGCAATCAAGATCCTGGTGGCACCATCAGACCTAATTACAGACACACAGTAATTAATGAGCAAAACAGTGGAACGAGCTAAACCTTTCATATCCGTTTAACAACAGAAATAGTATACTCAAGCAATTTTTTTTTTTTACTCCACCACATGAAATTCTATCTTAGTTAAAACGGTTAGGTCAGCGCTGCCGCGTACAGACAAAACATCTATTTCTTGTTGTGGACAGAAAATGTTTACCTCATAAATCTTTAGATAAAAGAAACGTTATGTTGTCAAAAAGTATTGAAACTGATACATAAAAGCAACAGGTGGTTTAACAAAGAAAAAAATACCCCCCCCCCCCCCACCCCCGACAAAGGTACTGTTGACGGTTTCCATTTAAGCGAGGGATCCCATCCAGGACTTTACCAAATTAAGTCCCATTCCAGGACAGGGAGCAATGTGAAGGAGACAACAAAAACAAGAACACCAACAACAAAAGCTATCGAGGGATAGTTGACATAGAAGAGTAACCGACCTGCCACTTCTAAAAATATGTATACTGTATTTCAATGTTTTTAAATTCAAAAATCCGAAGATGAACAAAAAAAACAAACAACCAACAAACAAAAAAACGAAAGAATAAACTAAAAATATATGATTTCCAGCCTAATTTGTAAGAATTGCCATTTTATAATGCATTAATCTGGATGAAGTGCAGTTAAATTTAATCATAGAACCATTTCTGAGCAAAATGAGTCACATTTTCACCTAATTTTGGTTATTTCAGGCTTTAAATTTTCAGTGTGATGAAAAAATTTTAAAATCCGAAATAGGAAAATTTGCAAACACCCCCCCCCCCCCCCCAAATGATATATACCAATTAAACATTGCATTTAATGCCCTCCCCCCCCCCCCTCGCTTGAAATTTCCGATGAGAGATCAATGAGAGATCAATCAGCATTCAAATTCTTAAAGATGTAAACAGAAACACAATGAAACATCAGTCATGATCAGGATAAGATGGCTTCCAAATGGTGGCTGAAATTCATTTTATAATTTTGATGACAGGACACACAAGATACACTTGGGGCATTTCTATTGTAGTAATATGGACTGAATGCACATTTTAAAAACTATGAAGTAACGCACTCTCTCATTTATCAATAATTGTTGTTAGTTAATTTTATTTATTTATTTGTTAGTTAAAAATGTTTAAATGATTGTGGTGGTGGTGGCGGTTGTGTACAACGACGACGACGATGATGATAATGAAGACGATGATGATGATGATGATGATGATAATGATGATGATGATGGTGATGATGATTATGATGAGGATGATGATGATGATGATGATGATGATGATTATGATGATGATGATGATGATGATGATGATGATGATGATGATGATGATGATGAACGAACAACACCAAAAGTAATGAATGATGATAAAAAAAAAAAACTGCACTCACATAGGTTTGGCCTCCCTCCCATCTGGATGGTACAGAGTGATTGTGGCTATTATACATCCGTGAGTAACTGTGAGGAAAAATGGAAAGAAAAAAACCATAAAAACAAGAGCACGTTATGATTATACTGGTATAATGACGACATCCAAATTGGCAATGGACAGTCATTATGATAATTTGGAATGGAATGATAGGCCCGTGGTACAGTACAATTACAATACTTTCGGTGCTCTCTTATTTTCGTGATAAGTGTCGCATTTAATTTTGTTGGCAAGCTGTAAACAAGAACCGCTTAAGTATATAAGTCATCATTATTGAAACAGAATTAACCAAACATTTTAAATCATATTTTCTTCCATCATTTAATATGGCTATTGCTTTAAAAAAAACTGAGAGCAGGGACTTGTATAAAATAAAAATCTGAAAATATATGTATGGAACAGTTCCAGACTAAGCAGAAAGAAAAATAGAGGATTTTTATTTTCTCCTGCGTTTTTCTTTCTGCTTTGTCTGGCATTGTTTCATATACCTTTTCCGTTTTCTATCTAGTCAAACAACTGCAAACCCAATTGTTTTCCTTAAGGAGGCAGTAACCGTGCTACAATTCTGAAGACCTAAACAAAATGATTTCCAAAAGAAAACGATGTAACCTGAGTCGTATCGCGGGAACTGCTCTCTTGATGATAATGGTCAGGTCTGTAGTTTTGACCAAATAAAATAACTTTTGATCCCAAACGTATTCAGGCTTATCGTTGAACATTTTATAATTTCATTTCAATCATTTTCTTGTTCCTCTATTATTGAACAGCTAATCCACCAAATCAGTGCAGGAAGCTGCTGACTGCAACAGTATTGATTTTATATTTACAGGCATATATAATACAAGTAATAACAATCGATGGTAAGTCTTAACTGAATTGGGAAATGGGCTGAGAGAGGGGCTGAAATCAAATACAGCGACATGTTGATAAGCACACCGCCGCAAAAATTCTCAGATGTTTCCATACGACCGAAATTATCAGACTACCCGTCATTGTCATCATCTTTAAAGCGATATGGGGACTATGAAGCCTGTTTCTGTAATGTTAAACGGAGGACCAAAATGTTAGCCATCCTTTGGATATGACGCAAAGCATCTTCCACCGCTGGCAACAACGCCTAGAGAATGGGGCGTGATAATGGCAGCAAACCAGTCCCCGGTGTCCGCGGGAGACTATTACAACTGGTTGGCTTAATAAGATCGAGAGAGGGAATGGGGATACCCCTCTCAAGCGCATAATGGACGGTGTCCCTATTTCGATCTGAAATGTCCAGGCAACCCCTGTACTTTAGCATCCCTGACTTCGGACAGGGCTGCGCATGCGAGATGGAAGTCTGATTGGACGAATTCAATCCCTCGAAGGGGGGGGGGGGGGGGGGGGGGGGGGGGGGGGGGGGGGCAAAGGCTCCTCGAAACTGGGAGAGTTGCTATGTTTCTGTACCACTAAGAGGAGACACTGGGTGGCAGCGAGTCGACTTCGGTCGAGAACCTGCCTCACGGCATCGATTTTCCTGTCCAACATGTACCCGTTGCGGTCAAGAGCCCGAAACCACAGAGCATCTAGTTGAGCGTTGCGTTTTGAAGAAGCTTCCGGGCGGGTTCGCGATCGTGCATGATTGCGGCGATGAGTTTGCAACTAGGACTTCATATATATAGATGTCGCTGGTTTGCAAACTCAAACATATGATTTTTAAGAGAGATGATTTACTGCGATAAACGTCAATCTACATGAAGCTCGCCAGTTGTGGATAGTATGGAATACAGAGAGAAAAAGTATTAGCTTGGTTGAGAAGCTCATGCTAGGAGTGAACGATCAAGTACAAAGTCATTCAGTATTCACATGTTAAGGTATCAAACACAGGTTTAGTACTCTTCACCAAAACCTGACTCCTATTTAATTTACGCACTCATCAAGGCTGATACAATTAGGATACGACATTTATCTACACACACACACACACACACACACACGTACAAAGATGAACACACACACACACACACACACACACAAACACACAAAAAACTACCACCCAAACAGGCAATGATCTTATTAAGGATTTGTCAAATTGTATTGATGCTATGCGTTTAGCTAAAATAATCATAACATCCGCCAGCCGGATAAAACGTATCAACACACAAAACTATTGACAGACTTAAGTGAGTACTGATCAATAAAATGGCTGTCTAAAAACAACAAAGAGCTGAATGACGTCAATTTCGTTCTTTATATACATTTACACCATTGGTAAATTGATAACCAACACCGAACTCGAAAATAAAAATAATGATGAAGAGATATCGAAAGTCGAATCAACCCGTTTTAATATTCACTGATACATTAACTCCGACAAAGAAAAGGTAATCCATGAACAGTAACATCGAAAGAAAATAAAAATATAGGTTATCGCCCTTACACCACTCCTACCTTGAGAGACGTAACAATGGCAAGTGTAACATTGATTAACATCCACTTCCCGACAACTGTTTTGAGGAATGCAAACCACGCACCACTTACTTAGGCCGCTCGACAGAAACAAGCAGGTCTTTGTATGATAATATACTGAACCCTAACATGTTATATACTACAATACAGATGTCGCTGGCTAAACAACAACAGAACAGCACGACACGATGATGTAATTTTCACGTTCCGCATACATGCTTTCTTTGACAAAGTAGATACAACACATGAGAGGGCGGAGAGGCGGGGGGAGGGGGGGGGGAGTAAATTGGTTACTATTAATATACTTCAAAAACTAACTGAAAGAACTACCTATCAATGCGCTTTCATTTGTTTTCAATTTTCAGCAAGACGAAATACGGTGCCTTTCTCTGATTTTTCGGTATTTCACTTCTAACAAATAGGTAGATATTTTTTAAGTGATACTAAGCTGCGAGAAGCCGTGGACTGTAAAAATCAATAAACAAATGTGACTTCAAAAAGAACAAAATGCCAAACACGGGACGTTTCGGGCTCAAAACCCATCTTTTTAGACATTTTTAGTGTGCACACATCCATGTCCAGTTCACAAAGGCGACATTAGGATGCAGATTAATATATCTCCAAGCTAAGCATAAAACTTTAAGTAAAAATGAACATTTTTTTGTTTTATTCTGTTTGTTTTTGGTACTAAGAATACCTTACATTTTGGAACCAAAATTTATAATTCATACAGTATCCGCATGTTTTTATGGCGTCCAAGATTGGAAACTTATCAAGCGAAAATAATTTCCCTCATAAGAATAAATAATCACAAAGCACACCAAGAGAGAGAGAGAGAGAGAGAGAGAGAGAGAGAGAGAGAGAGAGAGAGAGAGAGAGAGAGAGAGAGAGGGAGATGGATGGATAGGTTGTAGGGAATTATCAAACCACGTATTTGGAGTATCAGCAATATTCATATTATGCATCAGGCATTATTCCTTCAATGTAAACGAGACCTTTTTAATCTACCTATTGTAATTAGTTTTGGGTGCAGTTTATTTATTTATTTTTTTTTTAAACAAGTTTACAATGACATCTCTTAAAAACTGTGGAGTGATCCTCCATAACATTGGAGGTTTCCACAAGAAGAAGAAGAAGAAGAAGAAGAAGAAGAAGAAGAAGAAGAAGAAGAAGAAGAAGAAGAAGAAGAAGAAGAAGAAGAAGAAGAAGAAGAAGAAAAAGAAGAAATTAACTTCCATTTCAAAGGTGCACTGTCAAATTAAAAAATATCTAGTGTTACAAAATAAACAAGGCTTGCGGTATTCTCCTCAAACGGTGACAGGATTTCGAAGAACGAAAATCTCATATTCGTGTGAAAAAATTAATGTAGACGCCTAGAGACCTTTGTGACATGGATCTTGAACAAAATGAATTCATTGACTGTATAGGGAATGCTTATTTCAATTGCCAGCGCTTCAAATTTCATTTTTTAATTTCTAATTTCATTTCTATTTTGCCAACAGTCAAGACTCGCCACGAGAGAGAGAGAGGGAGAGAGAGAGAGAGAGAGAGAGTGTGTGTGTGTGTGTGTGTGTGTGTGTACACAGAGAGTGAGAGAGAAATTGACTAAAGAGAGTGGTAAGAGACAGGGAGAGAGAGAGAGAGAGGGGGGGGGGGGGGAAGAGAGCAAGTGACTCGGTAGAGAGAGAGAGAGAGAGAGAGAGAGAGAGAGAGAGACAGAGAGAGAGAGCGTCAGAGAGAGAGAGAGAGAGAGAGAGAGAGAGAGAGAGACTCTAATATTATTCGGTGAACGTTTTCTGGCTAAAATACAAAAACAAGTGTTTTGTCAGTGTGGAGCATATAAGTGGTCTTTGAAAGATAAGTGCACGTCACTGTTTGCCTTGAAATTTACCAGGACTGTGCAAATTATATAACGCAATTTATTTCGTGTTACATGTTCTCATAAGATAGGGTCTAAAGAAACCCCGTAACTTTTTCCTCCTCGCTGATGGTATTGGAGACCGGGCAATAAAACAGGATAAAGAATGGAATAACGACAGAGACAAAGAAAGAAAAAAATTGAGAGAGAGAGAGAGAGAGAGAGAGAGAGAGAGAGAGAGAGAGAGAGATCGAAGGCGGAGATTGTGGGAGAATGACATTTGGATGGAGGGGAAAGGGGGAGGGGGGGGGGGGGGGGGGGGGGGGGGGGGGAGAAGAGCAAGTGAAGGAGAATAAACAGCTAGAGAAGTGGCGATAAAGAAATAAACAGAAGGAGAAATTGGGTGGGGAGACAGAAGCGGAGGGAGTAGAGAAAGAGGACATGAGGTGGCTAAGGATGAGAGATATAGACAAATAAAATGAGAGGAAGTGAGAGGGAGGGAGAGAAATTGGTTACTATTAATATACTTCAAAAACTAACTGAAAGAACTACCTATCAATGCGCTTTCATTTGTTTTCAATTTTCAGCAAGACGAAATACGGTGCCTTTCTCTGATTTTTCGGTATTTCACTTCTAACAAATAGGTAGATATTTTTTAAGTGATACTAAGCTGCGAGAAGCCGTGGACTGTAAAAATCAATAAACAAATGTGACTTCAAAAAAGAACAAAATGCCAAACACGGGACGTTTCGGGCTCAAAACCCATCTTTTTAGACATTTTTAGTGTGCACACATCCATGTCCAGTTCACAAAGGCGACATTAGGATGCAGATTAATATATCTCCAAGCTAAGCATAAAACTTTAAGTAAAAATGAACATTTTTTTGTTTTATTCTGTTTGTTTTTGGTACTAAGAATACCTTACATTTTGGAACCAAAATTTATAATTCATACAGTATCCGCATGTTTTTATGGCGTCCAAGATTGGAAACTTATCAAGCGAAAATAATTTCCCTCATAAGAATAAATAATCACAAAGCACACCAAGAGAGAGAGAGAGAGAGAGAGAGAGAGAGAGAGAGAGAGAGAGAGAGGGAGATGGATGGATAGGTTGTAGGGAATTATCAAACCACGTATTTGGAGTATCAGCAATATTCATATTATGCATCAGGCATTATTCCTTCAATGTAAACGAGACCTTTTTAATCTACCTATTGTAATTAGTTTTGGGTGCAGTTTATTTATTTTTTTTTTTTTAAACAAGTTTACAATGACATCTCTTAAAAACTGTGGAGTGATCCTCCATAACATTGGAGGTTTCCACAAGAAGAAGAAGAAGAAGAAGAAGAAGAAGAAGAAGAAGAAGAAGAAGAAGAAGAAGAAGAAGAAGAAGAAGAAGAAGAAGAAGAAGAAGAAGAAGAAGAAGAAGAAGAAGAAGAAGAAGAAGAAAAAGAAGAAATTAACTTCCATTTCAAAGGTGCACTGTCAAATTAAAAAATATCTAGTGTTACAAAATAAACAAGGCTTGCGGTATTCTCCTCAAACGGTGACAGGATTTCGAAGAACGAAAATCTCATATTCGTGTGAAAAAATTAATGTAGACGCCTAGAGACCTTTGTGACATGGATCTTGAACAAAATGAATTCATTGACTGTATAGGGAATGCTTATTTCAATTGCCAGCGCTTCAAATTTCATTTTTTAATTTCTAATTTCATTTCTATTTTGCCAACAGTCAAGACTCGCCACGAGAGAGAGAGAGGGAGAGAGAGAGAGAGAGAGAGAGAGAGAGAGTGTGTGTGTGTGTGTGTGTGTGTGTACACAGAGAGTGAGAGAGAAATTGACTAAAGAGAGTGGTAAGAGACAGGGAGAGAGAGAGAGGGGGGGGGGAAGAGAGCAAGTGACTCGGTAGAGAGAGAGAGAGAGAGAGAGAGAGAGAGAGAGAGAGAGACAGAGAGAGAGAGCGTCACAGAGAGAGAGAGAGAGAGAGAGAGAGACTCTCTAATATTATTCGGTGAACGTTTTCTGGCTAAAATACAAAAACAAGTGTTTTGTCAGTGTGGAGCATATAAGTGGTCTTTGAAAGATAAGTGCACGTCACTGTTTGCCTTGAAATTTACCAGGACTGTGCAAATTTATAAACGCAATTTATTTCGTGTTACATGTTCTCATAAGATAGGGTCTAAAGAAACCCCGTAACTTTTTCCTCCTCGCTGATGGTATTGGAGACCGGGCAATAAAACAGGATAAAGAATGGAATAACGACAGAGACAAAGAAAGAAAAAAATTGAGAGAGAGAGAGAGAGAGAGAGAGAGAGAGAGAGAGAGAGAGAGAGAGAGAGAGAGATCGAAGGCGGAGATTGTGGGAGAATGACATTTGGATGGAGGGAAAGGGGAGGGGGGGGGGGGGGGGGGGGGGAGAAGAGCAAGTGAAGGGAGAATAAACAGCTAGAGAAGTGGCGATAAAGAAATAAACAGAAGGAGAAATTGGGTGGGGAGACAGAAGCGGAGGGAGTAGAGAAAGAGGACATGAGGTGGCTAAGGATGAGAGATATAGACAAATAAAATGAGAGGAAGTGAGAGGGAGGGAGGTGGGGGGAGGGATGGGGAAAAGAAAGAGAGAGAGAGAGAGAGAGAGAGAGAGAGAGAGAGAGAGTGTGTGTGTATGTGTGTGTGTGTGTGTGTGTGTGTGTGTGTGTCATTTAACAAGGAAGCCCAAAGCCAGCAAGACAGAAGGCACAAAATGTACTGACTGACCTACTACACTGTCCTGTAATTACTTTGAATTGACCTCAGGGGGTGGGTTATGCCCACCCGTGGGTAGTGATGTGCGGTGGGAGGGAAATGTCAAAAGAGTTCCTGCCAATGGTGAATCGCATCTAGAGGATAACAAGAGAGCGAGATAGACAGCGAGCGAGAGAGGGAGGGAGAGAGAGGGGGGGGGGAGAGAGAGAGAGAGAGAGAGAGAGAGAGAGAGAGAGAGAGAGAGAGAGAGAGAGAGCATGCGTTAAAAAAATGTCAATTTATCATACTGCATGCAATACAAATGGAGACAAAGATACCATAACATTTTAAGACTAGGTTTCTTTCATGTCATAAGTCTCTCAATTTTCCCTTGCTGTTCATAACTGCAGGCCAAAACGCCTCCATCAAGATGGCATACAAGTCACAGCGATGTAACTATGACTTTGGGGTAACTAATGAACTATTGAGACTATTGGTGACATGGTGTCGGAGTAAAATCGAACTCTGTTTAGAAAGCGTTAAAACTACACCAAGATGACAGTGACCAATTAACTGAGTTACCAAGACTCAATTAGCGGAAATTTACTTTATAAAAGAATGAGTGTGAGTGTATGTGTGTGTGTGTGTGGGGGGGGGGGGGTTTGTCCATTTAATTTAACCTGAAAACATGTAATCTAAATTCCCCGAATCGCATCGCTCTTACAGTTCTCTTCCTAAAGGCCTTTAGACCTGTAGTATTCTTCCTAGTGGAATCCCGTGCTTGTGTCTGGATGAGACTTTTAGGCCATCTTAAAAAGTACACTGATAGTGTACTCTTGGAATCTAAATCTGTTCCCAATTTAAACCATTCCCCTTTGTTATGTACTGCCTTGAGTGCTTCCAATCGAGAATTGTTTGTTTATTCGATTTTCTTCCTTTTTACTGGCGCCGAAATGGCCTAGAAATGTGCCGCAAGCGCCGTAAAACCCTTTAAAAAAACAAACCTGTAGAGATTAAAACCAGATAAACAATTTGGGAAATATAACTGTCTTGAAGGGGTTAATAGCAAGTCAGGATGATGAGGTCATAGTCATGGTGCGGAACGGTCTGTTTGAAGTCCGCTGAGGTGTACTTCATGGTCATTGAAGGGTAGCTGGAATGTACAACATGTACACTATGTGAGATGCGTGACTGATTTATACAGTGAGAGCCATCACTATCACATCGAAATGATGGATGGATTAGGCAATGGTAAAGTGGGTAGAGCAGCAGGTAAAGAAGGTAAGAATAATAAAGTAGGTTTCAACGCGAATGGTAAACATTTCAAAAAGAAGCCACAAACAGGCAGTGTCCGATTTTACCCAAACAAAACATCCTCCTTTTCTATTTTAACATGGTAAGCAAGAACTACGGTCTGACTGGGGCTTCAATGAAGCAGGAATACATGCATTTTTTAAGAAAAAAAAATGTTGCATAGATAGGAAGAAGAAGAAGAAGAAGAAGAAGAAGAAGAAGAAGAAGAAGAAGAAGAAGAAGAAGAAGAAGAAGAAGAAGAAGAAGAAGAAGAAGAAGAAGAAGAAGAAGAAGAAGAAGAAGAAGAAGAAGAAGAAGAAGAACAACAACAACAACAACAACAACAACAACAACAACAACAACAACAAGACAAGACAAGACAAGAACAAGAACAAGAACAAGAACAAGAAGAGGATGACGACGACTAAGATGCTTTGATATTGAGGAATAATTAGAAGCACGGTTCATACATCACAAAACAAAAAGGGGCAACAAAGTGATTCAAGAGTTTGGAGAGAGAAAAATATAGATAAATAATAGATGGATAGATAGACAAATATTTAAATAGATAGATAGATAAGTGGATAGAGTGAGAGAGAGAAACAGAGAGAGAGAAAGAGAGAGAGAGAGAGAGAGAGAGCGAGAGAGAGAGAGAGAGAGAGAGAGCGAGAGAGAGAGAGAGAGAGATCAAAGTTGGTGGTAACTGAAGACCACCGCTTTTTCTTGCCCCCCACCCCGAGAAAACACCTAGATATACAAGATTAATGAAATTCCATCACACCTTGCGCATCTATCGACTAAAACTTAACACACGTTCAAGTCAGGTAATCCTTCTGTCGATGCGTTAATGAGAGTGTAAATGTCAGCTAATTGTACTTTGTACACATCCCTCCCACGTAAAATAAAAAAGATCAAAATAAGACGGGGGGCGCTAGGGAACAACCAAAAGCGTCAAATTCGAAGTGTTTGGTGCTATCAAAAATCTAAAATTGATTACAAATCTGGGAAGCTATCGCATGAATTCGGCAAGCTTCTATTTAACCCTTTAACGACCAAAAGGAATGGCATTCAAATTATCATAATTTATTTCCATGTTAACAGAGGCTGTGCTGAAATGTTTGCTTTGTGTTGTGTGGTGTTGTGATTTTGTTGGATTGTTGTTTGTTTGTTTTGTTGTTGTTTTTTCTTTTTGTAGCTTTTTTCTGTAACATTCAGCACAAAACTACCCCAAAACTTATGCATTTTGAAAAACAGTAAATATATTTCATATATTTCTACATCAGTTTCTCTGGGTTGAGTGATGAAATGTAATCCAAAAGCAGTCTTGCACCGATGGAATATTAGAAATAGCTTGTCTAATGGTCGACAGAGAAAAAAAAGCCCGACCTTCTAAAAATCTATCACTGCTACATTTTACAATGCAGACACCAAGTTTTTGGATTAATTTTCATAATTCAAACCAGAGAAACTGATGACAACGAAATATTTCCTTGGTTGGTATTTTCCGATGGTTTTTACTTGTAGAAGCTTACACTCTGGTACTTGCTTTTCATCTATGGAAACATCTCGAATCACGATTGGCTGAAGGTATTATCAATAAATGTCAAATCGGACAGTGTTTTCCATAACCCTAGGTGTTCAACTTCCTGTTCTGTCTCGTAACTAAACACCGAGAAAGTAATTGCCTTCGTTAAATTACCGCTTGTACTTGTAACAAAATGGCTAACTACACGGTGGAAGACCAACTAAATGCTAATGAAATAAAATCAGTATATTTTGGATTTTAAATCCCAAATTGGAGAGAAAATCTGTATTAATCCAAATGCATGATTTTCCTTTTAATTACATGAATTGTCATTGAAACATGCTTCAGAATAGGCGTAGGTAGTGTAATTCATTATAATATCATAATTTTGTCATTTCTGAGTAAAATAATAATCACATTTTCTCTAATCTTTATGAGCAAATTAAGGGAGAAGGTACTGGTGTAAGATAAAAATATGAAAAGGTTTGTATAAAACGATGCCAGATTAAACAGAAAGAAAAAATATCATCCCAAAAAATCATCCCTCCTCGACTGGGGATCGAACCTCAGACCGCCTGATTACCGGCTAGACGTGCTAGTATTACAATGCTATTGGGTGGCCTCTGTGGTTTAATGCTAGCATATTTTTACTACCCGGTGACCTCTGTGGTGTTTGGGTAGCACATTTAACCGGTAATCCGTAAGTCTAGGTTCGATCCCCAGTCGAGAAAGGCTGATTTTTGGGGATGTTTTTTTTTTTCTCTTGTATTTTTCTTTCTGCTCTGTCTGGCACTGCTTCCCCCCCCCCCCCCCCCCCCCCCCCCCCACACACACACACCATTTCAATTCTAAACTTGATGTAAAATAATGTATTTATGAATCCGAATCTGGGGCGAAAGATCTGAATTTGGTCAAATTTAACCTAAACAATCTCTGTACATACTGATCAAATCTATAAAAGTAATAGGTCTACAGAGGGTTTGAAGAAAAAAAAAGAAGAAATTAATGTATCTGTATTGTTAGACGAATGTAACAATTGCTTGTTTTGGCAATAATTTATGTTTAATTATTGTATCGCAAAGCACGCCCCGCCTTTTTACAAGACCTGGCTACCAAATCACTGACAAAACAAAACAAAACATATATATATTTTTAAACAACCAAACAAACAAAACAACAACAAAAACTCGAATCAACCTGGAATCGGAGTTTAGGGGAAAGCGTTTAGGGGAAAGCGAATATCATTTAACCTATATTCCTCATCATGTGACGTAAATTCTTGATTAAATGACAACAACAATGCGTAATGTGTGATAGAGGTATGCAATGTGTATTTTTCTTGGGAATAAGATCCGAATAGGAATACGACGGGTTTCCCCGTGAACGATGGTTTCCACAGTTGAGGAAAGACGTGGGAAATGGATCGTGGAATAATGGCATATTGATGATAAGTTGTTTTTTGTTGGCTTTTTTGTTTGTTTTTGTCTATGTTTTGTTTGTTTGTTTTTTATTTTATGTTGCTTTGTTTTGTTTTGTTTTTTGTTACTTCGGTTTGGATCGATCCCGGTCTCTTTACATGTGAAGCTATCGGCATCCTCCATTTTTTAGTCGGAGTGAACCTGCGATACAATTTGGTCATTTCAGCGCCAGTAAAAAAGGGAGAATATTGGATAGTGAAAAAAATCTGTAAAGGTCCCCAAGAAAATTAAAGATAAAGGGGAATAATATAATACAGGATCCCACCAAGATGAATACACTCAAATGTTTACAGAATATATCCAAAAAGAAAACATAACCAACAATAAATAACAAAATAACAAGGAAAAAAATCATCTCCTAAAACTGATACTATACATTTGACTGTTTCCCTCTCACCTAAGGGTCAGGACAAAACCAAGCAATCCCATTCCAAGACAAAGCCAGAAAGCAACTCGGTAACACAGATTGGGGATAGAAGACACAGCAAGTGACCGCTGTGCCTATCATGGGAGGTCAAAGGACCCCGCCCAGCCTGAAAGAGTTGACCTCTTTTATTCCAACAAATTCATTTCATGGTTAATTGGCATAGGGTGGAGAGGAATGGAACGTATGAGAACCTTTCCGGGACGTTCCGTAGGTGATAGAGGTCTCTTTTTTTCTCTTTTTTGTTTTGTTTTTGTTGTTTTTTGTTGTTGTTTTTTTTTTTGGGTTTTTTTGTTTGTTTGTTTTTTTTTTTTGGGGGGGGGGGGGTATTTCCTTCCCTCGTCTTTCGTTTTTCGATCATCGACTGAACAAATTTCTGTGATATTCGAAATCAGTATCCCCGGTCGGTATAAACGAAGGTATGACCGACCGCCTACGAAACGTCTCTTGGGATGTATTGGTTCCTATTACTATGTACTAGACACCGGTAAAAGAAAGAAGCGTAGACTGTACAGAATTTTTTTTTACAATTTTATTTCATCATTTTTTGTAAAAATTTGTTTTCATTTTTTCTTTTATGTTCCTTCTTTTATTTTATTTTATTTTTGTTGTTGTTGTTGATGTTTCTTTTCAATTATCCATATTTTTATTTATATTATATATTATTTTTGGCTTTGATGTTTCTTTTCTTTTTGTTTTGTTTTATTTTAAAAGAATATTTACAACATTCGCGTCCTTAATAGGCAGACCTGCCTACGACTACGAAAATTTCGTAGAAATACTAAATACTAAATACGTTCTGGGTCCTAATTGGCAATTACATAAAGAACTTTAATCCAATGAACTTCTTTAAAACGAAGTTTTGTTGCCAGAGCAAGTTTATAAAGGAATTTTAAAAGAGCTAGAATCTAAAGGAGTTTAAAGCATTCATGGAAATTATTTAAACACAAATTGGTAAATTTTTAATGGTAGTTATTATGTCTATTATGCTATTATTACTCTCGAAAACAACGAATTTTTTTTTCCAATTCCAAAGAGGTAGGTCGGCTAAAATGTCATTTCATTGGCAATGAGAAGGAAGAGGATGAGGCAGTCAACAGTCATTAAGATTTTAGAGATCTCAAGTCACGCCTGTGATTACAATCAAGCACCAAAGAAGGGATATTGCAAAGGGATGAGTTCATAAACCACCACCGCCGCCGCCGCCGCCACCACCACATCTCTTGATGGCGGAACAACCTACGTTCAATAGCAACGGACAAGACATGCAACTCGTTAGGCGTCAGTGTAATCTGTAAACTAAGACAACGTTGCTTTATACCATAGTCCATAGGACGAAGAAAATGCGTGATAAATGCATTTCCTTGGGCCTACGGTCGATGAGTATAATCCATTGTCTACTGATAGTATAAGAAGTCACTGGTATAATCGCAACCTCGAACACTCGAAACCAAACCCCGGTCGCGTTTTTTAAGTCCAAGGCACTACAACACAGCGAGATTTAGAAGATCCCGACCCTTTTATACAATCAAAAAATAAATAGATAAATAAAAACGATATTAGAGACCAACAAAAGGACACGAGCATGATTGTAAATATACAACTACAAAAGGAACATAATAATCGACTTATATACGTAACATTACCGGCAACCGACAAGAGTGTCAGTCGGGAATAGGAATAAAACCCCAGCACTAACGAGTCGTAGTCTTTGGTCTAATGCAAAGCACTCTGTAATAATAATAATAGGGGAGCTATGGCCCGATGCCAACCGTTTGCCAACTCCTAGTTTATAGATATAGCATAGAGATGTTTACCTTTCTGTAGGTGATGTAACACCACAATGTGGTGTGAATTGTGAATCATCAAATAAAGAAACCGCTGAAAAATTTCAATCATTCCTGACGATCGATAGACAAAGTATCAAACGCTGAACGTTTCGGGCTCGAGATCTTAAACAGAAAGGACATGCTTATTTTTTTCTCTGCCGTCCATCTGGGTTTTTAAGTAATTTATTTATGCTTTTCTCGTTGTTACCGTTGTTGGCTGTACATGATTGTTTGTTGTTTTTTGGAGTTGACTTTTGTTGTTGTCTGTTTTACCGTTGTTGACTGAAGAAGGGTTTTGAGCCCGACGCGTTCCGTGTTTGGGATTTTGTTCTATTATGAAGCTGTCACATTCATTTTTGTTTATTACTTTCTACAGCCCACAGCCTCTAGAAGTTTTGTATTACACGGCCGATGGAAAGGGTGTGTGTTTGTGTGTTGTGTGTGTGCATGTGTGTGTGAGAGAGAGAGAGAGAGAGGGTGGGGGGGGGGGGGGGGGGGGGGGGGGCGAAGAGAGCAAGCGCATTAGTGGACGAGTATGTGTGTATGTGTGTGTGTGTGTGTGTGTGTGTGTGTGTGTGTGTGCACGCACTACATCCTATACTACTATGTTTCGCGAAGTCCCAGATTTGAGAGTTTTCCAAGATGAGGATCGTTTTAATCGATCGATATTTGAATATTTGAGGAACGAGTTTTCAGGCCAAAATTTTGAAATCGTGATTTTTTTTCTTTTTCTGTTTTTGTTGTTGCAGTTTCTTGTTTGTTTGTTTGTTTTGATTTATTTTGTTTTGTTGGGGTTTTGTTTTTTTTTTGTTTTTTAACTTTAAAAAAAATTTTTGGGTATTTATTTCAGAGTATGGCAGCATCGTTAATGTATTTATTTTTATGAGGTCTTGTTCGTATGGCTTTCTTACCATATTTAGCCATTTAAAAGTTGGAAGAATTGGTCCAGAAGTGCATGCTAAATATTAAAAAAAATATTCTAAATGTCAAATGACATGCCATCTGCTGACGTGCGTCCATTCATTAAAATTTCAGTATAACAAATCATCATCATCGTCGTTATCACCATCATCATCATCATCATCGTCTAATCACCATAATCTTCATTTCTGTTTTTTTCTTTTCTTTATATTGTTTCATTATCGTTACATCATTATTTCTGATTAGGATCATAACTCCAAAAGATCTCAATTGCGATGATGCCGCCAATAATATCATTACAACATCCGACCAGAATAATCTCTCGATGTAAGCAGCCAAGAAGTCTACCCCTCTCGTTTCACATATTATAACATCATTACTGCATTATTATTATTATATAACACTTTGATCACGAGCTGCGTGGTTGAATGAAGGTAAATTGATAGACGATGATAGCAACCTTTCCGATTCCGCCAAGACTTGATTAAAATGCGTTAACCTCTTCCTGGTTACTATTTTTATGTCATCACAATCATCGAGCCTCTCTCGAAATGGGTGGGTGGCGGGTGGGAATACATCAACGTACAGTATATGTAGGGCAAGAATACCTGCCTATTTGAACATTTCAAAATCAGTAACCAAATTCCTGCCTACTTGAACATTTCAAAATCAGTAACTAACACAAAATTCAACAGTAATAATTTCCGTAATACTAAGCTAAGTCATAAAAAAGTGCAGCATGCAATCTTTTATATGTAAAATGAACTTTATTGCTGACGGCCACCATTACGAGATACTGATCGACTTTGCTATCATTGGCGTGAAAAAGCGGTAGCCTTTATAATTTCAAAGACTTTTAAGATAATTTTTCTTCTACTTCTACTTATAATTGCAGCAGCCTAAAGAAAATTGTTGAAAAAATTTTGTAATCGTATTATTTCTTCCATTTCCATAAGACCGTTGTTGTCATAAAGTCCTTAACAATTACGAATTTCGGATGTAATGTAGGCATTTAAGGACAAGTATCCTAGTAAGAGGCTTTCATCTTTTTTTCTTTTCTTTTTTTTAACAGAGTAAAATCTTGACTAAAAATAAGAAGTCCATCAGAGCCAATAGGCCCACGGAGCAGAAGTTTATCCCGGTTTCTGTTGCGTGAAACGGACAATAGCAATTGCTTGGTACTCTTTGGATAGGACGTTAGTCTATCGCAAAGTACTTTTCTCCCCATCTATCAGATCAAGCTACCCAACCACACCTAGATGGACAGGGGGAATCAGAAAAAATATCGACTTCATCCGGGATCGGTCTTGGTCCCTTTACCCGTGAGGCGAGTGTTCTACCAACGGAGCTATCGGGACCCCCAAAATCTTCACTACTCCCGGAAAACAGTGAAATAAACCCCAACTTACAAGAAACAAATGGAACCAAATAACTGACATGACGAGAGGTTAATAAATAAATAAATAAATTAATTAATTAATAGATACATATATAGATAAATAATATGAATTAGCTCTATACAAATTTTTTAAAAATAATAATAATCCGATTCTGCCCAAGAACGATGCTGGTCCGTTTTCGTCTTTTTTTTTTTTGTTTTGTTTTTGTTTTTTTTTTTTTTTGTTTTTTGGGTTTATGTTTGTTTGTTTGTTTTATTTGTGTTAGAGTTGGATTTAAGTTCAACGTGTTATGTGTCGTTGGAACAAAGGAATGACTTTCGTTGTTCTATACCACAATAAGTATATAATCCTTTTTTTATTTGTCCATTGACACTATTGATTAGTTGTTTGTTTTTTATTATTTGTTTTTTGTTTGTTTATTCATTTGTTTGCTTTTTCTCCCCATTTCCTTCTTAATCACCTGTACCTTCCCTACCTGTCATGTCCAATTAACCACTTAACTGCCGGACTGTGGAAAAACTCGTATTAAAAAATTTTACAAGAAAGCTCGTCCTGCAAATATCGATCGATTTAAATGACCCTCATCTTGGCAAAAACTCTCAAACGAGGGACTTCGCGAAATCCCAGGTTTGAGAGTGTTTGCCAAAATGAGGGTCATTTATATCGACCGATATTTGAAGGACGACTTTTCTAGCCAAATTAAAAAAAAAAAAAAGTTTCTCCACAGTACGGTTGATAGTTAAATGACAGGACACATTGACACGATAATTGATTATGGATGTGTCCAAGTCTTTGTCCCTACCCCCCCCCCCCTCTTTCCACCCTCCCCCTTATCTTTTCAACCCGAGGCAACAGTTTTAAACTATCTTTCCATTCTAATTCTCCAGCCTCCAGAAAAAAGATGAACCAGCACATTTGATATAACAATTACAATTCTTTCTTTTTTTAAATCTGAACCCAACAATTCAGTGAACACGACCCAACCCCCCGCCCCATAAATATAAAACAACAGAGACCTCTCCCCCTTATCCTGATACATCGGGACTCGGCCAGGAATACCAACAAAATGAGAAAGATAACGACAGGATAAGAGAAGGATACCGGTGTTTTTCTTGTGAGTTAAGCCAAGTAATAGTGCTCAACGGATTAAGCTATCGAAGACCCAGCGTAACGATCAAGCTATTCGACCTTAAGGACGAATAGGGCTACCCATCAATAAATAGCAGGGTCAAAACGGGGATGCAGCTTTTTTATAAAAATAATTAGGGGGGGGGGGGGATAGCTCAGTTGGTAGAGCACCCGCTTCACAAGCAAAGGGACCGAGATCGATCCCAGGTGCAGTCGAGATTATTTTCTGACCCCCCCCCCCCCCCCCCCCCACCTCTGTCCATCCAATTGGGAGGCTGGACCTGTTAGCTCTGGTGGAAAATACTTTGCGATAGACTAGCGTCCTATCCAAACGGTATCAAGCAATTGCTATTGTCCGCTTCACGCTATAAAAATCCGAATAAACTCGGCTACATGGGCCTGATGGCTCTACTGGCTACTTTTTTTTTTTTTACATCTTACACAGGAGAGGTGATTGAAAACGTGAATGCACTCACAATACGCAGGTTCCAATTGTGATTTTAATTCTTCTTGTTCATACAAACTATAAATTGATTAATATTGACAAGATATCAAATTGCAAAAGTTAATATTATCAATGCAACCATTCTTTCCTTTTTTTTTTCTATTAAACGCAACTTTATATTGCATCAAAAAACGAAATTCGTGACTCTTCGTGACTATGGATGTGTACAACGAGATACGGCGAAAACCATGGATGGCTCTTACTGAAAACCAACAACAAACACAACAAAACCAATGCTGACGACGATGACAACTACAATAACAGCAACAAACAACGAGCACATATAAGAGTGCAACCTGTACTGACTGCTTTTTGTTTGTTTGTTGCTTTAGGTCTCTTCCAACACAATTGAGGTTATATGAGAGACCGCTGAAACAAAAAAACAAGCAATCTAACAAAAATAGTACAAATGTAAATCAAAATCATAACCTAAAGATATCATTAGCTAAATTATAAATAACCAAGAACAAACAGGCAGAAGATTTACAGAAAAAAAAATATCCCCTGTCAAAAATACAATCACAAACCAAAGAAGCAGGATAGGCTAGTAAAGAGAAGAAGAAACAACATCACTATCGGATCGTACACCCATGCGAACATCATAGGTATATGATTCAAGGGTGATGCTCCCATCCAACCACCCGCTGTACTGACTGCGAATCGGCTTCGATCGAGGAGCTGCCTCACGGCCAGTGCGCTTCATCGGTGGGGTCTTACTACCCGTCCAACATGTACTCGCTGTGGGCAAGAACCCGAGACGGCAGAGCATCTAATCGAACGGTAGTGTGTTGTGACGATGCTACCCGGCGGGTTTGCGACGGTGCACGAATGCGGACCAGACTTTGCTGATTGGGTCGATCGTCATAACATAGTAGTGTGAAAACCATAAGAGGCTGCTGCCACCTGTACACAATATGAAAGAAGCGATCAAATACTTTGTCACTAGCAATAATTAGTCGTCATAAAAAGGGATGAATAAAACTTGCATTGGTTAGTTTTAATGCTAATCAGCAACTTGTATAGGTGACAAAGTTAAAAAAGCAAAGATGATGACGACGACGACGACGACGACGATGATGATGATGGTATCAACAATTAAAACGACATACAAATGACATCACCAAAACCCTAATCAACACCAGCACTACTATCACCATCACCAACAACAACAACGACGATGACGACGACCACAACAATGATAACAACAACAATAACAAACAACAGAAACGGAGACAGAAATCTAAATTACGCATAATATAAGTAACTGATATCCCTTCATTTCATGAGTTGGCTAATTCCCAGCGTTTATAATTCACGCTTAATCTCCCACAAGAGGAACTGCCGTTCACCTATGTATCGTTATGTCTTTGTTTAGTTTATGGGAACAACCATAATATTGTTTGTTACCTGTTCACAACACAAGAACCAACAAACAAGCTAGTTGCTTTGCAAAATAAATAAATAAATACCCCCCCCCCCCCTACATTGCTTAATTATTTTTCGACATAGTCACAATCACAACTACACCTTCGCTGCACCATGTGACGCATCACGTCGGCAAAAAGTTGACGTCCTTTTCCTCTACACCAAGATCGGACAGCAGCCCTCACTTCTTTTTGTGGCTCTCTTTAAGATGCCCCTTCGATTTATGCAATAAGAAGTCTGAAGGTGCTAGGTGGGGACTGTAGGTTGGATGTGGTAAGGTGGAGAAATCCATTTTCCTCATTGCTGTTTGAGTCTGTTGACTCGTGTGGGACCGAGCATTATCGTTTTGCAATATCGCATTTTTCTGGAGTCGCACACTTTTCAGTCGGGGTCTAGGTTTTTCCAGCCTGGCAACATATTGATCAGAATTTTCTGTTTTGCCCTGTTCCAAAAAATCGATATGAACAACACCTTCAAAGTCCCAGAAAATAGCGATCAGCACTTTTCTCGCCCGACGTCACAACATTGAACTTTTTTTTTTTTTGGACAAGGAGAATTCTTGTGTCGGTTTTCCATTGACTGGCGTTTGTTCTCTAGTCATAATCTTGGATCCATGACTCGTCTCAGGGACTATTTGCTGAATAAAGGCATCACCTTCGTCTTCATACGTTTTTCAATATTTTGGAGCAAATTGTTTTTCATTGCTCTTTCTTGTCACTTGTCAACATTCGTGGGTCCCACCTGGCAGACACTTTCCTGAATCCAAGGATCACTGTTGTGATATGGTGTGCCCTTTCTTTTGAAATTCCAACTTATTTCGCAATGTCAGTTTGTCTAACAAGCCGGTCAGAATCATGTTTTCGACTTCAGGGGTTTCCCGCAACGAGTTTGATCTTGAAATCTGTTTCGATCGGGTCTCCTCCTTCCACAAACCTTACCCATCGCCAAATAATCAACAAAAGCATCACCATAAACACGCTTCATTCATGTATGGATTTAAATGGAGAATAGTCTTCAGCATTCAGAAATTCAATTGACAGCACACTGCCTGAATCGAATATTTTGGTGTAGCCA
>NC_088365.1:29821458-29896458 GCF_034508935.2 Berghia stephanieae
AAAAAAAAAATAAAAATAAAATAATAATAAATAATTTTTTAAAAAAAACAACAAAAAAAAAAAAAACAACAACAAAAAAAGACACCTAACAGACGAATTGTATTGTACCAAAAAAAAAAAAAAACAATAATAATTTGCTTCCAGTTGAGTGACCATATAATAACGCATCAAGAAGAACATTTGGCGTGTAAAAGTCTTCCTTTCTTTGGGGGTCTGGGTCCATGAGAGACTTTGGATAGTCTCATGCAGGGCGTTCGGAAAGATTTTTTGATGAGATCTACTTTTGTTCTTCGGTTAAAAACAAAACTCTTCATGGTTTTATTTTTCTTAGACGCAGCACTTATCAATCTAACTGCCAATGAGTAATCTGGACACTCAACTCTAGCAAACGTGCTTAAAACGCTTTACAAAGGAAGGGTCCCACACCAACTGCAACACGAAACATGAAGAACGAGACATGAAGCCGTTAAGGCGTTATTACATTTTTTTTTCCACCAAAAGAGACATTGTTAACGGCTAGGTACTTATTTTACACCAGAGTAAGGTGTGAGACTGTGAGTAAAGAGCCTTTTCCAATGACTCAACTAAGCGCCAAGTGAGGTTCGAACCCATAACCTTCTAATCTTTTTTTTTTTTTTAAGGGTTTTACGGCGCTTGCAACACATTTAGGTTATATCAGCGCCAGTAAAAAGGAAGAAAATGGGATAGTAAAAAGTTCTGGAATTACAATTAAAGCAGCCAAGAAAAAGTAAGACAAAGGGGAACTGGGAACAAATAGGGGTCAGATATAGATTCCAAGAGCAAGCATACCATCAATGTACTTATTTTGAGATCACCTATAAGTCTCATCTGGACACAAGCACAAAATCCAACAAAGAGGGACACGCTCAAATGCTTACACTACACATTAAAAATGACAAATATAATAATACATAACAGAGAGATGATTTACAAGGAAAAAAATATCATCTCCCAAAACAATAACTATGCATTTGACTGTTTCCCTCCCAGCCAGGACTCCAACCAGGGCCAGGACAAAACCAAGTAACCTCATTCCAAGACAAGGACAGAAAGCATGTTGGAAAACAGATATAAGGGGATAGAAGACACAGTATGTACCTCCCTGCCCACTATGGGAGGTCAGGATCCCCACCCAGACCTTCCAATCTAAAAGCGTGTTATACCACAAGACCACACAGACGTACAGCGCACTACGCCTTAGCGGTGATAGAACCTAAGAGCTTCACATGTCGCTAGCGCTATTCTCTCAAATTATACTGGAAAAGGGATGAAGATAAGGGGAACAAAGATGAGAAAGATGCTCACCAGTCCAAACACCCCCCCCCCCCCCCCTCCACACACACACACACAAACAGATAGATAGATAACCAGTTAGATAGATAGATAGATAGATAGATAGATAGATAGATAGATAGATAGATAGATAGATAGATAGATAGATAGATAGATAGATAGATAGATATATAGATAGATAGATAGATAGATAGGTAGATAGATAGATAGAAAGAGAGTGTGTGTGTGTGTATGTGTGTGTGTGTGTGTGAGAGAGAGAGAGAGAGAGAGAGAGAGAGAGAGAGAGAGAGAAGGGGGGGGGGGGGAGAGAAGTAGAAGAAATGAAGTAGGAAGAGAGCGATCTTTGGACACTCGAGGGATTGAATCTCACTTACTTTTCTCTCCCCTCCTATTGTTCTCCATGACTTCTACCCCAAACTGGATAAGGTCTCCTGAGTAGATCTCTCTGGCCGGACTCTCCTCCCCGCCTTTACACAAACGTTGGTTGTTGATGAATGTGCCATTACTGCTTTTGGTGTCTTGGAGGTAGAACTGTGGAGAAAATAAAACAAATTATGGTAGAAAGGAAGTAGGTCTCAACATTTTACAAGCGCATGCCATAAAACCACAAAACCGCACATACGCATGTCACTCCGAGAAGAGTTTATAATTTTGTTGTGGATGCCGAGTTTGTCATGTATTACGTCTTGCAACAAAATCAAGTGGACTTTGAGCTTGGGAAGTGACTAGACTCCGGCAATAAAATAAAACTCTCGTCAGTGTGTCCTATTTACTGTAATCTGCAGTCATTAACATCTTCCACCTTCCCTCACGATATCCAACAGCGATACCACTGTGGTTTCAATGAAGCCTGCACCACATCGTTGGTGAAAACGATTGGACCTGCTGACATAAACAACAATAATGGGAGAAATTATTATTTTCAGTATTGTCGTGTAAGGGCTATCGTGTACGCGGCCTATAGACAGAATGCTACTGACGTCGCCCAATTGTGCGTGTTGTTCGACTACAGCCAGAGAGATACTCAGATCTCACCATATCCCCTGCTTACCAAGGTGATGAGACACAAGCGTTTGTGTGCTATTTCAGCTAAATATAATTGTCTCGGCAGGCAGATCTGGCGAGTATTTATTGAAGCGTGTTCTATTAATATTACATGAAACCTCAAAGAGTAGTGATTCAAGGAAGTAGAAGACTATCGTGAGCCGCCGATGGCCGAGCGGTAACATGTTTAATCTTGTAACACGGTAAGACGATGTCTAGAATGGTTAATGACAGGAAGGGTGACATTAATGGGTAACTATCACCCTTCCGTGGAGTCCTTGGGTAAAGCACTTTCCTTTACTAACGTTCCCCTCCTTAGACTCATGTCGGGTGTGAATGAATACCTGACAAATTGCAGTGACGTATGTTGTAAAACGAGGAGGAGGAGGAGGAGGAGAGAATGTAGAAGAGAAGGGGAGAGGGAGTAAATGGATAGATAAAATCGAAGCTGTTATACATATGTCTGATAAAGAACTGGAATTCAATCATCCGTATCTTGATCCGGTCATTACCTATCAATAAAACAAGGAAGACAAAATAAACATCACTCGGTTGGAACGGTCATGTCAAATAATGGAAATAAGTGGACAAAGTGGAGACTCGTGAAATCGAAACCGGAAAAATGGGAAGGATTGGTGAAACACGTTATACACAATAACAGGCCGTGTGATACTTGGGTTGACTTGTAAGATCGAAACTTCATTGTAAACTCTTTAAATATATTATAGACAACCCAGAAATATAGCATGATATTTTATGATGGAAACTTGCTGACCGGGAAAATGAAATAGGTCTTTTCCCTTCATACGTAGGTATTAGTGGAGAAGTTTTAAGTATGACGGGATAAGCTTAAGGACAACATGACCATACAAACGGCAACAATGGCTCAACAGTATAGATAGTTCAATATAATGACCGAAGACTCCGAGGGGACGCAAGAAACGAGCAAGAGATACGGCCTAAGATTAAGTTTGTGAAGTCAGAGACAAACTCAGACAACTGTATGTAGTCCAAGGTTTGAGGTAAGTACAGATCGAAAAATTTGATATGATCAGTTGGCTGTGCGAGTTTCTTCTAAAAATTACTTTTTTTTTTTTAAACCCTGACAAAACAGGGGAAAAAATCTTTTTAATAAAACAAAAACAGGCACACACATCGATAACAGCCCTTATCGTTTGATGTAGAACATCGGGTAATTAGAAAGACGCGTGAGAAATTATTTACAAATCATTCCCGATCACGTTACCCCGATATTCTCGACTTTGTCAGCCAGTCAGTCAGCTGGCTTGTATAGTATCTTTCGTATCTGATTAACGAGATAAAAAGAAGGAATAAAAGAGCCATCGAACGACCGATACGCCCTTCGTCGACCAATTCCTCAATCACAGAATCGACAAGGGACAAGGAGGGCAAATACAATCACGCATAAGAAATCCATTTGGATTATGCCGCCTGCCCAAAACTATCCCCCCCCCCCCCCCCCCCCCTCTCTCTCTCTCTCTCTCTCTCTCTCTCTCTCTCTCTCTCTCTCTCTCTCTCTCTCTCTCTCTCTCTCCCTCTCTCTCTTTCTCTCTCTCCTCACCCTCTGCCTCCCTCCATATTTCAGTCTCACTCCCTCTTTCTTGTGACCTCCCATATCTTCTCCCTCCTTTCAATATTTTCTCTCTCCTCTTTTTCTGTTCCTCTTTGTACATGAGGCTGTGTCAAAATGTCGTTATTGTAACATTCGCAACAAAAATACTCCAATACTAAGTCATTTTGAAAAAAAAAACACCAAAGAACTAAAAACAAAATTTGTTTCCTTCAATTTTTTTTTTTTTTTTTTGTTGGGGGGGGGGGGGGGGGGATTTAATGGGGGGGTTTTTTTCTTGGTTTTTTTTTTTGGGTGGGGGGGGGGGGGAGGGAGGGGAGGGGGAGATTATATAATGAAAAATAAACCAAAAACTGATTATCTCGTCTCAAAAATAGCTTTTTAATGTGTCGAAAAAGTGAGACAAAGTTGATCCACACTTAAAACAAAACAAAAAATGTATTTTAAAAAATATTTTAGAAGATATTTCTGCTATTCTATGTAATATGCTACGTATAGATCGTCAGTTGTTTTTTTTTTTTTTTTTTTTTTTTGTTATTTTTCCTTATCCATTCCAAAGACACTGATGGAAGCCAGTCTTGTTATTAGTTCTTCAAAATGACTTAGTATTGGAGAGTTTTGTTTTGTTTTTTTTTCGGCGAATGTTACGCAAACGACCTATCGGCACAGCCTCACATTAATATGCACATTTGCGTGCGTGAGTGTGTTGTTTGTCTAATTAGTGCACGCCACACCGCGTGTGGACAAGAATGCATAGATAGAATGCTACCTAGATTACCCACGCACTTCATGTCCTATCTTCCGATCTCGTAAATACAAGCAAGAAAGCAGATTCAAATCATTTAATAATTAGTTACAGAGCAATAATAGCTTGTTGGAATTGTAATTAGCTCTTCTAATACATTGTCGGATCAGCAGCAATAACCCGCATCCATCAGCCTCAATCAGATAACAAAAGGGAAGGAGAGACATTGCATCGGAATCAATCATGAAATACTGAATACCGACTCCAGCGACACGCCTCGAACAAACTCAAAAGATATAACATAATCTTGAAAGCGTTGCCCTCATAATAACAATTTTCAACAACAACAAAAAAAAAAAAAGGGGGGGGGGGGATGAAATAAAAATCCCTCAATGCTACAGTAATGAATCTATCGCAGCGCTTGTTCTTATGTAATCACTCGTCCATTGCATTTATCAATGAAATAATTTTTATCCCACTTTTTGTTGGCTGAAGGGAAGGGGGGGGGGATTTTTTATAATATATTATTTATAACTATATTCTAAATATAAACATCTTATAATATGGCATTATCCCATGGTTTCACCATGCTCAATACGCGTTTTAAATTTATTTCTTTTGTTCATCTAGCAGCCCAATGTATCGCCTGTTAGGAGTCCATCGCTGAATCAGCACTCGTACAATATTCCTGCACCGAGGTAATGTTTTCGCACCTGAGTCTATAAGGGTATAATATTGCGTGTAATGCTCCTTACTAAAGGACACACAATCAGAGCCAGAGCTTTGTAAGTATAGCTAATGATCAGCGTCACCTGATTTTTTTTCCAAGACGAATCAAATAAATAACAAACCTGAACTTTTATATTGGGCAATATCCGCTAAATATGCTTAAAGCCCTTACAGGGAATCTCAAGCAAACCACAACGTTTACTATGTAGGACGAGACATGACGCTTGAAAGACGGCTTTACAATTGTGTTGTTGTTTGTTTTGTAGTTGATTTTGCGACAGAGTCAACACTGTTAACGGCCAGATACATACTCTTCTTACATCTAATTACGATGAGAGAATGTGAGCCTTTCAAAGGATTCGACTTTTGCCGTCCACAGATGGGCTCGAACCAGGGACATACAGGTCCGAAGGTGGGTGTCTTACCACAAGACTACAGAGCCGCGCACACAGTACCTCTTGGCCACGGAGATCACCCAATTACCCTGATTCCAGGGTCTTTGTTCCGTTTCTTTTTACTTTTACGTGCATTGACCATTGTCAGTGGAAGAATAGGCACGGCAGTCATGAATGCAGACAGGTGACAAAACCTCCCAAAGGATTTCTCACCAATTACTCCTTATCTTCGGAGTACAACGATCGGAATGCTAATTTTAAATCCATATTATTACATAATATACCAAACATTCCGTTCTGTAAGCTGTTTTATTTAGCCATTGACAGATCGCCCTGCGAGTCGAAATACGTATTTAGTCTGCCTTACATTGCTAAAAAAAAAAAAAAAAAAGTTTTTTACTTTTTTAAAAATCATTTTAGCCACAAGATTTTAATTTCATATCACCCTCGATTGTCAAACTCTTAAACCTGAGCCTCAGATTTGAGAGTTGTGGGTCATTTTAATCGACCGATATTTGAACAAGTGGAGATTATTTAACTGGATCAATGATCATTGATATACACTGTATATAATCTTTTCTAGCCAAAATGTTCTGGGGTTTTTCGTTTGTTTTTTTGTTTTTTTTTTTTTGTGTTTTTTTTTTGTCTTGTTTTGTTTTTTTAATTATTGTTTTGTTTGTAATGTTTTTGTTTTTTTGTTTTTTTTGGGGTTTTTTTTTTTATTTTTTTTTTTGGGGGGGGGGGTATATTTCGGGTGGGGCTTTTTCTTTCTTTCTTTTTTTTTTTGTTTGTTTGTTTTGACATTGTTTTTATTTTCGTTATGTTTTTGTTGTTAGGTTAGAGAACGGTTGATTGTTTCTTACGAGTATAAAAGGGTTATTTGCTACAGTTTTGGTTTTGAACCTAAGACTTGAGATTTACAGCACCTGCTTCTGACATTTCAACGCCAATGCATCGCCAGTTTTTTATTATTTTTTAAAATATGGGATAGCTTTTTGTTGTTTTTAAAAATTTATTTTAAATTTACACGCGCCCGAGAAAAGTTAAACATTAAAAAAAAAAAAAAATACTTATCCACTTGTCTAAAAGTCATTGACTTATTGGGGTCTTATTCTAGGTAACCCAAATATTGTGGTTTCCAGGCAAAAGGCGGAAATTGTTTTCAGAAATGGCCTCAATTCCGTTGGGACCGGTATCTAGAGGGAATTGACCCCAAAACAACAACAACAACGACATTCTCTATTGTCTTCTGGCACTCTTCTACTGACTTCATTTCCTGTTATTATCAACATAAGTACCTCCTCTACTCACGTTTCTGAAACAACAACGACAACAACATTCGCGTAATTGTACTTTGACTAATGACACCACTGCACTGACTACTTTTCGTTGAAAGGATTACGAGTAAGAAAACAATGTAAACAAACCCGCTCCTACAGACAAGCGGTTTGTTAATGTGTTATCTACAGTTGGATGGACCATGGCAGACTTGCCAAATTGAAAACTTCAACTTTAGAAATTTCTATGTCAATTTTTAGTAATTTGACAAGGAAATTCGTAATTTCTGAAATTGTGTATGAACAACCACAATATTATTATTATTATTATTATTATTATTATTATTATTATTATTATTATTATTATTATTATTATTATTATTATTATTATTATTATTATTATTATTATTATTATTATTATTATTATTATCATTATTATAGTAGTAGTAGTAGTAGTAGTAGTAGTAGTAGTAGTAGTAGTAGTAGTAGTAGTAGTAGTAGTAGTAGTTCTTCTTCTTCTTCTTCTTCTTCTTCTCATTATTTTTTTTAAATTATCATTTAAGTATTACTCAGAATTTAAAATTCGTAATTTTCCAAAAAATTTTGTAATTGGCCATGAAATTGTCTAAAATTCGTAAAATTACGAAAAATTCGTAAGATTCGGCATGTATGACATGGCGTTTGATAACAAATGGACAAGAAACAAAAGCACAGCTGAATCATATATCATATGCACAAGACAAAATTCCAGTCGTTATCTTGCGTATCCCGATGTCCGAAAATATATATTTTGTATGTTCTTCGTTGCAAGTTAAAGTACTTAATATAATATCTTTCAATGGAATTCAAGGGCTAATCAAAAGCTTATAACTGTGCTTTGTAATAATTAAAACAAACAAAACGAAAATAAATATCCTACATTATAACTAAGGCAGCCCTATCCATTTTAATGCAACATCGTTTTATGCCTTTTTTAAGTTGAACATGCAAAATGACATGCCATAGAAATTTGCATACCATTGTAATTGGGCTATTAATCTCAAGGAGCAAATGAATGGCAATTAGTAATAAAGTGTGGCACTTGGAAGATAAAAGACGGACTGGTTAAAAATGAAGGAAAAGGAGAATGAGGAATGGGAGGGGGAAGAGGAGGAGGAGGGAACAGTGAAAGGAGGTAAATAAGAATAACAACATCAACAACAATAATAATAATAATAATAATAATAATAATAATAATAATAATAATAATAATAATAATAATAATGTGAAATTCAATGTCAATTTAATTGTTTTCCCACGTATTGCTTGTTTTTAAATTAGACTGGAAAATGCAGAGAGAGAGAGAGAGAGAGAGAGAGAGAGAGAGAGAGAGAGGGAAGGAGAGAGAGAGAGAGGATTATATATATATATATATATATATATATATATATTATATATATATATATATTATATATATATATATATATAATATATAATATATATATATATATATAGGGGGAAGGGAGGGAGGAATAGAGCGGAAGAGGTGAGAACGG
The DNA here is from genome assembly GCF_034508935.2 of Berghia stephanieae. NCBI lineage: Eukaryota > Metazoa > Mollusca > Gastropoda > Nudibranchia > Aeolidiidae > Berghia > Berghia stephanieae. The sequence continues at coordinate 29,830,089 of NC_088365.1, forward strand.
GTACTTAATGATTCAAAATCAAAAACAATGTTAATTTACCTTTAAAAATATCCACAGCCGTTCAAATAATAAGACAGTATCAACATTTATGTAGCCAGCGAAACTGGCTTATTCGATAATTAAATTTGTTGTTCTTTTTGTTTTTGTTTTGATAGCATGATAAGTGATTAGTTCTTGACAACTTGCAAACAGAATCTAATTTGACCATATTGTGATGTTTAGCTAATGCCTAAAAGCTTAAACTCAACAGTCCTAGCTGGTGAGCATTTGATAGAATCGCATTCATAATAACATATGAGAATAGTCTTAATCAATCAATATCTGATCAAAATGAAAAAAAATATAATAATAATAAATAAATAAATAAATAAATAAATAAATAAATAAATAAATAAATAAATAAATAAATAAATAAATAAATAAATAAATAGAAGACATTAACCAAGAAAATGGACAAATCAACATCTTGTAATTTTGCTTCAGCAGTTCATAGTCATATAAAATGAATCCATAAACAAATTATTCAGAACTTTATTCACAGAGACTATAAAATATTGCAGAATAAAAAATGAATTTAAAAATAAAAAAACTCCCACTTTCGGCAATTGCGAATCAGTATTAGACGGTCTAAGCTGAATTAAAAGAAATATGAATCTCTATTTATTCCATGCCACTTAGAAAGTCAAATTCTTATTTCATACGTGAAATCACAAACAAAACAAATTCACATGCTGACATCTAGCAATTGGATAAGACAACAATAACGAGGTTTCCCAAATTCTACTTTAAGAAAGTCTGAATTTTCGTGGAGAAAAAGCTTGCCCGACTTCGACAATTCCAAAATACTCTCTGTATTATTTTATTCAAACTTTGTAAGAGAAGAAACCTGAATTTCTAAACAAATATTTTATCATTATTGTGATTTTGTGATGAATAGTAAAGAATCTTTTTAAATGTAAAGAGGAGAAAATGTCAGTCTGGTTTGATGAGTGTTTGGGCATGGGATTCTCATTCAAGTGAAGTCGAGGTAGTGATCAGTCATTTGAAATGATTGTATTCAAACATATTAAAGGATAATAATGAATGCAGCCCTGACATGCTTTAAATGGGAATTTTTAGTCTTCATAAAAATCGCAAATGGTAATTCAACCCAAAATCTTGACACAAATGACACATTAAACCATATTTTGGCAATATTATGACACAAATTAATACTATCACATACACATACATCCATTTCCTAGTATAAGACTTATATGTCAAGAAATATTTTATATGTTGTAAATATCCTTTCAATCATGCAATTGGAAACACCATCAATGTTACTTAACCACTACAGAAAGAGATGATTTTTTTTTTTTTTTTTTTTCCAAAAAAGTCATATACCTGGATACCTCTTCTTCGGGTTGAAGGCTCTGCCTGTAATACCCGCTCTGCACTATATCTGATATATCTTCGCACACCTGCATGGTTGGGGCGGAGGCGGTAACGCTTGTAATGCCAATGCTTGTCTAACTTGTCTTTTAACTTATTCACTGTCCTCGCTTTAATAATATCTTCTGGAAGGCTGTTCCAGTTATTTGTCACTCTCAAATCCAAAGGAGCATTTTCTGACATTTAATCTAGCCTGTCTTTTTAAAAATTTATCGCTATGTCCTCTCGTTCTATTAAATGTGCTCTCTGATAGTATATGCTCTCTATCTACTCTAACTTTCTCGTTTATTATCTTATATACTTGTATCATGTCTCCTCTTTGTCTCCTGTAGTACAGTGATGGTAGGTTGAGATGCCTTAGTCTTATCTTCATATGGTAGATGCTTCCAATGCTGAACAAAGCTTCATCGCTCTCCTTTGTACCCTTTCAATTTTATCAATGTCACTGACATGCTGTGATATCCTCGGTGCATTACCATATTCAAGTGTTGGTCGTACCAGAGCAGTGTAGAGCCGCCTAATAATCTCATTATCTCTTCTCGTGAATGTTCTTTTAATAATTCCGAGAGTTCTGTTTGCTTTATTTACTGCACAGTTGACATGATGGTGGAAGGATAGTCTGTTGTCTACGTGCACTCCTAGATCCTTTTCTACTTCTGTTTCCCCTGGCTGCTGGTACACTCCGTTATCGTCCCTCAATCTGTATGTGTGTTTTGGATTTTTGTATCCAAGATGCATTACGCTGCATTTGCTTGCATTAAACTTATCTGATCAGTCTGATAATTTGTCGATATCCTCTTGTATAGTATGTCGGTCACTTTCCATTCCTACAGGTCCGAACAAGTTTGTATCGTCAGCAAATATTCTGACCACATTATATACAACATCAGGTAGATCGTTGATGAATACCACGAGTAATACTGGACCCAGAACACTTCCCTGTGGAATGCTGCTGGTGACATCCGACCACTGATTCTCTGTTTTCTGTTGTGCAGAAAGCTAGATATCCATTCGTTGATCTTTCCTCTGATGCCATAGCTATGTAGTTTTTGAATGAGCTTTTCATGGGGTACAGTGTCAAATGCCTTTTTAAAGTCGAGGTAGACCACATCCATCGGTTCCACCCTATCCAAGGCATCTGTCTGTTCTTGAATGCAGGTAATTAGTTGTGTCATGCATGATCTCTGAGGCACGAAGCCATGTTGCTCGTCACAGAACAGATTGTTTGTGACCATATGCTCCATCATGTGTTCTTTAATTATTGCTTCCATCACTTTGCACAGAACTGCCGTCCGACTCACAGGTCGATAATTGTTAGGAATGTTTCTATCACCATTTTAAAATATCGGAGAAACCTGTCCAAGTTTCCATTGTTGTGGCAAGTTCCCCTTACGTAACGACGATGAAAATATGGTTTGAAGCGGTGTGGCAATTTCATTCACAATTTCCTTTATCACTCGAGGGTGGAGTCTGTCAGGTCCTGCTGATTTGCCCGGGTTAAGCTTCATAATATGTTTTACTATGTCTTCTTTCTTTATATCTATATTGACAAGCACTTCGCCGTGATGTTTTGTCTCCAAATACACTGGGATGTGTTCAGACACGGCAATTCTAAAAAGTGTCGCTTAGCCTTGGCAATATATCTATCGTTAATACAAACGGCCCATGAGCTATGCGTAGCGCTGTGGAAGTGGAACATTCCTAATTACTTTATGGTCATTCGACTACGATTCATGAATTCTTTCTTTCTTCATTTATTTCTTTCCTTTTTTTAAATATTTGAATTTGACGAATTGACTGATTTCAGTTAATTGACTGAGAATTTACAGGTCTAAAATAATAATAACAATATGAAGAGCATAAATGTAAATGTGATAATTTTCTCTTTTTTTCATGACTGGTAAAAAAAAAAAAAATTAAGAAAAAGAAAAAAAAAAAAGGAAAAAAAACATCCTGCTTACCTTTCCAGCCTCATACCACAACATGGCATGGTGACGAGATAAAACCTTGCAGTCAAATATTCCATTGTTAGCAGAGGGTCGAGCCCTAGCCACTGATCTCCCAATCTTAACAGTCTCATGCAGGGAGATGTGTCTTTCCTGGAATGGATGCGAATTTGGTCGGCATGACAGAATAGCCAATGCCGACATAGTAGTGCAAAGCGTTTCCTCCCCGTCCACCTGAAATTAATGAGTGAAAAATGAAGTGAACTGAAATATGAGAAAATATGAGTATCTGCTAAATATGAAAACAAGCTGAAGAAAAAACACCCAGAGTTGTATGCCCTGTCCTATGACAAAACTGGAAGGCACATGAAAACATCTACCGTTGCACAAGAATTAAGATGACTTGTTTGTGAATTATTATAAATTTAAAGCAAAAATTCTGATGATGTCTTTTATCTACTTTCTGTTCCATTAATATCCATCCATCTTCTATTCCCTGTAGGGAGTAGTACAAACATGGCATAACAATACCATGCTTGATACTACATCTTAAAGAATGAAAATTTGGTAATGTTGTCTTAAAACTCACTCTTGTAAAAACCTTACACAGTTTAAAATAACTGCCTAATGACTAGCAAAGCTTCCATGTTTTTCATCATCAAATGCCAATTACTGTTATAAAAAAAAAGCTGGGTGTCTTTTCAATATGCTTACTTCATTATATTAATCTGTAATCATCTTCAAAAGACTTATTTTCGTCAATTTTCATGATTTATCCACATAGGTGTTATATTTTTATATTATATATATATATATCATTTTAAAGCTTAAACTGTGAGGAATCTGTTGGAGCAGGAGACAATCATGTCACAACAACAAGTAGGTCACTTGGTGGTGACCCTGATTAACATCGACAGGAATAATGAAAGAAAGGTTAACATTCTGAAGAGATAAATGAATCAAAACACATGGATATAGGTCCATCTCGGCAAATAATAACAATAGATACAATATTTTTGAAATGGAAAAAAAAAAAAATTCATCATAGATTAATAAACGGGCTAATCACATGATGAGACAAATAATGGAAAGATAATAACAAGAGATGAAGTGAATAGAAAAGTGCCAGAGGGCAATAGAGAATAAAAACTTTGCGGCGATGGGGGCTCAAAACCAACAACCCTACTGTTATGACAACTCCGCCTGGGCGAGAAAGGTTCGCTCTACAATCAACACCATCAACCAAACCAACCGTAATGTCTATCTTGAGTCCGTCTCCTGACTTCTTGAGGTCATGAGTTCAACTCACAAATTCTGCAAAGTGTGTTAGCCAGCAGTAAAGCTTAATAGCTATATTATCAAACACAAACATATAACATAGAGACAATTGAGACATTGAGTAAGCTCCAATATTGGGGTGAACATTAATTCAGAAAAGTGAGTGGGACAGACGCTTATGTGGATAATAACAAGAGATGAAGTGAGTAGAAAAGTGCCAGAGGACAAAAGAGAATAATAAATTTGCGGCGAAGGGGGCTCGAAACCACGACCCTACTGTTACTGTTGTGGGTTTGAGCCCCCATCGCTGCAAAATTTTTATTCTCTATTGTCTTCTGGTATCTTTCTATTCACTACATCTCTTGTATTGTAATTTTATCAACATAAGTGCCTGCTCCACTGACTTTTCCCATATAACGGAAAGGTAACTTGCATAGATTTTTTTTTCTCTTTAATAGTAAATATGAAGACTACATTTTGGTCATTTTGGTGAGTTTATATTGTAATAGCATTAGAAGTCTAAGTAGTGGTCGTGATAATGGTGTTTACAAATAGGAACTGATTTTACTATTAATAATACTAATCTGACATTGTATTTGTATCTCATTGTTTTCTCCAACAGCAGTTCAGTAATAGTGATATTTGATAATCAATGAAAGTCCAGCTACATAATCAATTTTCTTATTCTCAGACATGTCTGAGAATAATCACAGCGGGAAGCAATAATAGAATCTGATTATATATTATAAAAAATGAATTCAAATTTAAAAAAAAAAAAATTTTAAGCAACTCATGAAAACAATTATTTCCATTGATTCCACCATGAATATGAATATGAATTATTGCTTTAAAATGCTTTGCGATATAAGTGAACTGTAAAAAAGTTTGATCCCTATTCATTTTTGTGCAAAATAACATTGTCACTAATTTCATTTTCAGCTGTGAAATTTTTGGTTGAACAAATCTGAATCAGTGAATCTGGAGGAAAAGCCCCAAAATCAAAGAATCTTTATATTATGACATATAGTTATAGTGATTAAATTTGTAGTAAAAGTAGCAGGTCCTGAGATAGAGAGAGAGAGAGAGAGAGAGAGAGAGAGAGAGAGAGAGAGAATAGAGAGAGAGAGAGAGAGAGAGAGAGAGAGAGAGAGAGAGAGAAAAGAGAGAGAAAAGAAAGAGAGAGAGAGAGAGAGAGAGTTGTTCTGAGAGAGAGAGAGAGAGAGAGAGAAGTGATATCGGTATAAATTATAAAGTCAGAATGAATGGTCCAGTTCCAAACTCGATTCTAAAACAACTAAATGCACCACACTCATACTAGATAAGACGTCTATTACTATTACAGTCTACTAATCATCATCCATTTATACTTAGGCTGTCATTATTCCCAGACGCCTGTCTGGGGATAATAAAAATTCGTTATCCCCAGACAGGTGTCTGGGGATAACCAATTTTTGTTATCCCCAGACACCTGTCTGAGGATACTATCCCCAGACGCATGTAGCAAGTGGGCAGAAAGATTTTATGCAAAATGCCAAACTAGGCGTGAAAAATACCAAATATTCTGGAAAAAATACTTGTGGTTGTGTCCCAAAACAGTTAATATATCAAGTGATATTTAACACAAGATGAAAATAAATAGTGATCAAATGTCAAATCCAGCTCTTTTTAAAAAAAATATTTTAAAGCAAATGGATCAATGAAATTTCTTTTGTTACTTTGATCTGAAAACGTCAAACTGGCAATTCGACTTTTTATTTTCAACCAGGAAGAAAGTTGTTAATCATCAAATCTGTTCATAGTCCACCAACCATTTAAATTTTCATTACCAACCTACCTGTTAACTTTATTGATCATCTCTTGTTTCTATAATTTGCTCATTCTGGCCACAATTTTGAGGACGACCGGGAATAATTTTTATGTCGCGGACGAATTCCTAGGCCATGGTGTTGTTCGCCCCAAAGCCCAAAACCCACACCTGTTATTTTCCTGTCTGCTTCGCACAAGACAATACAATTTAGTATCACACGTCCACAGAACTTGAACTAGATCCAACAACATATTTTTATTCGAATCAGAGATGAAAATAACTACCAAAACAAGGAAGCAAAAATGCTGGAAATATGTTTAGCTCATATATGAATTTAAAATATTGCGATAGCGGTGTGGATAGGCAGCTCAGTGGGTAAGGCCACCTTTCATTTTACTCCTTTTAGCTGCACAGATTCGACCCAGTCGCGACCGCCCCCCCCCCCCCCCCCCTCCCCACTCATTTTTTTTTTTTTTTTTACTTTTCTTTCTTTCTTCCCAATTGATTTTTATTGTTTTCACTTTTTTTCATTCTTAATCAGAATTTTTTATTTTCATAATTTTATTTCTTATTTATTTCTCTAGATTTATTTTGTTTTTTTTTTTTTTGTTTCTGATAATATAATAATAATAATAATAATAATAATAATAATAATATAATAATTAATAATAATATAATAATAATAATAATAATAGTAATATTTGTTATTATTATTACTATTACCATCATAATCATTGTTATATTATTATCAATATTAGTATTATTTTTAGTATTAATACTCTTATTATCATACTATTACTATTATTATTATTATTATTATTATTATTATATTATTATTATTATTATTATTATTATTATTATTATTATTATTATTATTATAATTATTATTATTATTATTATTATTATTATTATTATTATTATTATTATTATTATTATTATTATTATCATTATTATTATATTATTATTGTTAACACTATTCCCTGCTCCGAGGGAAATCTCTCTTTTTCTTTTTTTTTTTTTTATTTTGACCTAAACCTTAGAGTTTTTTGTTTGCTAAACCTTTATGTAAATGTTCCGTTTCTGAGCATGAATTTCTTGAATTGTTTTTATTTTTAAAACAATTATTGTTTTTATTTTTAACACAATTATTGTTTGTTTTTTTTTTTCTCCTCTATCTGACCATTTGGTCGCTCTCTGAATATTTCTGTTTGTTTGCTTTATAATTATTTATTCTTTTTAGACACTATCTGAGATCGGAGTGGGGACGAATATATTTGCTAGAAACTAGAAAAAAAACAAGAGAGAGAGAGAGAGAGAGAGAGAGAGAGAGAGAGAGAGAGAGAGAGAGTTTAATAATAAAAAAAGAGGTGGGGGGAGGATGGATGGGACATTTATCCCTTTCAACGTTCTGTAAAAAGAAGACGGAATTTAAATTTTTAAAAATTTAAAAAAAGTGACGTTACCAGGATTCGAACCCACAACGTCGATTATGGTCAAACTTCCAGGGCAGACGACTAAACCATTCGGCCATGACACCCACTTCGAAGTCGACGCATATTGTGTATATGTAGTAACAACTGATTTTAATGTTGGTTAATTTTATGTTTTTATAGATATTTTATTAACTTTCCTTATTTCTATGTGCATCTGGAAACATTCCATATTCTGGAATGTGGATAATTGTTTAAAAGAGCGGAGTTTCAAATATGCGTCTGGGGATAATGAAAATTCGTTATCCCCAGACACCTGTCTGGGGATAACAAATTTTTATTATCCCCAGACAGGTGTCTGGGGATAATCACAGCGTTATACTTATACACATTCTCATTCACATACAATACCATCATCAAACCCTTTCTTTTCTAATTTCTAAGATCTAGATAGACTAACTTAGACCAATATGTGAAGTTGACTCTGTTATGGCACGAAAAGGATTTAGGAACAGTACAAACAATTCATTGTCATTCATTGATTTTGATTTGTCAACCGAATTCTGATTCACTCTCTCCTCTCCTCACTTCACTCATCTCATCAATTATAATCCAAATATTCCAAATCCGATATATAAATTGTGAAGGAACTACTCTCAGTGCAGATTAAATAATATATAAATACTCCTAAATTAATTAGCACAACATTTAAGACACGGTTCTGGAAAATATTGGGATTGTATATTTCTTAGCAAGGAAACCACTTACCATTTTACTATTATTATTTTTGATTCACACTGACCCTACATTTTATCTTCCTTCAGAACGGATGAAGACTTCCATCTTGAATGTTATGCTTTACTCTCAAAACGATACAATTGGTAGGAAATAACTTTATTAGTTACTGCACCTAATTTAATAAAATTGTGCATAAATATACGGTATTTTTTGTGATCTTATTTTCTATTACATAATGTTTTGAAATCAAAGACAAGTTATTCCAAACGATACAATTTATGATGGGTTTGAGATTATTCATCTCAACACAGGTAGCCAATTTTCTTTTCCGTCCGTAAGAGCACTTTTTGTGATGCCAGATCATCTGTTTTGTACCACTTTAGCAACTCCAAGAGCCCTTTAATAGTTGAATTAGATTTCAACGTAACAGTAAATAAGTTGATGGCTGCACGACATTTATATGTCATGATATCAATCATTGATAAAATACTGAGGGTAGACATGCAAGCGGCTATTTGGTCAAGTGATATGACATTCACCTTCGGACCTGAAGGTCCAGGGTTCAAGTCCCTGATCTTACTGTACCCAGGTGCAAAATGAGTACCTGACCGTTGACAGCACCATCTGTCAGAAAAAATACAATACTATATCAGCTAGCAGTCGTCATGTCTCATCCTACGTGTTAAGCGTTGATGTTTGCTAGAGACTCCCTGTAAATCGCTTTCAGCGCATATAATGGATATTGCCCTATATAAAAGCTCAATTATTTTGGCTATAAGCTCGTATTTATATCTCAGTGAGTCTATGAAGTTCAACGACAAAAGAATACTTTACTGTCGGAGGGGTCAGGATTGTAATCTGGACATGGAGCTGTCAAAAACGTGTACAAGTACACTTTTCATAAAGAATAATATTGAGTCATTATCTCTGCGGAGATTACGTTCGATAGAAAAGCATTCATGTCTCTCCTCTATAAAAGGTGTGAACAAACACAAAGCTTGAAAGCATACCACCCCGACATATAGCTCTCGCAATAGCGTTCGTCTCACAGTACGAAGGCTGAAGCCTCCGAATACCAGCGAGCAGATGGGGTATTATTAATTATTTCTGATGATGACGTATGGGAACCTTACATTATGTCTTGTGCATCAATAATTAAAAAAAAAAGAATATGTCATGTCATTTAATGGTGATTTCAACAAAGCTAAATGTGAAGTCCAGGGGAATTTGGCTAAACCCAGTGAGGACAAAAGGCGATGGGCGGACGAACAAGTGGTTCCAAGCATTATGCATTGGTTGGATGGAAGATGATACAGTGATACACAACATAAAATGACGTACATATTTAGATTGTGGTGTCTGCAACACAACAAAAATGGTTTAACCATGATATTACCATGAAATTATACACCAACTCATGGTCGAATTCAGTCAAATTTTCAACAGCATCAAACTTGATAATAAACGGGACACTTGCTTGATGTGAAATGGTATCAAGTTATGGTTTTATGGTAAAGAATCCCCTTTATGTCCCTGTCATTTTGTTCTGCAAAGATCTCTCATGACGGAAATGGTTGGTGAGGAAAGCAGTATTTAATTACATTCAATAATATATTCATTAAAGATTATATTACACTTCAATAAATAAATAATAAATGAATACATAATATTGAAAAAGCGAATGTGTTTAACAGATTCTTCAACGGTATTTTTCCTATTGAAGATCTCAGTAATGTGCCTACTTGTGAAAACAAATCCTTTAGGAGTGCATTGGCAGATTTGAATTTACTAAAGACAATGTGAAAAGTAAACTAGACAATCTCAACCAGAACAAATCACCCGGTCCTAACATGTTTCACCCACGCTTACTGCACTCATTATCAGACGAACTCTCTGAACCAGTAGCTATATTGTATTTTTAAAAATCACATGATTATGATATACTTCCATTCATTTGATTGGAAAGAGGCTCAAGTGATACCGCTATTCAAGAAAGGAGATAAGACCAATTCGGGAAAAGTAACATTCTGTTCTATTGTTTGCAAAGTATTTTCAAAGACAGCATCATAGAACATTTAACAGTCAACAAGTTGTTATCAGTTACCAACATAGTTTTGCCACTGGTCATTCATGCTCTACCAGTCTCTTAATGACACTAAACGACTGGACAGAAATGTTAGACAAAGGATCACCAATCGATGTAATCTACCTAGACCTTGCTAAGGAATTCGACTCTGCCCCACATTAAAGACTATTAAAGGAGCTGGAAACATATGGCATTCATGGGAATAGTCTAAGCTGGGTTAGACACTTTCTTATTGGCATAAAACAGAGTTAGCGTATACGGCACAGTATCCGACTAGGTAGAAGCGGTCAGCGGGGAAGCACAAGGTAGCGTTCTTGGACCAGTCCTCTTTGTCGTTCTCATTAATTATTTAAATAGTGTCCTATCTAGCTCATCCAAGTGTTCAATGCACGCTGACGACACCAGGGTATACATCAAAGTGAACAAATTAAGCAACAAGAACACCCTGCAGAAAGATATTAACAAGTTAGTTGATTGGACAGATGAATGGCAACTAAGGTTCGATGCTGGAAAATGCATCATACTACATCTTGTAAAGAAAAACTCTCAGCGTAATTATGAAATGAGTAATCACCACGGCAACGACACGACAGCTCTCAGTAAATAAGGCCAATAGAATCCTTATTAGAAGGTCCTTTACATTTCTCAATTTCGAGTCCATAAGAATGCTTTTTAATGCTCTAGTTTGGCCTCACCTAGAATTCAGCAATTCAGTATGGTCACCCAAATATGAAAAGGACAAGAAGCCGTTTGAAGGTGTGCTCCGCAGACCAACTAATATAAAACCAGGCGTAAAAGATAAAGGCTATGCAGAACGACTGAAGATGATTGGAGTTCCCAGTATGACATAATATAGACGTATCCGAGGTGATATGATAGAAACATAAATTTACGCACGACCTGTACGATGTCCAGAAGAGGATTGTTTGTGTTTGCTGATAGCACTGCCAGAGGCCACAAATATAGTAATTTAAAAATGGAACTAGACAGGTTGAATTTGCTATTATCTCACATAAGAGAAAACATATTAGTGCGAGGTTACACGAAGTAGACAAACTTTTCCTTCTGTTGATGTATCGCATGCCTTTATTGACACAAGCGAGGGCAGATGCAGACCGCCAAACGGGTTGAAACAAAAGTTGCATGTAAATGCGCACCAAATAAATTTCAGATTTCGCACAAGGGTTACTACGCAGCAGTTGCAGCACAGTAAGCGTCGTTTGAACTGTCACAAACCCATAAATCGACCAAAGCTGACCTTTTGCACAAAGTTGCTCGACTGAGATGGGCACGTGAACTCTATTACTGGGATCAAAATATGTGAGACGGTATTTTGTTTACAGACGAATCGCTGTTTGAAGTTGATACTGAAGACAAACGTACTTCGGGCTATTGGCGTCGAGGTGAAAGTTTCAATGACAAAACCATCATTGAAGTAACAAATCGAGACTATGGATCCTGTAGTGGGGTGGGGAGTGATAACCAGTGGTAGAAAAACTGAAGTAATAGGTGCAACCAAGGACTCGTGTCAGACCTATACATCAGCAATATTCCTGAACCACCCGTCGTCCCGTTTATTCGGAATTAAAATAATCAAGTAGTGATATTCCAATTAGATATCGTCTCAGCACATAGAGCTCGACCGATATCTGCTTTCCTAAACGATTCAAATCAAAGGGTGATGAACCCGTGGCCAACTGTGTCACCTGACATGATTCCCATTGAACATACGTGGGATTTTATGAAAAATAAAGTTTGTAAAAAAAACAAACAAACAACAATCAAGAAAGCTTTACAAAAATTTATATACTATTTTATTAGACTAAATACAATTTGCACGGACATACATGCAGAACCAGTCAATCAGCTGACATCATCAAGGAGGCAAAGATTTGTGGCATTGATCAATTGTAATGGTGGACATACAAAATACGTAAGCGCATCGTGTGTGATGATTTCAATTTTTATATGGCATTGTTTTAGTTCCAACCAGTATTGAACTATAAGCGGAAACAAACTGTCCAGTTTATTTAGTAAATGACTATATAATTCGAACAGAGCCAAATGCAACACACCACTCAGGCAGCATTTCTCTAGGCAGCGTGTAATTGATCGATGGAACAACCTTTCAATCTCAGTCGTTGAAGCTCCAGACCTCAACACCTTCAAGAGGCAATTGGATTCAATAGTCTGATGTCACGTCCACCCACCAACGAGCAGCTTGGTTCTAAACAAAGAAAACCGGTACTTTTTATTCTTCATGCTGGCTAGAACTTTTTCACATGTCATGTGATAAGAATGTATAAAAGTCAAAACATGATCAGATTTATAATGCTTTTCTCCTCTGGATACACTTTTATGCTCGTGGGAGAAGTATTTCATAAGGGCGTCCGCCATTGTTCCGATAGTTTAGAACCATTTACTAAGTTACTCTGCGTCATTACGAGGGAAGTGACGTCACGACTGTTGACGCCTATTTGATTGCCTCTGTTTCAACAATAGATTCAGCTTAGTTGAGCCCCTCATCAAACCGAGATGACTGCAAAAAATTATCTTTAGCCTAGATCAGTAAAGGCACTGAAAGTCTAATTCGCTGGACACACTAAACACTACACTATACTTTAATGAAATAAATAAATTGGGCTCCAACCATGACGCTACAACTTTTTAGTCTCACTTCAGATAACACCCCTGTTTATTTTTTTAAAGGACTAGATCCTAATAACTTTACATCCCTACGACTAGCCGGGATAATGACAATGTTGCTGCTTGAAGCTCGAAGGAAAAAAAAATAACGATAGGTAAAGACATGTAAGCTTCAATGTATTGAACGATGACATGTCTATTTATAATTTATCGCCATTCTCACATTTCTCATTCGTCTTTAGTGTTTCTTTCATTCATCGTGTTTTGTTGGTATAGGGGAAACCCGCCACGTCCAGATTACCTGTCTTCGCTCAATAAATACAAGCTTACATTTCATTACATCGATATGTTTTATTTTACGAATAACCGGAGAACCCAAAGCTTCTCAAACACCGCGTGTATGCTTCAGTTATTTGTAATTTTTCTTCTGAATTTTTTTATCCATATACAACAGAGGACAATTCGATTAGAAGTTTAATAATCTGTATTTGCTATACAATAGCGTAAAGATACTTTACTGAAAAAGTCAATGGATAAATAAAAAAAGCACTCAAGGAATAGATAGTTTTACAGGAACAAACACATCGGATTCAAAACATTTATAGACCCTACCTTTGAAGATAAACATAGACATTCATTACACTTTAAAAAAAAGACACCACATGATATTTCATTTTCGTATACAATATGTCTGCAACAACAACAACAACAAAAAATGCTTTCCTACGATTGTTAACAAAAAATATGTTCTGATCTCCTTATTGCAGAACAGATCATGTGTTTGTTTATATATTATATATATATTGGTGTTTATGGAGATTGGTTATATGATTCATGATGGATACTGTAACAAAGAATTGAAATAAAAATAGGAAAGCAAAACAAAAACATACAAACAAACAAACAAACAAACAAAAAAAAAAAACAACAACAACAACAACAAAAAAACAACAAAAAACACACACACACACACACATGTATATGTATATTTAAATAATGAATGTTTTATTCTAGAGACGCGCTTGCAAGTCCATGGTCCATATTAACACAAGTAAAAGTTTGTAATATTATGTGATTGCCATTGGTATTCTGTAATACCTTTTGAAAAAGTAAATTGTAGATATTTGGGTTTTTAAAAAAGAGTTTATTGCAGTGATCAATATTAAAATTTGATTGCATTCAATTTTGTAACCAAATAATAGACCGCGCCAGATAAATTCGGTTCTAAATCTAACGAACTCCGGGTAAATGATTATACTGTACTTTTTTTTTCGTTTCCGGGTCATCAATATTTATTTTTCTATGCTACACTATCTACCTAATCTTGGCCTTGTCCCTTTACTCGACCACCCTCCTGAGTCAAGTTGTTTTTCCTTTTCAATGTCATTAAACCTATTCATTTTAAAGAATGGTGATTACAATAAAGCAATCACATATTCTCCATTTCTAAACGGGAATGGAGTGTGGTGTCAGGGAGAATAAAGATTTGATGAGAGACGAACGTAAGAGTTGAGTAAGAAAGGTGGCCGCGTTATCGGCCATCTCAGTATCTCAGCTGGCCATCAAACTTTGTTGACTTATTAGACTCACTAAGATGGATATTACATCTTGAACTGTCAAGAACTATGAAATGATATATTTGTGAAATTAAGGCCTTCCCTTGACTTTTGTTGAGCTCACTCTCACTCTCAATCTCAAGTTTACACCAATTCAACTTTCATTCTTCATCAAATTCAAATAATAATAAGGCTCCCTTCAACTTCAACAAATCTTCAAATAAATCTCGTCTATCCAAGAAGGTAATCAGGTATAGAGAATAGAGTGTCGGTGGCATCGAACAAAGATCATAGATAGATCTAGAACTGATTAAAATAGGTCTGGATCCTGGGACTGACTAAAAGCCATTGATTTATATTATTTTGACATTTATTATTGAATTGTCACTCGGCAGCAAACTAAACATTTCAAATCACGAGTTTCATTTTACTCATCGACATGGAATATCAAAATTCTGTGCAGTCAGGCACTGATGTTCCCATTCATGATGACGATCTTAAGTCACTTGCGGTTTTACCATGGGATAAATTTTCAAATTGGATTCATTGTGCCTGTGTCGTCACATTTGATTTGGAACTGGGTCAAGCGATGGAGGTAAGGCAAATTTGTAAAAAGAAAAAAAAAGTAGGCCTAGCCTGCCTAAATGTTGAGTTGAATTTAAGTTGAGGTTAAGTTGCTTTTTTTTTTTTTTGTTCAACCATGTGACTGATGACACAAAAATCTCTAATAATTTTTTCCCCCGCTAAACTATATCAAATGTTATTTTTTCTATTTCTATGACTTATGCCATTTAGAAAAAAATCTTTTGTGTTAGAATCTAGAGTTTAATATTAAAGTAAGACTAAGACGAAGTGACTAGATATCACTTTAATCTAGCGACACCTAATGCAACACTAGATATCGCTCTAAGTCTAAGAGCAACACCTAACGTAACGCTAAATATTGCTCCATCATTTTGTTAACGGAGTGTCTACGTACACAGTAACCGAGCACCTTGCCTCAGGATCTACGTACACAGTAACATGGTAACCTTACTTGTACCGCGTTTTGAGAGGGAGCGGCGAGGGGGCATTGAGCTTGGTGCATGGTAACTTCTGACCTTGCTCTTTTCTTTCTCCCCCTCCCCCCCCCCCCCCCTTCCCATTTATGCGCGCACATATGTCTGTGTGTGTGCGTGCATGTGTGTGTGTTATAGAGGCAGAACGTAAGCAGTAGCTGGGCCTGATTAATTTGGCCAAATAGAAAAGCTATAGTTTGTTATTAGTATTAGACATCCACTACACAATGTCTTGTCATTAGCCCAGGCCTAGTGAGAAACAAATCCTACATGTATTGCAAATCGAGCAGAAAGTTTTTGTTTTACCATGAGATGTGAAGGGGAAGGGATGACACCATGACAAGAGAGAGAGAGGGGTGGGGGGCATGGGAGAAGATGAAAGAAACAATGGGTCGCCTGATGACGTAGATCAAAGGGGTGATATGGAGGTGCTTTACATTACATGGTTCGTGCAATTTTAACGTCTTAACAGTAACACTGATTTTTTTTTTTCATCCAGATAATAGTTACCTTATTGTTTATGCCGAATAAATTGTTTCCACCAATTAAGCTATAATCGCATAGCTTGTCATTTAATGACACACACACACACACATGGAGAGAGAGAGAGAGAGAGAGAGAGAGAGAGAGAGAGAGAGAGAGAGAGAGAGAGAGAGAGAGAGAGAGAGAGAGAGAGAGAGAGAGAGAGAGTCTTTTGTCTTTACATTGATGTCTTTCATTGCTTTTCTTCCACAGCTTATTTATCCAGGTCATGTCAAGCTGACTGATAAAGAGGTATTTAACTCCTTGCTCGCTCACTGGATGTTATACTAGTTTAATGGGCATAGCATATTTATATACATATGAAATGAATGAAGTTGGCATCACTCGTCTCTTTGTATTGTTTTTAGACTGCCAGTTGGGTGATTAGTTCTCACTAAAATACCTCTATCAGCTTCTAAATGTCAAAGGTTACTCACAATTTTGCGTGTGTACGTGTGATTCGACTAGCTGGTTTAAAAGGTGAGCATTTTATAAATCCGTATCATCAATAAAACTCAAATTCAATGAAGCCTGTAACAACCTATTTCCTGTATTATCTTTGCAATTATGTCATCTATTACTATTACGTTGATTAGCTTGACTTATGAGCCTTTCACATCTCTGTTATCGAACTGGGACACCTTGGCTGCCTCCACCAAGTCATGCTTTAGGTTTAAGTTACGTTGTTAATCTATACATGTTCATTCAGTATCTGGAAGAAATCAGTTTTACAATTATACAATGGTTTGTATATATGAATGTGTATTAATTATTTGATTTGTAGCAAATATGTTACATAATTCCTGATACCATCATAAAACGCTATCAAAAGGGCATATTTTCATTGCGAGCTGAATTTATACTCAATATTTTTAAAATAAATTTTTTTTGTTCAATTTTAAAAATAATTTAACCTTGAAAAACATTTTTTGTTGCTGTTGCGGTGTTTGATAAAATGAGTCCCTGCTAAAATGTTTATGATCTACATATGCAGAGAGTGGCAAATTTCATTGTAAAATCGTAGCTGTTACCATTTGACATCTTGGAGAAGACAAAAATGAATGATCAACTTGGTTGATAATTATTCAGTGTAATAACTTCTTTTTTTTTTTTTTTTTTTTTTTTTTTGCTATTTGAGCTGGTTAAAGCAAATAATGAAAATATATTTGTGACTCATACCCAAATGGAGATGCATAAAATTAATCTAAAATAGGTTGTATGTTGTGAACATATAGTTCTGTTTCCCCTTCTGAATGTAAACTTGAAAACACAAGGGTGGCTTGGACATGTAAAGTGATATTTGTTGTTTTGAATTTTATAGATTAAAAAAATTATATATATTAATGACTTTTTGAAACATCATTGCTATAACACTTTGAAACTTTATTTTTTTTTTCAGAGGATGAATATTTGTTACCTGTCATTTCCTGATTCGAATTCTGGTGAGTTGAATAAGAGGTGACAAGCTGGTTTTTTTTTTTGTTTTAAAGAAAAAATATTTCTTTTCTCAACTTTTTTTGTTTATTTCTTTATGCATGACTTAAAAAAAAATCATTGACTGAATGTATAATTTTGACCCCACACGTCGAAGCGGTATTTGGAAAACGAAGAAAATCGGTTTTAAAGTGAAAATGGTCAAAATAATCAAATTTCAGTTTTTTTTGTAATTTCAGAAACTGCAATAATTTTTCTACATAAAATCATAATGATTGAACATAAACATTTGTGATAAATTGTATAATTTCAAGTTTTAAAATGCAACTATCAGTGACGCATTCAAAACGTTAGTTGACTTTCTCTCAGAAAGCCACCCTTTCCAGAGCTTAATTATACTGAGTCCTTTCCTCCACCAATAGCATGTAAGATATCACAGCAAAGGGCGTGTCTTTATCTATCTCAGAGAATACATGGCTGAATCGGCAATTATATGGTTCAACCAATAATGAACTTTAAAACTTTTTGACTTGTATATTATATTTCAGAATTTAACTTTCTTTCCCTTTTTTATATCAGGTTGCATGGGAGACACCCAGTTTCATTTTCGTATAAGAAGGTGTCCTGGGTGCAAGACTCTGATAAGAATGCACAGTCACTATAATAAAGACTGTCCTGTTGCTCTACAGGTGAGATATTTATTATCAGTGAATGGAGGGTTTAGCACTGGCTGCTGAAATAGAGCGGATCAGTGACGAGATAGAAAGAGAAGAACAAATATTACTATTTGCACTATAAAAGAAAAAATAAATTTGCAAGTCAAAATAATGAAGTGTACATAATGGATGCATGGTTGTTTTATTGTATTTTGTGGAAATAAAAATAGTGTTGTAATAGAAATATTGAAATATTCCTTCCATAAACGTTGATAAACTATCAATACTCTGCCCACCCCTTCCTTTCCCTATATTCATTCTTTCCACATTGAAAAACTAAGTTTCATCAATTTTAAGTCCCATTTATTAAGGGATCTTCATTATTATTATCATCATCATTCATTATACTCTTCATGGCCATTATTATCATGAGTACGGTGCTCTGAAATTCACAATGATTATTTTATTTTCACTTCTAGTGTGACGAGGCTTACTACTATGGTTTTGTGTACTTCAGACAGACCAAAGACAGATCAATACGAAGGGGTTACTTTCAAAAGGTACAAATTTATACCAAATATTATATATTGTTTAGCTTCAACTTAGAAAAAATGTTTGCTGGCAGTGTGTTTATTTTGTTAAGTACCAAATTAGCTGAGGAAAGGAGCAATATTGTCAATAATCATACCACTCTATAGGCTTCCTATGGGTTATCACACCCTCCAACAACTGCATCACACTTGCTACCACATTCCCGACAGAAGTGAGAAAATTATGTGATGTTTATGATTGCTTTTTTAAAAAATTCTTTTTCTGTCTAGACCATTCAAAAAAATTTTTTTTATCCCTTAAATGATAACAAAAGAGAAGTAATGGAGAGAGAGTGCTTGTAGTGGGGTTAATCAATAGTCTGAGGCTAATTAGGATTGCATTAGTTCAACTGTGCTTATTACGCCAAAGGAATATTTTAATGATAATTATTTCCAGGGAATTAAAAACTTGTCCTCTTCCTGGATAGACACGAGTGTGGAGGAACTTGAACCCATCTAATTATGGCTGACTCATTTCAATGTAAAGTCATAAGCAAACTCGTGAGCTTTCCAAACAAAGAAGAAGCAAAAGTTAACAAGAAAATGCCAGGTTATGTCATGCAATTATCCAAAAAAGAAATATTCATGATTTATAATTGCTTAAATTTTTTTAATTGGTTGATTTTTTAAAAATTAAACAAAACAGTTTTTGTATGTCAGATTATTCCTTCGTTTAATTTATCACTCATTACCATTTGTATTTTTTAATTTTTTGTTTTTCTTCACAGTCTGTAGTACTTATCACCAAGCTTCCATGTGTTGCCCTATTCAACCAGATCATTAGTATTATTGCCCCAGAGTATTTTGACAACGGGGAACCTAGTCTTGAAGCAGGTACTCAAACACCACGTATACCAATGAAAAATCGTTTTTGAAAATGCATTGAATTTAATGAATAATGAAAGAAAAATTAGTATGAAGTGAAATGCCAGAAAAAAAAAAATATTTTGAAAAAATGCCATCCTTGCCTTGGGGATTTAACTGCAAACCTTTTGTTGTCCAGGCCAATTTTAACTACTATTATCACCTCCCTCCCTTTAGTATTATCTCTTTTTGAGGAGTCTTGACGATATTTGTTTCTTATATATTTTGTTTTGTAATGGCTAGGATTGTTGTAATTTGTAATAGCTACTTCTCCTTCCTTTTTACAACATTAAAACAACCTTTATAAAAATGTTCCATTTTTAGCTTGCCATGATATAGATCAATGGCCTCTACCAGTGCCTGGAGACACATTAAATCTACCTATAATGGGAACAGTTTTACAGGTAATGGCTTCTTGTTCTCTAAATATTTCTTTTCAATTTATTCTCACATTTTTTAACGTCAAAGATTTTTTTTGTGCATGTGTAAAAATTTGCATTTCACAATGAACTTAAACATAGTAATTAATTTAAAGGAGATTAAATGTGGATATTGCGAAAACACGCTCATGTATAAATGGAAAATTAAAACTTTGCTTTCCTTTTCTTGTGAACTGTCTTTCACATCTCTTCTTACACGAAAGACATGTAAAAAATTACCATTCTTGACTTATTTTTTGCTTGAGTCCTGAATATGCTTGAGTTCAATTTTACGCAATATTGATGTAGAATTATTTATGGACATTTATATTAGTTTTTAGCTGAAATTTATCTTTTATCATCATTTTTTCTTTATAATTTTGCATGAATTATTATCACCCTTTTGTTTTTAAGTTCATCTAATAGTTTTTGTTTCTATGATATGCAGAGAATGAAAAGTAAAACCTGGATATACAGCCAATGATGCTTAGAATTAGATTGAAATTTATTTATTTATTTAAATAGTATATATGAAATTGTATTATTCTTATCTTTTGTTATTTGAAACCCTGTGAATTCATCCCATGCTAAATAAAGTAGTGGCATTTATTGATTAAATAAATCAAATTCATTGCTAAGCTTGTTAAACTGTCTTTTGAGCCACACTTCTTTAACTGCAGTAGGGATGGAATCTGTGTTGTTTATTTCTTTTCTGATCTCTTTTAATTTTTTTTTTCTGCAAGTCAAATAATCTTTCTTCTGACACATATAATATGAAAGGTGAAAAAATCAAGTTGAGTACTTGTTTGTAAGATGAGTTCCATCCCAGTGAATGATATCTCTCCTTTTTTCTCTGTAAGAAATTTATTCATAAATAACGTTTCTTATAAAATATAACATATCGGACCACAGTTACAATATATATTTATATTTTGTATTTATTGATAATTTGTTGGCAGAACATGCAAATAATGTTTGTTCATTTGACACTTTAATGTGGATTGCATGGTTCTTTTTTTATCTGGATATTATTTGGATCACTGATTTTTTTCTTTTCCTGATTTGATTATTGTTTTTGATTATTTTTTTCTTTTCCTTATTTGATTATTGTTTTTGATTATTTTTTTCTTCTCTTTTGGACCTATTTATGACTTATTTTTTGATAAATAATTGGTTGCTAAATCAAAGCTTTGCCAACAATGTTATAATTTATCTTTTTTTTTTCAGGTAGTTCTTTGTTTTTGCCTCCTATATTTATTTCATGTGTTTTTTTTTTCTTTGTTATTTTAAAAATTCTGAATATCAATTTACTTTCAATTTCTGTTTTGATTTTTAATTTTATTTTCTTTGTGCACATTGTTCCTGTTGCCATTTGCTAAAGGTGCGCGTGCCATGTAGGTCAGACAAGCTTATAGGGTCTACCCCGCCCAAGAGTGATACACTGGTAAGAGGAGTCAAAAGAGAGCATGAATTATAATTTTTCAGTTGACAACTTAAAAATAATGTTGCCAATTAATGAAATGTATAGCATTCAATAACTTTTCATATTTAACAATTTAATTTTGAATTTGTTAAGGTTAAATTTTTAAGGAACATAATACGACGGTTTATTCTATATTATAACAAGGATGAGAAAGAGATAGTCATTAAATTTTGTTGCAAACTCACTTCAATATCAAATGATTTTATCAATAGATATTTCACTATGTTCCACTTTTACTTCAATATCCTCGCTTTAACCAGAAACTCAATGTTTCTTCTCTTTGCACTGAAAACAATTTTATGGAAGTGACCTGTAAAGCATCCACTTTATAAATTCTTTTAATGATGAAGGTAATCATGCAAATTTGAAACACTTGACACACACCTATGGTGTCTAAATTTATTTCACAAAGTAGGTACAGTTTTTACACTTTAGCTGCTTATTTTTTTTTTTTGTATTTTAAATGATAAGTGTTATGTGAAGGAACTGCTTGCTGCTTTGCTAAAACCGCCCCCAGCAATCTTTTACCTTGCACTTAAATTAAATTTAAGAAGACAACTTATACTTTTACTCTAGCATGGCATGATTTCTTACCATTTTACCAAGAGAGCAGTCATTGGATTGGGATGAGGACTTCATTGTGAATCCCACTCGCAATTCTGTTACTGCCCTCTTTGTGAAAACAGTGAAGTCCATAGGTTTAACTAGGTAAATAAAGGGAGGACTCAGAATTTGGAAGAAAATCAGATTTATTGTTAAAGGCTCTATACACACTCTACACTTACTTTCAATATCTAAAACATCTTGAATGGATTGATCATTCGATTAATCTTGGTCACTAAGAAACCAAAATTACTTTTTAAAATTTTTTTTTGCTTGGCTATATCTCAATCATTGGCAAACATTAATAGTGTTGCTACGTAATTGCTTATATCGCCTGTAAAAATACTCTGTTAATGGACTGTGTAACTGAACTCTATATTTACCACTTTGAAGGGGGTGGGGTAGACATTTTCTGGCCTTTGATGGGATTTTTGTGCTTTGTCCAAAGCTGAGATGAGACTGGCTTATTTCTTCTGATTGTATTTCATTACAGGGTCTAGAAAAATGATACAATTTGTTCTTTTGCCAATGTTCCATCCCATGTCAAAATTTGGTAAAAGGATAGTTGTAAAATAAAGTTAAAAGAAATTCAAATAAGACCCAATCCACCCCTTTAACAAGTCTTTTTTGATATTTAACATAACACTCTACACGATACACCCCTCAAACAAGTCTTCTGGTCGTTATCATCAGACACTGGTACAAGAAACACTTCTCTAACAGGTCTTTTGCCCAACGTCTTAAGGTCACATTTTGGTCATTACTTCTGAAAGCTTTTATGTTGTGTTTAAGATTAAGAAAAAAATAACCTTAGTATCAGAATCAGCTGTATTGTTTCTTAAAAAAAAAAAAGTAATAAGCCCTATAGAGGTGAAATTTATTCTACTTTCTGTTATTTGTAGCCTGTAAAATTAAATGGACAGAAACAATTGCTTACTACCCCTACCCTAGAGTACTTTCTATCAGATCTGACAGACCCAACAACCCAATCATAGCTGGCTGGACAGAAGGGTCAGAAAATAAAGTTAATTTCTGTGAATTCAAATGTGATACATTTGTTCACGAGCCGAGTTTTCAGTTGGTCATCCCAGACCCCAGGTATCTGATTAAATAAATGTTTTTAGGTCAGTAATATAAGCTCAGTTGGTAGAGCACATGCTTCATGTGCAAAGGGACTGGGGTTGATCCCAGATGGTTGATTTTTTTTCAATCCCCCCCCCCCCCCACCTTTGTCAACCCAGCGGTGAATGGGTAGCTGGGTCTGTTAGATCTAGCGGAAAGTACTTTGCCATAGACTAGCATCCTATCCAAAGGGTAGCAAGCAAGTGCTTTTGTCCATTTCACGCTATAGAACCTGGGATAAACTCCAGCTCCATTGGCCTTATGCCTCTGAAGAGCCACTTAAAAAAAATAAAAATTCTGGGATTGGACTGATACAAATATGCGTTTTAATATATATTTTTATAAACATTTCCATTTGCAGCATACTATTCCAGCTCACACTATTCTTCCCTCTCTTCACGAAGTTGATATCTACAGGTAATTCATTTTCGTGACATTCTATTTTATATGTTTTGAATATTTTAAGTCAGTATACTTCCTATAGACTAAATTTTATTACCGGTATATTTAAAATCCCCAAAGTTGTGAATGATACAGTGTCAAATAAAGTTGAAAGAAATAATCATGGAAAAGATATTTTCTCTAACTGAAGAATTCACTTCAGACTGACTGATTGTCAGACAGATGTGCTACCACCACTCCTTAGAGGTTTCTCAATAGTCGAGACGACATAATGTTATAAATATTGGTAATAAAGTAGCAATGACTATGAAAAATGTTTTTTTCTCTTTTTGAGGAAAATTTTTGTCTAAAATCCAAGCCCTATCTCCACTGAGTAAAAATGTTTTTGAATTTTGAAAATCCATTCATAAATAAACAAGTTATACAGTTTTAAAGGTGTCATTTATTTGGATGACCCGCAAAGAGGAAAAAAACGCGAAAATATGGGACGCTTTTTCGGCATTTTTTTCGACCTTTGGTTGTATCTTGCGTAATAAGTGGATTAAAAGATTGAAACTTGAAGAGCAAATTAGGATGGTGTTTTGTAAAATACGGGAAAAGTACTCGTCATATTCATATGAAATTTTACAACCAAAAAGAAGAAATGTTCATGTATTACCTTGTCAGCGACAAAACCTCCACGCCCGGTAGTTTTAGAAATATTTTACTCCAAAGAGTAAAAATCTATTTTTAACGGTCTTCTGGTAATCGCAAGAGTTTTGTCGCTTGACATAATCTAAAATGACCTTTTTTCTAACTGTGTGCCAACTTTCAGTCATATTCATCGATAAACAGTGTCGTAATTAATTTTTTAAAATAGCATATACGAAACAGCTTCGTCCCATATTTTGACGCGAATTCGGGCACTTCGTGAGCGAAAAAGAGGCCCAAAGATTTGTGCGGGATAGTCATTGCTAAATAAAGCTGACTGTGTCTGTTATTAATGAGATTTTGATCAAAGTAGCACCTGTAAAGCTTTCTAAATTTACCATGTTTCAGTCACTTGAATTAACATAAAGGCTTTATTTTCTCAACAAATTTCACTGCTCCAGTTTAAAGACAAGAATAGAAATATGTATAATTAGCATGGTTGTATTAGTATTATTGCATAGCTGCCAACCAGTACGATAAAATTGTACTTAGTACGATTTGGCCAATCCAGAAAAAGAAAAAAAATCCAGAAAAAAAAACAAAAAAACTAATGCTCACACCAATGCAGCTCCTTTGTGGCTGTCTTTGCCCTCTTCAGGAACTCTGAGCTGAACTCACTGTCATAGCATGGAGTGCTATTAGACTTGACAATGAGAAGTCCTGTGCTCAGGCTGCCCCTGAACTCAGTCTTATTGTTCCTAACTTGTAGAGTTCCTGAAGAGGGCAAAGACAGCCACAAAGGAGGCTGTTAAGCCCAAGCCTCAGTAATCTGCTTCTGTCACCACCTCTCCATCACTTATGCCTACCCAGTATGATGATAAAGGTAAGCTTCTCTTAGTATTACAGTTCTGACCATTCTAGTACTTAAGTACATTAAATAAATATGCCATTTTAAGACATGAATTGAGCGTCCGCGCCGCACCGTGTATAATAATACGTTTTTGCATTTTGAAAAGTTGGCAGCTATGTTATTGTTAATTACACCAATACTACATTAGGCAACTTTAAGCTCTGGGGTCAATTCATGGACAGCTTGATTCAATTTCATTCTCTCTTATTGTAGTTTGTGACAGCAGAATTTAAAATAAAATAATTTTTAAAGACATTTGTAAAATTTTGAAATTGATTCTTGAAGCTAATTGAAATTAGTGAATTGAAAAGATGTGTCAACTTCCTTTTATTTTTTAGAGGGGGGGGGGGGGGTTGGCTTGATGTAATGATTTTGTTTAAATGTTTTCTGAAAGGGTGTTATTTCAAAACTTCCAATTTGTATAACACTCTCTTCTCCAGTGCATTCCATAGCATTCTACCTCATGTTCAATTGTTATGGGAGTTGGTTCTCATTGGAGAGGTGAGTAGCATGAATTTAAAAGTTTCAACTAATAAAGTACTTTTTGCTTGGATTTTATCAGTACAAAGAGAAATAAAAATGAAGAAATATATAAATCTACTTATTTATGTTATTTTATTAATAAAAACACCTCAACCTCATTTCTTCCCCCCCCCCCCCCCTCTCTCTCTATCTCTCTCTCTCTCTCTCTCTCTTTCTCTCTCTCTCTATCTCTCTCTCTATCTCTCTATCTCTCTCTCTCTCTCTCTCTCTCTCTCTCTCTCTCTTTCTCTCTCTTCCTCCCTCTCTCATAATATACCGTAATCAATTTAATATATTTGTGTGTTCGATTTGCTATATTTGTAGCATGTCATTTTTCTTTCTCAGATTTTTAATGCTTAGTCTAAAATTATTTTCATATGATTGATTAAAAAAATGTTTTCCAGCCCATAATCGTCATGGCCTCATCCCCTACCATTACTTGTCATACAGTTCAAGCCCTAGTCAAGTAAGTGTCTGTTATACAAAATGTAGATGAAGATGAAGGGTACAGGAAAGGTTGTTTGGGCATCACGTTTTTAATATTCTTGTTGTTGACAGTCATATATATTTATTTTTCCCAATAACTATCCATTTATAGAAGAACCTACTTGCTAATATAAAGCTTTTGAGCAATATTGAGACCTTTAAAGTTGCACTACAAACTTTCTGTAAAGTGCCACAATTTGTGGTTTTTTACTAGGATAAGCACATCAATACTAATACTCAATCTGATCGAGAGGTTGATTTATTTGAAGAAGACGAAGAGGTGGTATTTTCTGAGTTGAGATAAAATACAAATAGCAAGTTTCTTTTTCATAGTGATCTTAATTGCTTTGTGTTAAGTATGTTAAGTATGCTTAAAGTGTGCTTTTGCTTTTTTTTTTTTTTTTTTAAATATTTGTTTTGAAAATAATTTTTTACCATTACCACTGAAAGAAAAATTAAGAATTAACTGTATTCATTATTAAATATTACCATATTGTTTTTCCTGATCTTTTATTTTAGAAAGATGAAATATTCTTCCTTTGAGCAAGAAGCTTGCTTCGTATTTTTCTTTTTTCTAAGCTTAATATAATTTGCCTTGTAAAATTTCTGTATCTTTTATTTTGAGTTAAACTGGATTTTCAGCTTGAAATGTTACATGAAATGGAAAAAAAATTTGACAAAAATCTTGTATTGAATCAATTCCCTCTAATTTGAACAATCAAGGTTTAAATTTAAAGACACCTGGAAAGTAGTAGGAATAATGGGGAGGGGGTGAGGAGTGCTCATAGGGGTTTCTATTTTAACGTATTAAAAATTCTCTCTTGAAAAGGCATCAGCAGTTGTCTAGTCATCTAGCTTATATCATGATATGGCAGGTAATAATAATCCTTTTTTAAAGATTTATTATAAAAATTTTGTTTCGGATTGTTTTGTAGTCTTCAGTAATTCATTATTTGTGACTTTAGTTTTTGTTTTGTCTCAATTCTACTTGAAATAAAATTATTATTTCAAAAATGTACATTGTTTTCTTTCTCCATATCTACGATTTGGTCCCTGGCAGTATCACTTCTACATTTCTCGAAACAAGGAAATAGTATGGGGTGGGCTAATGTAACTATTTCTTTCATGGAGTATTCATTTTAGAAATTAAAAAAAAATATCTTCAAGCAATTGCCCTCTTCACCCATCTCATTCCTTTTTTCTTTCTCTTTCTTCCTTTGACAAAAGTATGATAAGCCCTTTGAGGTTCTGCAGTGATTTCAGGCCTTATTTTACCATTCACGACAGCGAGTTCAAGGAGTACACAACCAGAACACAGGCACCGTAAGTTGTCACCCTACACAAATAAAAGACATTGATAATATAGGGGTTTGAGAAATTATTACTAACGTTACTATTGTTATTATTATTATTATTATTATTATTATTATTATTCTTATTCTTATTCTTCTTCTTCTTCTTCTTCTTATTATTATTATTATTATTATTATTATAATATTATTATTATTGTCATTATTATTATTATTATTATGAGTACCATTACCACTATTATTATTGATTGATTGCTGATGGTTTTCTGTGGAAATATTTGATTTTGGAGACAGAGGAAGAATTTCCTCCTTTTCGACCTCTTTCGCAATATTTGCGATATTGCGATATCCCTCATGTCCTCTAATTTTGTGAAATTACAATTCGCTTTACATTTCAGTAAATCTTTCCCTAACTGTTAGGTGTAGACATCTGAACTGTGTGACTATCGGTGGTAGTTTATCATCTTTATTTCTGTAAAAAATGGGGTTATCACCGTTACAATGGGGCTTAAAGGCAAATGTTCAAAATTTTCCTTCTGGCTATTTCACTTTTTGTCAACATCGGTACTCATTATTATGAAAGTTTTTAAAAAGATCCTGAAAACTCACTTATTTACATCTACTTTTGATTAGGATAGTTTCCTTTTTATTTATCAATTTGAGTGCCTAATTCTCATTATTGTAAAAATGCCCAAAACCCCTTCCTCAGGAGATAAGATGTACATTATTATTATTATTATTATTATTATTATTATTATTATTATTATTATTATTATTATTATTATTATTATTATTATTATTATTATTATTATTATCCTGATCTTAGATTATCGTTATCATTGTCATAGTCGTCATCATCATTGTTATTTTTATTTTTATTATTATTATTATTATTATTATTATTATTATTATTATTATTATTATTATTATTATTATTATTATTATTATTATTATTATTATTCTTGTATTTTTTTTTTTTTTTAAATATCAATTATTCTCTCTCTCTCTCTCTCTCTCACTCTCTCTCTCTCTCTCTCTCTCTCTATCTTTCTTTTTGTTTTCAGATTATTCTTTTGATAAAATCATTCCAATAGAAATTCTATTCTTTACAGGCCTCCAGTGATTCTTGGTGTGACAAATCCGTTCTTTGCCAAAACTTTGCAGCATTGGCCACATATAATTCGAATCGGGGAGATGGGAGCTGTTGGTAAGTTGGATTTCTTATTGAGAATAGAACATCTTGCATATTGTATTCAGACACACAGTTTGTTGTGGGGGAAGTTCGGGTCAAACATGTGGTCTCAATAACATAACAGGTCATAATACCATTGATTCCAGTTGTTTTATCCTTCTGTCATTAGCATTATTATTGGTTTTTTAGAAAAAAATAAAGACAAAAGGATGGCACATCCTCTCACAGTTTGTTTGCTACAGGGTGTGTATAAACAAAACTGTGAGAATATCAACCTATAAAGGACCGCTAAGTTGGAGACAAAATCTAGTGAATTTATTTTTGTATTAAGTTAACAAGTGCATGTCTTTACATTTTACTATACTCAAACTTCAGTACCATGCTGTCACTTTTACATATAACATTCATATAAATAAATAATATGCGATCCAGTTTTGTCCAAGTCCAAGATATGGATTTTTACTTTATATTAGATCTGGAATTTTATAGGGAAAATAAAAATTTCATGTTCAACTAGAGATTAAGGCTATTATTTTTTATTTTAGATAGATAATTATTGTTTTTTGTCTTTCTGGCAATGCTGATTATACCTATTTCATTGATTGTTCACTCATTGTTTGTTATAGTGCATGGTAATATATACATTTAAAAAAAACCTCTTTCATTATATTCTTGTGTTGATTTGAATTACTACATGTTATTATGCTATATTATTCTTGGATAACAGTACCTCAACTGGAACAAAGCAAATTCCCAAACGGTATTGATAATTGACAATTTGATTTTGGCTCTATTTTTCGGTGCTCTTTATGTTTCTAGTCCATGATAATTATTGTTATCATTAATAAGCTTTTAATTTCACTTTATAGCTCAGTTATGTTACTCAATGATTTCAGATACTTTTTATCTTTATCCCACATATGATTTGATAATAGCTTTTTTAAAGCGTATGTAAGTAGGAGGGTTTTTGAAAGGAAATGGATTGTATGAAAGATTGATATGTCATTGATTTATATATTTGTATAATTTTAGAACTAATCAGGTTTTCAATTGATTTTTTTTTTTTTTTTTTGGAAAGGGCTGCTTTGATTTATTTTGCTTTTCTTTTGTTTGTTTGTTAAAGGGCATTAAAATAGAAAAGTGTGTGTCGCATTAGGTAAATAACCCATTATGCTTTATTCACCTCAAGGAGAATTAACAATATCAACTTTTAGTGACAAAATCAATTGAACAGATTTTGGTTTCTAACCAAAAGGTCTTAAGAGTTGATAAATTTGTTGACAGATATCTATTTTTTGCCTTTTCGCTTTGTGATATTGAGTGTTTCGAAGTTTAAAATTAAAGAAACACATGTATTTGAGACTGATGAAAGGACATTAGTAAGTCTTCACACAAATGGACACTGTTATCAAGTAATATACAGAAGTATAGAAATAATCTAACTTTCATCAATTTCTCTCAGACAAATAAAAAAAAACTGCAAGATGGTAGGAATAACTTCTCAATATGTTGAAAAATTGCCACTTAGTATTAAATCTGATTTATTTGTCATTTTTCAACGAAAAGATACTGATGAAAACCAAAACTAGGTTTTAAAAATAATCTAATAAAGATATCTCTTAGTATCAAACGTTGTCTAAAGCACTTGCTACAGTCTCTTTATAGCTTTTTGAAAATTAAGTTCATAAGATAATTTCATATAAAGTACATAAGAAATTTGATAGATGGAAAAGTTAGCAAAACAACCTGGTGATGTTGAGTTTCCGAACTAATGTAAGTTTTAAAAAAAATATATTTGTTTGCTAAATTGCCCAGTCATGTCGACCGTTTACTCCAGCCTAAAGGTTAATCAGTGGATTGAATAGTCATTCATATCTCTCTTGCTCAAATGCTGACGTTTTACTTGGTTATTTAGAATCTATTTTTCTTACAGATTGAATGAAAATGATTTTCCTAAAAAAAAAAAATTAGAAAGAAAGAGAAATGCAGGGTTCTTCTATTTGCAATCCATGTGATCAAATACAAAATTATCTCTTAAACTTATTTGGCACTACAGCTTAAGACATGTTAAGGAAAAATTCTAAATCCATTTATCACTTAATGGATTGATTATCTGTTATTTTATTGATATAAGATTGGATGGAGTTATTTAGTTAAGAGAGACGATGAATTTATTTGGAGTTTTTTATTGTTTTTTTTTCGTTTTTGTTTTAGTATAATACTGTCATTGTCTAGACAGCTCATAAAACATTTCTTTTTGCATTTTGAAGAATTAAGTTGACATCATCGACCTATTTTGTTATATTCCTCATCCTACTTTGGTTTTTTTTTAAAACAATTACAAACAGAAGAACGAAATAAGCAATGGCTAAGAACATTTATTATTTGCTAAGTTGAAGTTTAAATACATTAAAAAGCAATGCAAACTCAACTCAGTTCATGTAAAATGTAACAAAAAATGTTTTTGTTGCTTGCTATAAAACGATTAATAGTCATTGAAGATTTAAATATACGGCATCGTAGACAATCTTTAGCTTTTAAAATCTCTCAATTAGAGATTAGAAATGTAAATTTTAATGAATGATTTACTTGTTTGTTTTTTTTTTTTTTTTTTTTTTGGGGGGGGGTAGTTATGGGTTGTTAAAATGAAATTAAAGTGGTAAATTATTTTTTCTTTGGTAAAGTTTGTAAAGATTTCATATAAAATAGAAAAACCGAGCTATAAAATAATCAGATCAAGGGATTTTAATAGTTTCCAAAACATACATTTATTGCCAGATCCATTATGATTGCCCCACATGCTCCACATGATGAAATAAAGCTAAAATTGAATATTTAGAGGGATGACTAAATTTTTTAATCCTCAAAGAACTCAAATTTTGCAATTGTAATTATTCTTACTTTACATCAAATTTTCAATAAGACATAAAAAACGAATTGTGTTGTTGGTGACATATAAGCTTAATTGTGTGCTGATTTGGCAAAACCCATCGGATGTTACATGAGCTAATTTGGAGATACGAGGGAGTAAAGGTGTAAAATCTTTATTTGCATGATTTTCATTTTCTCACTTCATCATTTTTATTATCCATTCAACTACATTCTCACAAAAGGATTTTACAATTTAATTAATTTATTTTCTGAGCCAAACCTCAACATATAATATGTATGTATTGTCTTTAAAAGCAATTTTCTCCATTTCTTAATTTTTGACTCCCCTGCCTTCAAATGTTAATAACTCCAACCCTAATTAAAATAACTACAAAATTCAAACTGCATTTTGTCAAGAAATGGTGTCTCTTTTCGAAAATGTAATAATATTTTATTCAAATTTTTCCGACTTCCGAGAGGTTTTACTAGATCACCACACAATTATGATAAGGTTACGAAGAGGTTGATAAGATGTTATGTAAGGCAAATAAACTTGAGTTTGAACTTTTTTTTATAGCGCAAGATCCACTCAATGTGCTCAAAGCGCTTTTAAGGGGTCCCTGACCAACAGCAACACGTAACATGTAGAATGAGACATGACGCCAGTTAGGCAATATTACAATTTTTCGGACAGAGACAATGCTGTTAACGGCTAGGTACTCATTTTACACCTGATTATGGTGAGAGAGTGTGAGTAAAGCCTTTTCCAAGGACTCAACGATGTGCTGAGTGAGGCTTGAACTCAGGACCTTCCAATTCGAAAGCGAGTGTCATACCACAAGACCACATAGCCACACAAATAAGACGTTATTCTTGTCCATCTTCATTTTTTTATATGTTTTTTTTTCTGCCGTCCACGTCTCAATCTCTTACTTTACGTCACCATCATATTCTATGTATTCCTCTGCTTTATCTCTATCCTACAACCACAAAAGGGAGCTCTCCTAAGCTCGCCAACAAAGTAAAGAAAGCTACGGCTTTGAAGACCCTGGACTCAAAACCAGGTTTGTTTTTATCCAGAACTATATTAGCTGTGTCAATGTCATCTGGTCGGTGGTCTCTGTGCACCTAACCCCAAAAATTAACAAACCTGTACAATTGTTTTGCAATATTATTGTGTGCTCTGCACTGATCTATTTTTTTTTTTTGTTTTTTGTTTTTTTTTTTGTTATATATCTTCTTTCTACTTTCATATTCAATGTAAGTTTACACATTCCTTTATTCAGTGTTTTTACAAAATAAATGTACAGAAAATCAGTATAGATCTGTAGTTCTTTTACAACAGATGATTTGTCTATATTCAAGTTTTTGTCTCAAACACAAAGCTTCATGGTAGAGTCTTGATTTAATAATTTATCCCCTCTCTTTTAATATGCTTAACATGGCTAGATATTATTGCAAGATTGCCGATCCCCAAAAATTGCTTTCTGGACATGATGATTTCTTTTGACATAAAACTCAAGCACGAAAGATTGTCTATGTCTCTTCCAGGAATGTTCTACTAAAGGCAGCAATGTGTTAGAATTTATATCTGATGCTGATATGCTAAACATGTTAAACTCATTAAAAACAAAACAGGACAGAAGAAAAAAAAAAAAACACGAGTATAGAATTCAGAGATCTCTTTCTCCTAAAAACATTTCACAAAATGCATTTTGTTCATCAACTTGTAAAAGATAAAACGGAGTGTTAAGTTAGCATACCAGTAGTCCATAGTTCATTGAATTACAAATTTATATTTTGTTTTCTTTAAAAAGTAATGAAACAAATAAAATTAAACAATTTTTGTCTTGCTCTTGGAATGACTTTCACTCCTCCTTTCGATTACTCTTTCATTTGTTGAATAGCTCTATTTATATTGTTTTCATTTTTGTTTTCTTTTTCTTCTTCCTTTTTTATTTTCTTTGTAGTTTGTTCTTTATTTTGTGTCATCTTGTAACTGATTTCAGCCTTATTGTAGCTAATTATCTCAGCATTAGTTTCAATTTGTATTCAATAATTCTTATTTTCATTATTTTTTTTTTTGGAAAGTGTCACAAATGTTTGCGTTTCATCATTTCAGAATATGTATAAGCAATGATTTCATTGTTTTGCCTGTATTATTCTTGTGTCATTAAGGGGATTTACTACCTAAATTTCTAAATTTCTAATTTCCTAAATCTTATAAAACAAGCGTGAACTCCCACATTTTAAAGTAAAAATGTACCACAGATCATGTTGACAAATTCAGTACAAATATTGAAAAAAAAAGATAGTTTTGATCTCTCTTGTAAACAAGTTTATATGTAAAAAAATTCAGGAAATGAGAAAAATGGATTATAAAACATAATTTTCTTTATCTTCCCCATCTGCCTGCATTTAAGAAAAATTTATTTTTTACATTTGCAAGAGTTTTGTGATGTAAAAGTAATTGGAAAGCGAGGAGAAATGATTAAAGATAATATTTATGATAAAAACTAAAAATTCTAAAACTAAAAGTATCAATATTTTCCCAAAATTTGGACCCATTGATCCCATTAAGAAAAAGATCGTAGAAGCTGATGGCTTAAGAGTATTTTAAAGTTTTCAAAAACAAACAAATAGAGAAAAAAAAAACCCCAACTTGTTAAAATCGTTGAAATATCAATATCCACCCCACGCCCTTCTATTTGAAATGAAAATGTTAAGAAATTAATAATTTTTACTATAATATTAAAAAATCGACTTTAATTTTTTTTAAAATATTTCTTTACATAAACACACAGAATGAAAATATACCATATCATGTTAAGCATTAATTAGATCCACTGGCCTTTGAAACCTAGTGTGAAAAGTTTTCAGGACACTTTGGTTTTCACATTTATATTAGTTCAAAGTAAAGAGATTGATTCAAACTTTACAAGCAGTGAAGTTGTCAAAAAAGATATTTTATTGTATATTTCTTTATTAAAAAAAGATATTTTATTGTATATTTCTTTATTAAATGTTTTTGTTGAAAAGGTGAAGGTTGTTCCAGAATAAAAATAAAGCTGTTGAATCCCTTTGTGATTTATTCTGTTCATCCTATCAGACAAGAAATACAAGTTTCGCATGATAAAATGATTTCCTTTTTTAAATTTCATGTATTATAAAGAATATATATATAAAATTTTTACCTGTCTTGGTTTCCATACATTCTTTTATCTTAGTTATATTCTTTACACGGCTTTCTAAAATAAAACGCAATAAATAGATTTAATTTAAACTATATAAAAAATTATACTACTTCTACTACCTCCACTATTACTATTGCTGCTGCTGCTACTACTCCAGGTGATCGCAACTTTTGGTTAATCGCAACATTTCCCAAGAAACTGAATTAATTCTATATAAAAGTCACTGGTTAATAGCAACAAACTTCGGTTAATTGCAACACATTTTCGGCCTCAAAAAGTGGCAAATTCAAGAAATCAATCAAACAAAATATTAAATTTCTCAATGGATGTAATCGTGACAGGTTGAAGAATCGAGAGTGAGCGGGATTCAATGCTAGAGTTGTGTGTCACCACTCTATTAGAGACAAAAGAAGGCGAGACTTTGCAGTATGGGTATGGGTTTCTGATGTCATCTGCAACCATTAGATAGGAGGCGAGGGGCTGGGCATAGTCTTGATAATAGGTAGACAATGACAGTTGTAAAAGAGAGGCTGAGCGCTATCCTTTGTTTTGGATTGACAACTTTGCATTGTGACCAACGAATTTGGTGAGAGCTTACTGTCTCTCATCACGGCAAATCTCTTTGACTCTTACAAATGTTCAGAACAAAAGAGTGAAAATTCATCCAATCTGAATAAGATAACGACTTGCATCAAAGCTGCTTTTGCTTGCCAAAATTTATACAGGGCTGCCATAAGGTTTTTATTTCAATCATATTGCTCAGCCTGCGGTGGAGATTTTACAACAACTGGCTTGAGTTTACTATATCTGTGTAAAATGTTGCAATAATGGATAGGAAACTCAACTTCGGTTAATTGCAACTTCAGTTAATCGCAACATTTTCGCTGATCCCACAGTGTTGCGACTATCTGGAGTGAACTGTACTACTACTACTACTACTACTACTACTACTACTACTACTACTACTACTACTACTACTACTACTACTACTACTACTACTACTACTACTACTACTACTACTGCTACTACTACCACCACTACTACTACTACAACCACCACCGCTACCACTTCTGCTACTACTGATATTATATACTGTTTTTCTCTCTCATTAACATCCTTTCTCTTTACATTAAGCGCAATATTGTGCATGGTGTTTTTATTAGTATGTGTTGATGCATGCAATAGAAGCCCAAAATGACAATTACTCTGTTTAGCATCGACTTATTGGGCAAGTTTCGTGTCTCATAACTCTCGCTGTCCTGATACAAGTAAGGACAATAACATGAGCTGATGCATTGTAATAATACCTGATGAATCAGTGAAATGTCTGGCAACACTTCTCCAAGTACACTGTGCAGTTAAGGATTATGCTTTATTATGATTCGAGAGCTCTACTATTAAGATATAATTCATAAAGTATTTATTTTATAACATTTATTTTATAACGATAATTATTCTTAATGCAGGTGACAAATCACTCTTTTATTTCAAGGGCAGGATGCTATATATACATGTCTGGATAAAAATTGATTGCAGTATATTATGCTAAATTTTGCGGCTTGGAGCTTATAAAAGTGAATGATGAGCATCAGAGGCTGTCCAAGACAGATATTCTTAATCAGACATCCACTGAAAAAAACATTCATACATCTTCACCACTGCTTTTATAATTGTTTTTGTTTTGTTTTGTTTTGTTTTTAAATTACTTTCTAAGTAAAGCATTTTTTAATCATATAATTCTCCTTGATTAGCTTCTTCTTTTTAAAAAATTTTGTTTTTCAAGTCCCTTAGTTTTGTTGCTCACAAAAAGGATTGATATAATAAGCATGGGTTGAAAAGATAATGCTGAGACTAATGGTTTTCTAAGATTTAACATATCTCACAAAGCCATCTTGCTCATATTTGTTTTGGTCATTTTCATTATCATTCAAAGATCACGAGACTGAAATGAGAATAAACCAAACTCTTTTAAATGTGCCAAATTGTATATCACTTTACTTAGATCATTGCACTGGGAGGAACGATTAAATTATTGATTGGTTTTTGACCTTGTGCAGAAATTTATAAAATATTCATATTTACATAATGTATAATATCCATCTTGAAAAACTTCATATTTATTCTATTTCACATGAACATTTTTTTGTTCTGATCATTTTTGTGTCAATCCCCTAATAATTTGTGTTGTCTAAAGTTGTAAACACAGAGAAACAATGATTCAATTACTGTTGGAAAGAGTTCAGAACAAACTACTATCATGGTTTGTAATTTGTGATAAAGTGATGTTTTAATCTTCATTTTTGTTCCAATACTTCTGGAGTTCAAAGCTTTGGTGTACTCAGCACTAAGTGTTGCGTGTCATTGTGTTCTCACATGCTAAGTATAGTTTTTAAAAAAATAGAAAAATAAATCTTTGTAAGAAGCTGATGAAGCCTTGGACGTTAGAAATAGTAACAAAGATATGAAATGGAAATGTTTGAACTGTATTGTTTCACTTCAAGGCGTATTTATTTTCACCATTTTTTAGTATTTCATTTTCATTTATGTAGGTTCCATATTGAGACTTTTCACTTAATGATATTCTCACTATTATAGATTTCTCAATAATAGTATTAACTATGATATATTTTAAAAGGACAGATTGAATTGCTATGATGATTAATCTCATCAATTTGTGGATTGGCTCCCAAACATTTTTTTTTTCACTTTGCACTGAGGGTGATTTAACACTTAAAGCAAAATGTTCACTTTTCTTAGTCAACCATCATCTGTCATCTTCATCATATCGTCATCGTCATCATCATCGTCATCATCATCATCGTTATGACAATTATTATATTATCATTAAATCTCCCGCCCTGTTCCTGTTAATGCTCCCCATTTACCTC
The DNA here is from genome assembly GCF_034508935.2 of Berghia stephanieae. Taxonomy (NCBI): domain Eukaryota; kingdom Metazoa; phylum Mollusca; class Gastropoda; order Nudibranchia; family Aeolidiidae; genus Berghia; species Berghia stephanieae. Next base: position 29,868,166 of record NC_088365.1, read on the forward strand.
TTTACTAATGTAATATATTTATATTATTTATCATCACAACCTCAGTGTTGCTACAGCCCATGGGCTAACCAAATATCACTGTAGCTTCAGGGTGTATAGGTCTAAAAGTTGAACAGTTTTACGCCAAGTATGCTGGCCAGTCATTGATCTGATTCTGTGTATTAAGTTGAGAATTTGAAGAGAAAATAAAACTTTTTGTTTTGTTTTAGTGAAAGTTGCATAATATAATCAGTGAGTAATTATATGAAGTGCATTCAGTGGAGTGAATTGAATTGTGTTATAAACCATTTAAAAAAAGATGTATTCATTTATTTATACATATTTCTTCTTTCCCCAGGAGTGTATACCCGGTTCAAGCCTTTCCTATCCAAGGACAAGATGATTTTAAAAAGGTTGATTAAGGTGAGTACATGAATGCAGCTTCAGGGCATAGTCTTGATGCATTGATTTGACCCTCCCCTACCCTACCAACATTAATCACTATATTACGTGATTTGGGTTAAATATAATGTTTACAGGTAAAAAATGTTAAATGCCATTTTCAACGCTCATTAGATCATTTAAAATTAAAAGGGGCACCTCCGTTTTTAAGTTTGTCTATCATTGGATAGCAGATGACAAAGCCTTTAAATTCACAAATTTACAAGAAATAATCGACAGTAACTAGGATTTGAAAATGTGACATTTCAATCCAAGGGCGAGTGTTTATTAGAGCTGTGTCAGGACTCCGGAACAATAGCTAATAAATAAGTGACCCGATGTCTTGGTTTTAATTTGACGAAAGAGAAAACAATTTACAATTCGATAAGTAAATTCTGTTTTACCGTGAGATTGGAGGAATAAGGGGTGAAGGGAGGGGGCATGGGGGAAGATGAAAGAGAATGGTCGCCTGATGTCGTAGTACATGGGAGTGTCACGGATGCTTGACGTGCAGGTGTTTTAACCATTAACAGCAAAGCTGATTTGTTTGTTTTCAAATTATAGTTTCCTTTTACCTTTATTATTGTTAATGGAGAATATAGCGATTCCACCAAGATAGCAGTCATGAGTATCGCGACTCGGACTTCAATTATCTATAATCGTTTTGCCATTACTTGTCTTTTGATAAAAATGGGAAGATCTGGTGTTGGGTCAAAGTAAGATCGAATTTCTTGTTTATTGGGTTACATTGCTACCCTCTTGACTCTCCACTTTTTTCAACTCAGTATTATTGATTACTATTTATTTTTTTTTTATGATTAGCAAGTTAAGTAGGAATGTCACACGATGCTGTATGGTGCGTGTCTAGTTCAATTAACCCTTTGCCAATGACACAGATTTATTTTTGTTTTCAAATAATATTTTTTTAAAATATTATTTTTAATGCAGAATAAACCGTTTCTACCATAAGAGCAGTAGAATATTTGGTATTCAATTAAACTATAATTGCCTTGCTGTTATTTGTCTTTTGATGAAAACGGTAAGATTTTCTTTTAGTTTAAGGTCCAAGTAAAATTGAAATTCGCCTTTGAAAGGTTATGTTGTTGGGGTTTTTTCAGGGAATTTGTTTTCAAACACAGCTCACTGTTTCTTTTTTTTTTTCTGACTGGCAGGCGCTCATGTTTATACCATGACAGCAAACCAATCCGAGTAGCTGGGAGTTAGAAAGACTTTCACTTAAAAGACACTTATAAACCAATTCCTGCCCCAGCTCTAGTGTTTACCACGACATCATTGGTTCATCTAAGGAGTCCAAATATAACTGATTTTGTTTTTGTTAAAAGGGAAAGAAAGAAAAAAAGATAAAGAAAAAGTTCCTCAGGAAAATTTTCTGTATTGTCTTTCCTGAAAAAAAAAAAGACAGGTGTGAGCAGGAGTGAAGAGCAGTGATAATGTTTATTTGGAAAATATTCAGAACACATGGATAGGAAGAGAGGGAGGTGGGGCTACTCAGTGCTTCTGGTTGGCAAAGACCCATTGGAATTTACCCCTACCTCCTTGTAGAATTATCACCGTTGCCTTCAATTATTTCAAATTTCAGGTTCTTGAAAGAGCAGCTATCTATAATCTCTTGAACTGTGATCTTTCGACTATCCCATCATCCTTTTTATTGGTGGTAATATGATCTTAGAGTCACAAGCTCAGTAACTCTCATTTTTGTGCAGTAGAATTTATTTTCTCATATTATTTCAGGGAGCCCAGTTGAAGAGACCAGTGGAGGCTCAGAATGCCATATTGAGAAGGCATTTGTTGGAGTTGACACAAAGTTTTATGATTCCCTTGGTGAGTTCCTTTCTCTCTTAACTCTCTTACTTTAGATTTCGATACCAGTGCAGTGTTGCTATCTGATCACTGACCAGTAGCTAAAGGGGAGGTGATTTGAATGAAGTATGATATGTAACAACATTGCTTATTGTCTTATCTATTTCACCACCGTTTATTTGTGTTGGCTACCTTCACTTTCACCACATTTTATACAATAAACTTTTTTCTTGAGTATTAAAAGCCAAAGTGGGATGATGTAATAATGTTAAGATAAAGAGGGAAAATAAGATCATTTTTATTATTTTGGTAGTCATTATTATTGTGTGAATGGTGCATCGCACTATTTTTCTAATCAGACATGAAATGAAGTGGATGCTTCCTATGTGCAGCTATACCTTGGACATGCTTGGTCTTGATAGCCAGATTCCTTTTCTTTTCTCTCCTTGCCCTACTTGGTATTTCTATTTCGTCATCTTAAATATGCTTTTCTCCTTTATTTTGATATCTGCCATTCATCTCACCAGGAACGCTATATGGCAAGTCTGATGCCTTTACAGAGAAATATTTCACCTCATAAGGTAAGTATACATTTTTGAAAGTCCTACTATTTTCCTTTTAACCATTCATACTTGGTTATTAAAAAAAAAAAAATTCTTAGGAACTTGTAGTTGGATCAATTCTTTTCATTAAACTACACTTTTTTTTTCTGCTACACTTTTGAAAAAAATTCTGTGAGGAAAATTTTTCTTTTGAGTAATATGAATTCCCCTGGAATAGCCCTTAGAGACCTATTTTGAATAAAGGGAGTTTTATTATTTGGGGGCAGCGTGGCTCAGCAGTATGGTCTTTGCTTTGTACCTGAAAGGTACTGAGTTCGACCATCTGCCGCTGCTTTGTGTGGCCTTGAGCAAGGCATCTCACCCTAGTTTAATTTGCGCTGCTGCATTGCGGCTGACGCCTGAGTTATTCCAGTCTTCCCTTGGAATAGATCCTAGAGACAAATTTCCCCTATGGGATGAATAAAGGGAAATTTATTTTATTTATTTATTTATTTTTCTTTATACTCAAGGCCACAAAGTGAAGAGATTTTGATGTGAATCCACTACCTTAGATTTGCAAGATGAAAGCCGCACATACTATTTTTCTACACTGTGAATTTTAAAATTCTAAACCTGTTCTTCTAATATTTATGTATCCTTGTTCACAGGGGCCTCCAAGACTAGAGCCATTTGAATCAGAAAAGTTTTTGGAAACTGTTGAACATTCTGGCCCTCAGTTGACTTGTGGGATTAAAGGGGACTGGGAAGCTTTATACAGGTAAAAAAAAATAGTCACCATGAGACATTGCATTTAAGAGAGACCTATAGTGATTGTGGACATTGTTAGCACTCAAACCCTTTCTTTCTCCGACTCACTATGAATATAAGTCACAAATAGACATTAATTTTTCTATATTTTTCATTTTTATGAAGTTATGGACATGTTTTGGAAAATATGTCATAAAATCATCAGCTCAGTCGTTGAGATGATGATGATGATGATGACACCAATAATAATGATAATAATGTTTTTATAGAACATGTCCAACAGGTGTATTGGGGAAATATTATCTGATAAGCGGAACAACCCCCAGCTACCCTCAGTAATTTTCTTCATTTTTGACTGCTTGTTATAGAAATCTATCTGACATGGAAATCTACACTATCTGCATATTACAGACTTATTCAAAAAACAAACTGGGAAATATTTGAAACTGTTTAGATATAATGTGGTGATGACTCCAGTTGACAAAGAGGAAATAACTAGTCTGTAAAGGATTAAAGACTTGGATCATTTATCATTTTTCAATGACGGTCTCCACACTATCAACACTGTCAAATTTTATGCAATATCTTGTTTTACTCCTTTTGCAGACGTTTTTTCCGCTCCCCCAACTTTGAGGGCTGGTACCATCAACGTCAAGAGGAAGTTAATCAAAAACTACAATTACTTCACCTGGAAGCCCTCAGTAACGCTGTAAGATTTTTATTATCATATTTGATAATTGTCCTATGTCAGATGATGAATCAGAAATTAAAGATATATACAATAAGATATCGAATGCAACCCCCCCCCCCCCCCCCCCCCAAAAAAAAAAAAGAAAAAAAAAAAAAAGAAAAAAAAAGAAGTAAATGATGCACTGTTAGATAGTGGGAAGTAGCAAACCAGATGGTCATGGTTTTGGAAAAAGAAAAAAATATTAAGTCATTATGACTGACCTCTGTACAAATTAAAGCAAACGTAATTCATTTATAAAATTTAATAGTTCTGATTATAAATTTTTTGGTTATATTTCTTCTAATGAGTGTGAGATAAAGAGTTGTGTGAAAGTAAGTTCAACATTTGTTTTTATACAGACTCATGAAAGCTTGCTTTGATTTGTGTCTAAAGATCGTGAACTCAGTAGTTTTGTTTAATTTCACTTTTATTCACAATTAACTATCTATACTCTAAATGCTAATAATGTTTGTTTTTTTCTATATGGACTATGCACATTTACCATGCAGAACGACATATGAATCTTTTTCAGGCCCTTTTACAATATTTTTTTGTCCAAATTTTGCATTCATCTCAGACAGGATAGGAAAATATGTGTCATGTTTAAAAAACCTTTGCTTAGGACCTATCGCAGTGGTGTCTAAACAGTGGTACATCTGGCACTCTGTCAAAAGGTTAAATCAATTGTAATATGATGCCACAAAACCACCATAACACCCAAGAAAGAGCTATAGGAATCTTCTCATTCTTCTTTTGCATTTGTTTCGTTATCTATATATTCAATTAATTTTTCCAATATGTGTATAATTTATAGTCAAAACTTTTTGTGTTTGATTTTTTTCACTAGGATCTGTCTGAGTGGATTCATGATAAAGAAGAGGTTGAAGTCGTTGACCTCATACTCAAGATAAAGGAAAAATTGGTAAGTTGAGCAATTGTTCTTACTGGAGCTGTTATGAGACACCAAAACAGCTCAATATTTGAGAAACTCAGTTTTGAAACTGATACATCAAGAATTGAAAAAAACTATCAGTTCCAAATCGATGCATACCCACTAGTAAACAACTAAATAAACTCTAGAAACCTGTGATGATTAAAATGCTTGCTTTGCCTAAAGTTTCAAGCAATTAATTGTGAGTAATATCCCAACTATTATACTAGCCGGTCTGATAAGCTCTTTGGTACGCCCCTTTACAACACTGTGCCTTGTGCACCCACTTTTCAATGTCTTGTTTATGATTCTGTCCAATTTAATGGCACCCATGTATTCTGTTGCATTTGACACCCACAACCCGATGTCTTGGTTTGGATTTGAATAGCCAAGTGAGAAGCAAAATTACAAACCGAGCTGACAATTTTCATCTTATCGTGAGATGGGAGGGGTAAGGGATGATACAATGAAAAGAGACACCCACAGAGATCTGGGAGTGGTGTGGCTCAGTGGTATGGGTCTTTGCTTCATATCGAGAGGTACCAATTTTGATTACCGGATATGCTGTGATGCTGCACTGCAGCTGACTCCTGGGTTATTCCAGTTCTCCCTTGAAATAGACCTTAAAGACAAATTTCCTCTGGAGGATGAATGAAAGGAATTTTATTTATTTTTATTATTTTAACGTGAAGGGCCCCAGGGGGCATCTGATGATGTAGCATATCATGCAGCTATGTGGTCTTGTGGTATGACACTCACTCGCTCATAGTTGAGTCTTTGGAAAAGGCTCTTTACTCACATTCTCTCACCGTACTCAGGTATAAAATGAGTACCTGGTGTTGTCTCTGTCCGAAAAAAAGTTGTAATATCGTCTAACAGGCATCATGTCTCGTCCTACATGTTAAGTGTTGCTGTTGGCCAGGGACCCCCTGTAAAGCGCTTTGTGCATGTTTAGTGGATACTTCACTATATAAAAGCTTTTTTAAAAAAAGCTCATATAGGAGTGTCATGTATCTACTGTTTGACGCAGCTATCTATTGATATTAGCTATCCCTTCTGTATTGCTTTTGAGTCCTTGCTCTGGAATGAGACCCATTTGGTTTTGCCATGGCCCTAACTGAGTTATTTTGCTGAGAGAGGCAGTTGTTTTGGTTTTTTGGACGAAAATAATAAAAAAATTCTTGTTGACTATTGCATTTGCTATTGTCTGTTGACATTAACCTCCCTTCTATGTGTCCTTGGTTCCTTGTTCTGGAATGAGATTATTTTGTTAGTCAGGGAAAATGATACTTTTTTATTTTGTAAGTTGTCATTCATGTCATTCATGAAAAGAATTTGAACTGTAAAAGATCATCTGTTAATATAGTTCTTTTGACTGGGATCATGTGCTTCTATGAATAGTCTTAGACCAGACATGAAGATTATTTTTGGGATCGACTCTTTCATGCGTAAACAGGTCTTTTTTGTTTACTTTTCTTATGGATACTTGTAGGACAAACCCAATATCCATAGTTCTTTAAGTTCTATAGCTATTGAATCTCTTCTATTATACCAGCTCTGAATTTCTAAAACATATGAATATCCTTATTAAACAGAGCACAGTTATTATTTTGAGCTTTGCCAAAAAAAAAGAATAAAAGATATAATAAGAAATAAAGAAAAGACTTATTTCATTGTAAGAAGTATGATGTCAAACTAGAATACAACTGAATAATTAACAGTTGAATCATACCGACTGAAAGATAACATTTATATATTGCATTTAAAAAAAATCTTAATTTTAGTTCTATTGATGTGATTTTCACTTTATTCTCAATTTTCTGTCATGTTTTAATATCATTTGTATTTTTTAGGTTTTATAGCAGTTAACATATCATAGTAAGTATTATGATAATCATCTATTAAATTGAAATTTATGAAATGAGCACATGAAATCATTATTTTTCTCCTCAGAGTTTTGCCACACGAAACAATGGTATTGTGGGGAAGGAAAGCGTGTCACGACTACAGAAACAACTTGATGATATTGTCTCAACATTACCAGAAGATCTTCAAAGTGTTATCAAAACGTGACCATCATGAAAAATTATGACAATGAAAATATGTGGCAGTTTGGGAAAGTCCATAAAAATCTGTTTATTGATGTAGGTTGGCATTTCCAGTTATTTTGAATTTTACAGTCAGAATTAATTGTGAATCAACCTGAATCAGATTTAAAATCCTGGGTTGGCAAGTGTTATATACCTCCTTGAATACTCTGTCACTTTTTCCTGTTTAGTCAAGATTCTCAAAGGTTGTTGTTGATGGTCTTGCCTGACATTTAGTTTCATTTTCCTATAGTTCTTGGGAAGGAGCTGCAGCTGTTGTTCTGATAGTGTCTCGAGATGTCAGGTGTTATAGTGGAATTGAGATAATTTAAAGTCAATGACATACTTTTTAGTTTTTTATTAATGAAAACTGAAGAGAGCTGGAGGATGAAAGTTTTAGATCAACACAATAATACACATAAAGTTGTGATGTCACAATAACAAGTGAAGTGTTACAGTTAAAGAGTAGGAGATGTCAGTGTGTTGCATGCCACACACCTTCCCATAAATAAGATAAAAGTAAGTCTCACTTTACAGAGTCACGGGTGTAAAATTGAGATAATTTAAAGTCAATAAAATGCTTTTTATTTCTTTATTAACGAAAACTGAAGAAAGCTCGAGAACAGAAGTTTTAGGACAACACATGAAGTTGTAACATCATAATAACTTAAGTAAAGTGTTACAGATAAAGAGTAGAAGATGTCAGTGTGTTGCACAGCACATTATAATTGAATATATAATAGCTTAATGTTTTGTTTCTGTTTGATGATCTCAAAAACATTAATATTTAAAATTTCCATTTTTATTTAATTCTTAGAAGACATGTATGTATGCCCGAAGAAACTCTTAAGTAAATTGCAAAAAGAAACATTTTGCATCAACTTAAGGCGTAGAAGTCCCAATATTTCCATGATACATGATTTTTAAGAAAATGGTGTATTGAATTTGAGGAATAAAGACCACCCAGCCACTGAGAAGTGATAAATACAAATTGTCAAGAGGCTCGATGCTTATTGAGAGCAGCTGCAATCATTTGTCTGTGTCTTCTCTGTCTTCAAAACATGTTTGCTTTATTTTCCTTATCTATCCAATTGCCAAAATTGTTATATTAAACCTGATTACGTGTTGATAGTAGATGAAATTTAAATCATGCTGGAAGTTTGTATTATGTTAAAACTGCTGCTCCAATTTTAGCTATAAAACTTCACAATGGATCAATAACGACATACTCAGGAATGCCGTATCTGGCAAAATAATGCTTAATTTTATTGATTACTTTTTTTTCCAAAAAATAGAAATTCAGCAGCAGCTGATTAGATTAAACACAGTCAAACATGTTTTCCACAACTATTTACATATAATGACCCCCTAAACTCTAAATTCACATGAAAAAAAATAGATTTAAGATTCTAAATTTTGTACAATGGTCAACTGGAATATAAAATGTATTAATAATACTAATTCTTTTTGAAAGATGATGAGTGATATTTCTCGAAACACTCTTTTGGATGGAGACTTGGCTCTCCCTCACAGGATATACAAATGTATTGGGCTCTTTTAGATTGCACACCTTACATACTCTTTCTCTTTCTGTGAATCTAATCAAGTGAGTCCCTGAAAATTGAGCAACTGGGTTCCCTTCCTTCGGTGGCAATACCATTCGCCTTTTGTCAGAATCATTATTTTCTGCTGCAAGCATGCACAATTGTTCTTTTATTTTCAAGCGAAACCGTTTTTAAATATATCGTTTTGGCAGTTGCTCTGTCCGAGTATTCTTGTAAATTATAAAGGCATTTATGATGCAAATGTCCATTGCCCAATAAAACAGTTTCTTCCACCATTTACAAGAGCGCCTTTTGTGGTGACCACAATAAGCCAACATTAGATCTGCTTTATCGCAGCCATTCATGGACTGGTTATATGAATTTATCACAGCTGGTTTTGGTCGGCCTTTCACTTCAACATTTGAATTAGAAGAATTAGTTGAAACAACAAGGACTGGCTTTTTGGCCTTTTTATCTTGAAATGCTGTCACAAGTATGGACTTTTCTTTTGTAATCCAGCTGCGGGATTCCATGAATTCTAAACGGAGTGTTTTCAGATCTAATGGAAAGCCTTTTCTGTTGATCTGCAGGGTACCTGTGTAATACTGATGCTTCATATTCAGGTGGCTGACTAAATTTTTTTTTTTTTTTTGTTGTACTGGGTGGGGATCCTGACCTCCCATAGCGGGCAGGGAGGTACATACTATGTCTTCTATCCCCTTATATCTTATCCAACAAGCTTTCTGTCTTTGTCTTGGAATGAGATTACTTGGTTTTTTCCGGGCCCTCGTCGGAGTCCTAGCTGAGAGGGAAACAGTCAAATGCATAGTTATTGTTTTGGGAGATGATATTTTTTTCCTTGTAAATCATCTCTCTGTTATGTATTATTATATTGGTTATTTTTAATGTATAATGTAAGCATTTGAGTGTATTCCTCTTTGTTGGATTTTGTGCTTGTGTCCGGATGAGACATAGGTGATCTCAAACTAAGTACATTGGTGGTATGCTCTTGGAATCTACATCTGATCCCTATTTGTTCCCATTCCCCTTTGTCTTACTTTCTCTTGGGTGCTTTAATTGTAATTCTAGAACTTTTTACTATCCCATTTTCTTCCTTTTTACTGGCGCTGATATAACCTAAATGTGTTGCAAGCGCCGTAAAACCCTTAAAAACAAACAAAACAAATTTTTTGTTGTGTAAAAGCGATCTGCAAAAATGTGATGACCACTTCCAACCACAGACAATAAAGTGTCGAAAATTTTTATTGCACGTCCGCTGTCTTGGTCAGTGTCTGGAGAATAAGAGGTTTGCAAACCAAAGTATCCAAAAAAATTCAAAACATATCCAGATTTTGAATCTACCAAACCAAAGCACTTGATGTGATATTTACTTGGCTTGGCACTGTTAAACTGTTTGTATTTAAATCGACCTTTGAATCCTATTATCATTTCATCGATTGATAACTCCTGCCCAGGTGAAAATGCAGCGTTGAACTTTGGTATGAGCATATTGAAAAATGGTTCGATTTGATTTTTTCCAACAGCTTCTGCATCTCCAACATGCAACATTGATTGATATAAACATTGGAATCTTCTGAGGCTAAACATTTCATGATAAAATGGTGTATAAAAGCCAGTTTCCATAGACGAGCGGGGCTCTAGACCCATCATGATTAGAACGGCTAAATATTTGTAACTTTCAAACCGCTCAACTGGTACCCAATTTCTAAATCTACTATGTTGAGAAATAACCCTATCCTTTAGTCTAAAAGCAGCATAATCATTTATTGATTCTACAATAAAATCAATAATATCATCTGTCAAGAACAGATGAAGACAATCCAGTTCTGTTGCATCATTTGTCATCAAATCGCTATTTACACCTGGTGGACAATGCGGAAGAAATCTAAATGAATTCAGTGTTGTCTCTCCCTCATTACAGAGAAACCATTCATCATCCACATGATTGTTTGATGTAGAGGCAGAGGATAGACCATGGTTGTGATTAATTTTCCTTCGTTTTACAACACTACCTACTGAAGGTCCTGGTGTGTTACCATTGTCATTGCTAGCACTAACTGGACTATCACTATCATCAATGTCTTTGTCACTGAAATCACTATCTGATTCACTAGATTCACTGTTACCATCATTGTCTGAATATTCAAAGTCACTGTCATCAAAGTTGTCCATTACAAAATCTAAAGTAAAACGTTTAGGGGGTCTTTTTACTCGCTCACTACTATCCTGGTCAGCCATTGTCATAGCAACATCAAAACATAAGTTAGACAAAAAGTAAACACTGCTCAGAAAACTATCACCGCACTCAAAAGGAAGGAAATCAAGCTCTACTGAATGAGAAATGAATTCAACTTTCGTTTTTAGCGTCACCAAGATTTTATAAAACAAGGATTCTAATAATAACGATACAAATACTAAGCTTAAATGGACCCCATCGGCTATCCAGATGGTTGCCGTTTTTGTGCATGGCGGAACCATCGGTATTGCCGACGGTTGCCGTATTAAGAGTTAAGTTGACATGGCCGTTCAGATCAGGTTTCTGGGTGGGGATCCTGACCTCCCATAGTGGGCAGGGAGGTACATGCTGTGTCTTCTATCCCCCCGTACCTGTTTTCCAATTGTTTCCTGTCGTTGTCTTGGAATGAGATTACTTAGTTTTGTCCTGACCCTGGCCGGAGTTCCTTGGCTGGGAGGGAAACAGTCGAATGTATAGTTATAGTTTTGGGAGATGATATTTTTTTCCTTGTAAATCATCTCTCTGTTTTGCATTGTATTATGTTTAGTTTACATATTATATTATATGATTTGTAAACATTTGAGTGTATTTCTCTTATTTGGGACCTGTGCTTGTGTCTGGATGAGACTTTTAGGTGATCTCAAACCAAGTACTTTGACAGTGTGCTCTTGGAATCTACATCTGTTCCCTATTTGAACCAATTCCCCTTTGTCTCACCTTTTCTTTTGTGCTTTAATTGTAATTCTAGAACTTTTTACTATCCCATTTTCTTCCTTTTTACTGGCGCTGATATGACCTTAATGTGTTGCAAGCGCCGTAAAACCCTTAAAAAAAAAAAATAAAAAAAAAAAAAAAAAGATCAGGTTTCTTTGTTATACGTTTCTTTTTTTTGGTTTCGCTTTATAGATAAAATGAGAATTCATTGTTTCCCTTGAGCCAAGCAGTGGTTATATCTAGTTTACTGACTGCACACACACCGATGCGCTTCCTGATTTTCGTTACACTAAAAAAAATTCATTGAGCTTTTATGTAGCGCAATATCCACTAAACATGCTCAAAGCGCTTTACAAGGTGTCCCTGGCCAACAGCAACATTTAACATGAAGGACGGGACATGACGCCTGTTAGGCGAAATTACAATTTTTATTCGGACAGAGACAACGCTGTTAACGGCCATGTACCCATTTTACACCTTAGTACAGTGAGAGAATGTGAGTAAAGAGCCTTCTCCAAGGACTCAACTATGCGCCGAGCGAGGCTCAAACCCAGGACCTTCCGATCCAAGAGCGAGTGTCATACCACTAGACCACATAGCCGCACACTACCCCTGACTAGGTCTTTAAATTTTTTGGAATAACTTGATAACTATTGGGAATATTTTAAAAATTCAAAAAGTTTCAGAAACTTTAATAATTTCTCCTTCGAATGTAATTATAACTTAGTCATTTGTGAGATTCGCATTTTTTTCTTTTTTGTTTTTTTTTTTTTGTTGTACCTGCCCCCATAATCTTATCAGCTTGACCTTGAACTTTTTTCATCATTAGTGTTTGTTGCTAATCCAAATAGCGTGAACTTTTTATTTATCATAGGAATTTCAAAATCATAAATGGAAAAAAAAAAGATAAAATCAAATATTAAGATAACAATTGTAAGCCATTATGGCTTTGACTGGATTTCCCTATTCTGCCACACATACATCTGCTCTAGAATACCCTTATATATTTTACCATACATAACTATTGTACTTTTGGAGTGAGGTAGAACAAAAGAAAATATCTGTTATGATAATTCATGTGTACAGATCCTATCAACCAATCAGAACATAAAACTCAAATAGTTGATAAATTTATTGATACTTTAATGACAAAGCAGACTTTCTTTTGGAAACTTACCTATACTCTGTTGAATTAAAAACTTTTATTTTAAATGCTAGTCATTTGCAATGTTCACTCTTAATCTCCATTTGAATAAGATAGATTTTATAAGATTTTATTACTTTTCAGGTTGCGCACTTCATGTATTCATTAAAAAGAAAAATATCAGCTCTACTTATTTAGAATTATAGGGAGGACAGAGCTGGAGATTGTCATTATACTTTGCATTGAACTCGGTGAAGGGTTAAAGTTGATGTACGATATCTATATATTTTATATACTTATTTATTTTATTGAGAATGATGGACTTTATTGCAGAATACACTTTCTGCCAATACTGTTTCATTTTACTCATTATTTCATTTTGAATTTTTAAAAGCTATCTGTTGATCAAATGTGTTGATAATGTGTTGCATTCAAGTTGACTGATGTAGTTGGTTATTTAAAGCTGTGATACTTATTATTATATTATTGTTTTTTTTGGGTTTTTTTATTGTTTAAGATAATAGCCCCTTTACAAAATTTTGTTTTTTCCCCTCCATAATTGACCAGAGCAAAATTTAACACCGCTGCTCACAAAAGACATTTTATTGTCTCTGATGTTATTAATACAGTGCATTTTTATACCCTTACCTAGCTTAATTATTGTAACAACATAATTTATTTCACTCTAAAGTCATTTAGCAGGCCTCCCACTTATACAAATAAAACCAGTATATACAAGATTGGGGGGAGAGGACTAAATTTTGTCCTATTTCGATTTCATTTCCTCTCCTGAATTCATTTTTTAAAACCAGAATTATTTTTTTAGAAAACTTGATGGTACTTTTTTTTTCTGTGGTCACCAATAGATTTGTGTCTATACTTTATGTGCCCTAAAGCATTTTTATACAATGATAAATATTAAGGCAGTCAGTAAATCTTACAGTTGGGATTGGCAACGGTGACTGTGATTTTTTATTCCAAATTCATCTTCCCCCCTCCCCTCCCCGGGAGAAAATACATGTTTTATGTATGTTGCTTGTGTCGTGTCTATGCCATGCTCTAAATGAAAGTTTTAAACTTAGTAAATAAAATGAACTGAGAAAGAAGTTTTCTTGAAGTTTATTTAGTCAATTTCTCCCTTCGCTCCTAGCTTTTCTCATTGCTTCTTCTTTTACTTTATGGGTTGTTTGAATCCGTCTATTTTGTTATAACGAGTTTTGGAGAATGCTGTAATTTTAATAAATGAAATATTCATTCTTAGCACATTTAGTCACACTTACCATATATAACAGCCCTTATAATGTTCAAAGTAGGATTATATGATTGTATATTAAAGCAAAACTGAATACAATAATTATGTAATTCTTGGGCTGTAGTCGAAAACAGATTCAGACCTGGCTACTGTTACGATGGATTCGTAAATATACGATTATTTGATAAATAGAAATATATTAGTCTCTTTATTTCAATAAAAATTATGAGTAGGAGAGCTTAGTTTTAGATCACGTTTGTTAAGTGGGATTTAATCATGGAAAGGGTAAAGTAAATATAAGTCATGGTGATTACTATTTTCCCTGTTTTAGACTGTGAATATTTAAAGTTTCAGCTTGGCGGGTACGGAGATATCAAAGCTTTGCCATTTAATTTCACTGCCAAGTTTCCACTGTTTCAATATTTAATGAGATTCACCTTTTATTGATTTGTCAATTTTCCCTTTATATATTCTTTTTTTTTTCTTTAGTTAATTTTAACCAGTTAATATATCTGAATTGAGTCATTATATTTTGATGTTGTCATGGAATAATCTGATTGAATTGGTTGGTTACTCAGATTTTAATATTGTACTTATTCAATTTCTTGCCTTCTATGTTGTCTTTATATCCCCTGTCTAGTTTGTCAGTTTTTAATTTTAATTGTTTTTATTTTGATGAACAGTATTTATGGTAATGGATTTCAGATTTAATATATAGTTTTGTTTCTTTGTTTTAAAAAAAGGAAACAACAAAAAATACTTGTCCATATCTCCATACAAGCACCTTTTTCTATGATATGATATAGTTGTTCCTCAACATATATATATTGTATTTTGAAACTTTTTGTATACATGAACATTTGCAATAACTGATAAGTGAAAATCTGTGAAACTTGACTTTCTTTCAAGTCATAATTTTTTGGATATTATTACAACCGAGCTGTTTTCTCTTTCACCAACGAAACAGTAACTGCTATTTGAAGAGTTAATTGAGCCTGAATGGCACAACTCTTACAGATCTGCCCACTTTAACAGATTTAATCAGTATATTAATTTTTTTATTAAGCCAAAACTGGCCAAATTAGGATTTTTTTCCATCCAGATTCAGATTTTAAACCAACTTTATAGAGAGAAAACAAAAGTGAAAATATTATTTTTGTAAGAAATGAATGTATGCCAAATTTGAATACCCTACATCAATTCCAAAGCATTTTCAAATTATAGTTAATAGAAATAAGAGTGGAAATTGTGTGTTATGGATTGATATAGATTTTTTTCCCCTTTAACCAGTGAATTGCAGTACTCTGGTAAAACTGGTATTTACAGATTTGTCCAGAAAACTCGTCCCTCAAATATCAATCAATTGTAAATGACTGTCATCTTGGCAAAAAATATCAAACCTGGGACCTTGCGGGATCCTTTGGATAGGATGCTAGTCTATCGCAAAATCCTTTCCACCAGATCTAACAGACCCAGCTACCCAATCACTGCTAGGTGGACAGGGGGTCAGAAAAAAAAATTCTCGATCTTGGTCCCTTTCCATGTGAAGTGAATGCTCTACTTAAATGAGCTATCAGAACCCCCAATGTCACATAAAGCATAAAGAAAAATAGAAGAAAAGTATTCCCCCAAAAAATCAACCCACTCAACTAGGGATAGAATCTTAGACCTTCTGATTATAAGTCAGATGTGCTACCCAAATTTTCACTTTGATTCACTCTTTCTGAACGCAAATGCTTTATTATAAGGTCTATTAGAGTGACCTTCAATCTCCACCTTACGCTCAAAAGCTGCAATATTTTTTAAAATATATGTAATTTGGTCTGATTTAGTCCTAGGTTAGTGATTTTTGTCTGAATTTCAATCTTTGTCAATCATTTTAATTAATGTCTCCTTTGTGACTTTTCCTTCTGTCGCTTCATAAGTATTATTTTAGTTTTTATTTTGTTATGAGTTGCAAATTTGGAGAATTTCATACATCTCAATCTCATCTTTTAGCAAATGACCAAGATTTCTATTTGTTTATTTTTCTTAATATTTTCCACCTCTGTTTTTGGATTATGATTTCATTTGGTTGAATGTTCCAACCACTTTTATGTAGTGTTCAAAATTGTGAAGATTGGCTGGAGTCTTCTGACCTCCCATGGTGGGTGGATAGGTCACTTTTGTCTTGTATACCCTATAATATCTGTTTTCCCTTTCCATGTTCTCTCTGTCTTTGATCTGGATTGAGATTGCTTGTTGTTTTTTTTCCTGGTCCTCATGGGGATCTTTAGTGGAGAGGGAAGCAGTCAAATGTATAGTTCATTTTTTGAGAGACAATATTTTTTTCCTTGTAAATCATCTCTCTGTTATGTATTATGAACTATCATATTTTTATTTTATTTTTAGAAATATGCTGTACTTAGTAAATATTTGAGTAGTGTATCCTTCATAGCAGGTTCCTTTGCTTGTGGATGGATGAGATTTATTGGTAATGTCAAAATAGGCAGATTGATGAGGTTGTTTCGGAATCCTTTGTTTCCTATTTGAACTAGTCCCCTTTGTCTGACTTTTTCTTTGATGGTTTTAACTTCAGATTTAGAACTTTTCCTCAATCGTCTTCCTTTTTTATTGGTGCGGAAATGGCCTACAAGTGTCGCAAGCACTGTAAATCTCTTTAAAACAAGCAAACAACAAACAAGATTGTGAAGAATGTGTGCTTGAGGTTGTATGTAATATAACATTTTTTAATGACAATTATGATAAAAGCTTAAAAAACAGATCTCCTTCTATTCTCTTCATTACTTAAGATAACATTTTGTCATTCGTTTATCTATGATATGTATTGTAGATAATGGTTTGATGACTGTCATCATATTATGTCAGTCTCTTTATGTACATGTGTATATAGTTTTTACTCTTCTCTAAGCAGTAGGTTGCGGGTGGTTGGATGGGAGCATCACCCTTGAATCATATACCTATGATGTTCGCATGGGTGTACGATCCGATAGTGATGTCGTTTCTTCTTCTCTTTACTGCCTATCCTGCTTCTTTGGTTTGTGATTGTATTTTTGACAGGGGATATTTTTTTTTCTGTAAATCTTCTGCCTGTTTGTTCTTGGTTATTTATAATTTAGCTTATATCTTTAGGTTATGATTTTGATTTACATTTGTACTATTTTTGTTAGATTTCTTGTTTTTTTTTGTTTCAGCGGTCTCTCATATAACCTCATTTGTGTTGGAAGAGACCTAAAGCAATAAACAGAAACAGAAAATAAGCAGTAGGTTGTGAGGACTTTTCTGAGGTACAATTAATGACAATAAACGTATATATTATCAATTATCGTAGAGATTTCCTTCGGTGCAACTTCTGTAAATCAAAACGTTGGGTGTTTGACTTGGAGTTAGGAAATAACTGGTGGCTATCTCTCCACTCCATACCACGTTGCAAATTGGAAGACCTTAATTTAGTTGATGATATTGAAATTACTGATTTTCGACCAATCGACAACATTGAAAGTAGGAATACACCAATTATTCAAACTCTCATGTGTCTCAAATGAGTGTTTATCACCTATTATGAAAGAATTTGGGTTTCTTATTATTTGTTTTTTTAATTAAACTTTACCACAATGTAAGTAAAATATAGTGTTAACAGGTCCCACTATTATTATAATGTGTCTGTTGTGTAGAGTGTAGATGGTAGGTTTGTTCATGTTGATTCACAGAGCAGCAACACGAAGGGAGAAAAAATAGTCAGTGCAGCTTCCTGAAAATGGCACTACGTAATATGACATTGTTACCATTATCGTCTGTTACATAATGTCTTATGATGTTTCATAATCCTTTTTCTTTTAACTTTCAAATGTTCTTTTTCTCAACAACGATGAAATGGACGTACACACACAAATTTACGTAAACTTACACAAACAGACACAGACACAAACACACGAAATTATTTAAATTTGTAATTTCCCATTTCACAAGAGAGGAGGAAGGGGGGGGGGGGGGTGGAGAAAGGATATCATATGTCTCATTTAAAACATTGGCCCCCACTCCCTCCCCTCCCCTCTTCCTCGCCACTTGGTGGAGTTCCCAACCTCCCATAGTGGGCAGGGAGGTACTTCTTGCGTCTTCTATCTCCCTGTGCTTTAATTGCAATTCTAGAACTTTTTACTATCCCATCTTCTTCCTTTTTACTGGCGCTGATATGACCTTAATGTGTTGCAAGCGCCGTAAAACCCTTAAAAACAAACA
Source organism: Berghia stephanieae (assembly GCF_034508935.2). Taxonomy (NCBI): domain Eukaryota; kingdom Metazoa; phylum Mollusca; class Gastropoda; order Nudibranchia; family Aeolidiidae; genus Berghia; species Berghia stephanieae. Next base: position 29,886,615 of record NC_088365.1, read on the forward strand.
AAACAACAAAGTTAATTAAGGTCATGTCAATCAATGGACACATCTTGTAAATCATCTCTCTTTTATGTATTATTATATATGTTATTTTAAATGTATAATGTAAGCATTTGAGTGTATTCCTCTTTGTTGGATTTTGTGCTTGTGTCTGGATGAGACTTATAGGTGATCTCAAACTAAGTACATTGGTGGTATGCTTGCTCTTGGAATCTACATCTGATCCCTATTTGTTCCCAGTTCGCCTTTGTCTTACTTTTTCTTGGGTGCTTTTATTGTAATTCTATAACTTTTTACAATTCCATTTTCTTCCTTTTTACTGCCGCTGATATAACCTAAATGTGTTGCAAGCGTCGTAAAACCCTTAAAAACAAAACAAAACATCTTATCCCTGGCATTGGCTGTGGTCTTCTGATCTTCCATGGTGGGCGGAAAGGTCACTTTTGCTGTGTCTTCTACACGTACATCTAGTTTCCCTTTCCATGTTGCTCTCTGCCTTTGTTCTGGACTGTGATTGCTCATTTGTTTCTTGGTCCTTGCTTGGATCTTTAGCTGAGAGGAAAGCAATCAAATGTAAGTTCCTTTTTTTGAGAGATGATATTCCCCCCCCCCCCCCCCCCCCCCCCCGATAATTCATCTCTCTGCGATGTACTATTATTGCTTTAGTTTTGAATATTTTGTATGTACTTTGAAAGTATTCGAGTATATCCTTCATAGCAGGATCCCTTGCTTGTTCCTGGACGGAACTTTTAAATAATACCAAAATAGTTATATTTTGTATCAATGTATTTGTTGGATTGCTCGTGGATTCTCTGTTCTCTTTTTGAGCAGTCCCCTTTGTCTTACTTTTCTTTGGTATTTTCACTTCAGATATACAACTTTTCTCCTTTTCTTCCTTGTTACTGGTGCTGACATGTGACGAAAATGTCGCTAATGCCCTAAAACCCATAAAATCAAACAAACACTATCTCTGGCAATGTTGATTAATTACCATTCTTAAATTTGTGGATTTTCCAAAATTGGCAGCGTTTAACATAGGTAGTGTAAGTCATTATTGCAAAATAGAAATACAAATCTCAAGATCTTATTTCAAATTATTTTTCTATTAATTGTAATGATTTACTTTGCTGTTCCCGAACAGTTACTTGCATTTCCTCTTTCATTTCCTTCAATTTCTTTTTTTTTTTGATTGAAATGATTTTTGATACAGATAACTTAGAATTGGTTCGTAATGAATAGGATGAACAGAAACAAAGACCCAAAAAATGAAAAATTACTCTCGAAAGTGGTGATGTCAAAATGTATGCTCTGCGTTGGATGTGTCTGTTCTTTCGACACTTTAATTTTGTAACTGACGCTGAAATGGTCTTATAGCGCCATAGGCAAAAAGCATTAAATTATTTGAAGACAATAATTCAAAACAAAACAAGCAAAAAAACAGCTCTTGGGTGTGTTCTCTGTTTTTATTTTCTCTGACCCATTTTTTAATCTTTTCTCATGGGTGCTTATAAACGCAGATGATATCTCTCATTGTCTCTCTTTTTAGTGGCGCTGAAATGATAGAAAAATGTCGCAAGCACCTTAAATTTTTTTTAAAATATACAAACAAATGGTGTGATTGTTTGGGTTGTGTGTGTGTGTGTGTGTGTGTGTTTGTGTGTGTGAATGTATGTGTGTGTGAATGTGTGTGTGTTTTGGGTCATTTCATAATTTCTCTAATATTTGGCTATAAATGTAGACCTAATCATTTTTACCAAGGGTCCATAATGCGTCAAGTTATTTCGTCCAGTTATTTCGTCGACACTGCCATATTGACAAAAACTGTAACATATGATGGCAGGTGAAAGTAAAATTGAACCCCGTCTGTTTTAAGTTAGTTAGAATGACAATATTATTGGCAATGATTTAATACATGCATATTATCTAAGTCTACCTTTCCGATGTAATGTTATGTTATTTTTCTCCTTGCAATGATGTTACACGTACCATGCATTTCAAATTATTCATTAAAGAAGGTATGTGCAGTTAGTCATGTCAAAATCAAAATTGTGTTGTTTTGTGTGTGAATTGCATTTTGTATAGAGTTGTGTGGTTGAAGTGATTGTCTATCACGTATTGATTTATTTATGGCTTAGGTATATTTAAAACTTTCAATAGAATATACATTTTGTATATTTTTGTTCTTTTTTTTTCATATATATAATTTAGATTTGAAAAATGAAACTAGACATGTAAATAGACAGTTTATTTGTTATTTTGATTCCTTGCCTTGTTTCAATATCTCTATACCCAATATCTCTGGGTGGGGTTCTTGGCCTCCCATAAAGGGCAGGGAGGCACTTACTGTGTCTTCTATACCCCTATGTCTGTTTTCCAAATTGCTTTCTGTCTTTGTCTTGGAATGAGATTACTTGCTTTTGTCCTTTCCCTTGTCGGAGTCCCTGGCTGTGGGAGTAATAGTCAAATATATTATAGTTATAGTTTTGGGAGGTGATATTTTTTCCCTTGTAAATCATCTATCTGTTATGTATTTGTCATATATATTTGTTGTTTTGAATGTATAATGTAAGCATTTGAATGTGTTCCTCCTAGTGGGGTCCTCTGCTTGTGGCTGGATGAGACTTTTAGGTGATCTCAAACTATGCACAACGATAGCATGCTTTTGAAATCTAAATGTATTCCCGATTTGTACCATTCCCTTTTGTCTTACTTCTCTTGTGTGCTTTTAATTGTAAAACTAAAATTTGTGTACCATCCCATTTCTTCCTTTTTACTGGCGCTGAAATGACCTAAATGTGTCAAAGCGCCGTAAAACCCTTAAAGACAAACAAACGAATAAACAAACAATATCTCTATTAATTACCAAAGGTGGGATACTCAGAGCAACTATTTGCAAAATGCAAACAGTTCTTATGTAGCCTGGTCGCAAATATGGGAGCCCTAGCTGCTTTATCAATGTAACGTCTAATTTGTTGCAAGATCTTTTTCGACTGCAGCTAATACTGGCTTCGAATCGAATCCTTCCCTCCATCTCACTGTTCACGCATTTGTGATTGGGTAGCATAGTAACCTTTAAAATGGGCAATTTTAAGATTTTGCCGGGACCCCCCCCCCCCCCCCCCCCCCCCCCCCGTAAATAAATAGGCCTGGAGCAAGGCAGTAAATGACGTCATTCACAGCCGGCATTTCACTCTTTTACCAGTGACCTCTTCCCTTTCCCGCCCAAATAGATGAATAAATTTATAAATAAATGAATACAATTGTTATTCCACGAATTATGATAATGGTAAACAGTAATGTGTTGCCCTAATGGTGACACGATTTGTACATGTGTGAATAAATTAATGTTTCAATACAGCCACTTGTATGACTTTGTGAATTCAGTTACAGTAGCTCTGTGGCAAGGATAATGCTCCTTTGGGCTGGGGATAGTTGGCACTCAGGAGCTGGTGGATTAATCTCTCCATAGCCTTCTGGATGGGGTTCCTGACCTCTCATAGTGGACAGTGAGGCACTTACTGTGTCTTCTATCCCCCTATATCTGTTTTCTAACATGCTGCCTGTCTTAGTCTTGGGGTGAGATTACTTGGTTTTGTCCTGACCCTGGCCGGAGTCCTTGGATGCGAGGGACAGTCGAATGTATAGTTATAGTTTTGGGAGATGATATTTTTTTCCCCTTGTAAATAATCTCTCTGTTATGCATTATACCTATTGTTTTCTTTATATTATATATGATTTGTAAAAAAACATTTGAATGTATTCCTCTTAGTGGGGACCTGTGCTTTTGTCTGGATGAGGCTTTTAGTGATCTCAAACTAAGTGTTGATATTGTGCTCTTGGAATCTACATCTGCTTCCTATTTGAACCAATTCCCCTTTGTCTTCCTTTTCCTTGGGTGCTTTGATTGTACTTCTGGAACTTTTTACTATCCCATTTTCTTCCTTTTTACTGGCGCTGATATGACCTTAATGTGTTGCAAGCGTCGTTAAACCTTTAAAAAAAAAAACAAAAAAAAAAAACATTTTTCTTATATTGCTCTTTGTTCTTTTTAGTTCATTTAGTTTTACTTCTTTTGTTTTGTATAAACATTGTCAGTGTCGAGAAACCACCAAAGTCTGACGTACATGACTTTCTTTAGTTAATCTTCTTTATCTGTAAAGAAAGTACTTGGCTTTGTGAGTGCTTTAGTGGTGATATTACTTTTCCAAGCGGACACAAAGTCAGAAATGTGACCCACCGTCTCAAATCGGTATTATGTCGAGATGAAAGGGATCCCCAAAAAGGAATTTAGAATTGAAACGATAAGTAATACGAATTTTAAAAGTGTTTTCCAAAGTAAGAAATTGCATTTACTCTCCAACATACAGAAAATGAATTCATCCAAAGTTTCATTTTTGTGTATGTAAACTCAGTTTCCTGTACCTAGTTCATCCCGTCATAATGCCACTTTGAGGCGATGGGTCACAAAGGTTTCTGTCCCCTAGACTAGACACACGGATAGGACTGTTCTTGGAATCAAGCTCTTCTGTTTCATTTGAACTAGTAATCCGTGCCTTACTTTTTCTTGAATACTTTAAGTGCATATTTAGACAATAATCTTACATAATTTATAAGCTTGCTAGACCTTTTTTTTTTTTTTACATGCACTAAAATTATTTTAATCTGTTACAAGCTCAGATCCACCCTTCACATACACACACACACATACACACACAAGTTGAAATAAGAAAAACAGACAAATGACATGACGACGAGACCTGACTTTATTCCAAATCATAAAATCACCCATTATTTATCCGGTGTTGATGTTTACCTGCTGCCCGTTAAGATCAATATAACAAAAAAAAAAAACAGTGACAGATATAATCGAACATCGCGTAGAAAAGGTTAACTCATACGAGTTCGTCAGTGCCGTTTGCATGTAGATAAGAAAGCCTTAACCATATCTGACCCAATTAACGATTAACTTGTGTTGAGGGTGTAAATTCGCCGATCCTTTGATTCCACACGGTGACAAAATGACATTCGTTTAGTGCCTTATTCATCGTGATTTGTTGACATAGGGGAAACCCGAAACATCAAATAAATGTCTCTGTGATTTAAATTGGTTTAAGTTTCTATTCTATTTTTATTTTCAACGTTAATTTTATTAAACACATAACCTACGTAAGGGACACGTCGATAGTATATGGCAAGTCATTCGCCTTTCGATCGGAAAGTTGTGGGTTCAAATACCAATGAAGACTCAGAATTCTCTCATAATTTGGTTATGTCTCGAATAATATCGCAAATTGTTTTTAAACGGACATTTTAAAGCTGTACAAAATATAATTATGTGTTGAAAATGGTGGTAAAAAAAGATTGGACCATCTATAATTCTCGGAAGAGTAAACTTGGTGTCCTGAGAGAAAATACATCTGTTGCATTTCCAGTTGGTAGCCATTAGTCAATACATTATTCCAGCTTAATTGTGTTGGGTATTATAAAATAAGAACACAGTAGAAGTCCTAAGATGTTCATTAATCACACCATATAAACAATACATTTAACGTTTGACAAAACAATGTTGTTAACAAGGCAGTGCATTTCCCCTGACTACCAGGTACAAATAAAGATGATAAAAAAATGATAGTTTGAGATAAATCCTGTTTCGTCGTTAAAGGGTTAAATGGTGCATTAAAATGCTGTTAAGTTATGAATAGTAAAAGATCTTTAGTCGTACACAGTGTAAGATTTACAGTCGTGTAGATACTAAAATGGCGTCCATAAATAATATCCACAAATCTCCTTTAAGCTTTGGAGCGTTTTTGTGTTTCGTCGTCGCTTTTAGCGAAGGGAGCATTTGGGACGATCCTTGTCAACAACAATCGATTGTAAGGTGAGGTGAACGGATAGATTATCCCATTAATTATCCAATGACAACCTTTCACCCTTATTTAAAATTAAGCTAATTTTTTTCTTCCGCCGACGTAAAGTTATCTCTGGAGTGCCGCAAGAAAGCGCCGTGTGTTGATCGAAGTGACTTTCTCTTGGTCGCTCAGCGCAGCTAACGTGTGATTTTGATGTACCCGGTACCCGAAGATTCAGGGGGCTGTCCAGTTTGTAACAGACCAGATTTGTCACAGGCTCCAGATTAGTCCAAGTAGGCCTTAGATAATTTCTTTGCTATCCTTTGTTAGACTGTAAATCTGATGAACAAAATGATGTACAATTAGATGTCCTGCATATAAAATATAAGAAACTAACATACCCCTTTGACTGTTCTACTGAATATGTCTCTATGTTTTTTGTTTTTTGTTGGTAATCATAGCTGTACTACTTGCCTATATATGCAGCGAGTTGTGTTAGGTTAAATCCTACTATGTGAGCAATAGGACCAATATTCAGGTTTTCGTCAAAACAAGTCCTTAATCACATGATTTGTTGCTGTCCAACGATTGGATATTTCTTTATAAATGTAAATACGTTTTGTTTCTGAAAGTTGTTAACATACCCATGAGTTAAGCTGAACAAAATGACCTAGACATGTCTATTATGATGAGTATTTTGAAAACTTTAAACATTTCACTATGTGGGTCACGTTGAGCACATTTTGCAATGTGATGATCACTGACTCGAGAACATGGAAAGGTAATATAGATCGTCCCCATTAGATGCACGTCGGTTAAATGCCTTTTAATGCGTCAACAAAATTTTGATTTTTTCTATTCATTTACAATTCATTCATTCATTCATTCATTCATTCATACATTTATTTTAATTCAGCCTATTTGACGACAAAGATCATTTAGCGACGCTCGATCTCAACAAAATTTGTGAAAATGGCACCGTGGATTGGCATTACCCCCAAGGCTCCCTTCATCTATCCCTCGACAAGGGGGTCAACTCTAGATTTACCTTCTGTATGGTAATGGTAGAATCATGGGTAACCTACCACGGCGGATTTACAGATCTGACCGATGGACGGAATGTCAAGATGGCCATGCCTTCCACTGGTAAGAATAGATCTAAGAGATGCCAACAGTAGAGGCAAAGATTGTACCGCTATTCGACCTTTGTGTAAGAGGAACAACATGAACTTGCCTCAAACTTTACCCCACTGATAGATAGATAGATAGATAGATAGACAGTTAGATAAATTATATATATAGATAGCTTGATAGATGATAGATACATCGGTAAAAAATAAATAGAAAATGGATATATCGAAACAAAGTGGATGAAGACAATGGAGTCAAAAGGATAAGAGTTATGAAATTTACGGGGTATTTTTGTTTGTTTGTTTTTTGTTTTTGTTTTTTGTTGTTGAAAATTTAAGACACACAACTCACTCCTCTGAATTTAGACATTTGCACTCTAGCTTAAGTACTAGCCCTCCCTGTAATAATAATAACACTAATAATAATAATAATAATAATAATAATAATAATAATAATAATAATAATAATAATAATAATAATAATAATAATAATAATAATAATAATATCTTTATTGTCAATTTAGGCAACTTTTCATTTGGTTTCAACATATTATACATATATATAAATTATAAAACAAAAACCATGAAATAATAGTGCTCAACTTTAGTATAAAAGGAGCTATTTATAAACATTTGAAATATAATTAAGATAGTTTGACTTCTACAACGTTGTTATCGAGCGTTGCTCTCATCAGAAGTGGAAGTGGAAGTAGATTGTTGTGTTTTCGAAAACACAACAATCTACTTCCACTTCCACTTCCTGATGAGAGCAACGCTCGATAACAACGTTGTAGAAGTCAAACTATCTTAATTATATTTCAAATGTTTATTATACATATACATATATATATATATATATATATATATATATATATATATATATATATATATATATATATATATATATAATATAAGAGAGAGAAAGAAAGAGTGAGAAAGAGAGACGGATAGATAGAGAGAGTTTGTGTGTGTGAGAGAGAGAGAGAGAAAGAGAGAGAGAGAGAGAGAGAGAGAGAGAGAGAGAGAGAGAGAGAGAGAGAGCGACAGGTTACAATAACGATTCAAACTTTAATTTAAAAAAAAATCAATATACCATAATCAGGCAATGTCTAATAACAGATAATATATTATTCTTTTCATTTAGTACTCTTACTGGTGAGGGTGTAAAAGAGTTTTTGTATCTGTTAGTTTTAGTTTTAATGCCTTCAAAACGTCTACCAGATGGTAACAACTTAAATAAATAATGTAAGAGGGGGAGGGGGGGGGGGGAATGAGAGGGTTGGGTAAGTGTAGAATTTGCTATTCTGAGGATCTTTTCTGGTGGAGTTGAGATACTCTTTAAAAAAATTACAACCAACGATTTTCCCAGCAATATTTATTATATGTTAGATTTTATTCTTTTCTTTCACTCCACAGTTACCATCGTAATACCAAAGGAAATTACACTTCTTATAAGCGAGTTATACATTAGGATCATTGTCTTTTCATTAATTTCAAAAGATCTAAATTTCAGAGATGCAATCTCTGCCCCACTTTTTTGTTAATAAAATATATCTGTTTTTTGAAAGTGAGAGATTTGTCAATATGCACTCCGAGGTACTTCAATTCATCTACTACTTCTACCTCCTCGTTTTTGATATTTAGTTTCACATGTTCATTTTGTTCTTTAAGTGCAATGTCAAAAATCAGTTCTTTTGTCTTTGTGATATTTAACTGAAGCATATTAACTAGACCATTTAGTGAATAAATCAACTTGATCAAAATATTTATTTATGCTATCATCATAATGGTTGAGAAGACCTACAGTCGCTTTGTCGTCAGCTTATTTGATTATTTTGCAGTTTGAATGGAGTGGTCAACAGTCATTGGTGCATAAAATGTATAGAATAGGTGACAATACACACCCCTGGGGACATCCGTTTGATAGTGTTCTCTCATTTGAGAGCTTTAACACAAGGAGGACTCTTTGAGGTCTTTTATCAAGGAAGTTTTAAATCCATTTCAAAATCTTCCAATCTCTTGTAATTTGTTAATTAATAATTGTGAGTTCATAGCATTAAAGGCTGATGAGAAATCTACATAGAGGATTCTGTCATAATTTCCCGATACTTTGTTTAGGTTGGATGTTAAAGTCTAGTTTAGAGTCACAGGGGCATCGTCAACTACCTGTGAGTGTGTATATGCAAATTGGAGTGGATTCAATGTTTTGTTAATTTCATTGAAAAGAACACATATTATTATTTTCTCCAGACATTTCATGGTGATGGATGTCAAAGCAACAGGTCTGAAATTTACGGACTATTTTCAGGATTATTCTCGAAATTATAAACTAACTCAACACTCTAATTCAAAAGCAAAAAGTACATACATTATTTCTTCAGTAAAACGAGCTTTACAAAACTGCATTAACTTCTTATGACTATAACAAAGATTGATCTTCAAATTTTCTGATGTACAAAACATGTCTGAAAAAGAAAAAAAGTTCGCTGAATCGTAACAAATGTGACGATTTTCCTGTAGCCGGTAATATTGAATTTTAAGCGTCAGGGTCACGCTGACATAATATCACTTTGAGAAGATTGATCGCACATTTACGAATTGTTCTTTTTTGTTAGACATATCAATTGAGCTATCTCAATGAACCCTACTTATTTCTTGCCAATAAGAATTGAACGTAAAGCCATGGTCTAATCTTTATCATAAAATCGAATCATTAATTTTTTTTCTTCGTTATCCATTGTTGACGTTTCCTAAAGATATGAACTTTCATGCCCAATATAATACAAATTTCACCCAGTTTCCACCATGTCAAAAAACATAAGGAAGTCGTAACCTGCTAAACAAGTTTTAAAAAATTTTTTAGAAAAAAGT
>NC_088365.1:29901458-29911458 GCF_034508935.2 Berghia stephanieae
CGTAACAGGGATCCTTGGATACAGGAAAGTTTCTAACAGGTGGGTCTCACGAATGTTGACAAGTGACATGAAAAAGAAACGATAAACAATTTGCTTCAAATTGTTGCAAAGGTATGAAGGCGAAGGTGGTGCCTTTATTCAGCAAATAGGCACTAGAGACGAGTCATGGGTCCATCATTATGACCCAGAGAGCAAACGCCAGTCAAAGATAAACCGACACAAGAACTCTCATTGTCCAAAAAAAAAAAAGTTAAAAGTTTTGGCGTCGGCTAGAAAAGTGCTGGTCACGATTTCTGGGACTTTGAAGGTGTTGTTCACATGGTATTTTTGGAACAGGCCAAAACAGTGAATTCCGATCATAATGTTGATACGCTGGAAAAACTGAGAGCCGGACTGAAAAGAGTGCGACCCCAGAAACATGCGATATTGCAACACAATAACGCTCGACCCCACACGAGTCAACAGACCCAAACCGCACTGAGGAAAATGGATTTCTCCACCTTGTCACATCCACCCCACAGTCCCAACCAAGCATCTTCAGACTTCTCCCCCCCCCCCCCCCCCCTCCTGAATTGAAAGAGTGCCTCAAAGGAAACCACTTTGAAACCGACAAAGACGCGAAGGCTTGTCTCCGATCCTTGTGTATAAAATAAAGGAAGTCCGTTTTTTTACCGACGGGATGCGCCAAATGGTGCGGCGTTGGCTGCTCTGTGTTGGTTGTTAAGGTGACTAGGTAAAAAAATAAAGAAAGCAAAATAAAGCTAAAATTTCAAGCTTTCTTTTGGTGGATTGTTTAACGAATGACTTCTAAAAATGAGGGAGCTACTACGGAAATTGCAAAGCTTTTCAGCCAACCCTCGTATATATAATTTAGATATCACATTGAAAACAGTAGACTTGGATACATAGAGTGATGAAAACTAAAATCTCAAATTTCTGATCACTTTTGATTTTAACTAACTTTTTATCACCTAGGTCATCCATACGTGTTTTTACAGGGTAAAGCAGTTAACTGGTTAATCCAGAATGAATTGACGGAATAAATGAATTTGCCCGAGACAGGATTTGAAAAGGACCTGTAGTTTGTTCTCTTGTCAATGATTTGGCTCTATGTTTGTGACTGATGGCTCATTCACGTAGTTATTGAGGATTTATAATAATTTTTTATTGTGATGTATGGAATTGTTTTTCTAAAATATTTTTATTGTTGCGGGATCCAATTTGTTGGTTCTGGAGACAATAATAAAATTGCAGATTGCAGAGATGTGAAACTTAAATTCTGATTGGCATTTTTATCACACAGTTTAGGTTTCATATCTCTGCAATCTGCAATTTTATTATTGTCGTGTTAGATGTTCCACGCGTATTCAAAACTGGTACATTATTATGTTATGTAAATGGTTTAGACACATTTGATATCAGATTCTTTGAGATAGACCTAACATGAGATGAAAATATTTCAAAGATTGGTGAAGATTTTGAATCCACAACTTTAGGAAAGAGAGTGATACGAAGTCATAGAGGACCCAGCTGAACAAATGCCAGGTAACACCCAACACTCGCAAACACCGGATAGTATCACACGCTTCCTTACAAAACACGGAAAACATGTGCCAACATGAAAACAACGGGAACTAAAAGAATCAGTGGCATGTCGCAACTGCCAAGGGGAACCACATCGTCCCTAATTGCAGAACTGAATGACGAGCATTGCTAGTGGTTAGGAGACGATTCTTAGACCAGATGGAATTGGTCAACAGATTCCAGCGGGAGGTGTAGCCATGTTGGTCTAATAACTATATGGTTATATTGTTGTCTTTGTTGTAACCGAAATGATCTCAACCTAATGCAATATTAAATGTTAAACTAAGCCCATTCAGTTATAAGACCTGTGTCCAGGCATGGTGCATACAGACAATCTTAGAAATTCGATACAAGTGTTTTGAATTTGAAAGACTGAAATGCTGTTTCTTGTAAATTAAAACCACAAGAGGAAAAAATCCGACAAAACATTAAAATTCTATGTAATACTTTTCAGTTTTGAATAATATGAATGGTGAAGACACAATGGAGACCTTCTGAGCACAAGGAATCTAAGTCCATGTTTGAATAAAACGGAGTTAGATCCCTTGTTGTCGGAGGTCTTCATTCATTTTCAATCAGGTCTCATGATGAGCTTTTGAACGACAGGATCGGGTGAACCATTCCCGCTGAGTTCTAGAGTAAATTACCACAGTTACTTTAATAAATTGTCTTTTAAGTACACCGAACATGATCGTGTTTCGATCAGTTGAAACCAAAAACAAATAGTGACCTCTGCCTTTTTTCAAGAAATGGCGTCTCTACTTGTCAAGTGTGCAAGTTATCACTTTGAAGATGAAAGTTTTTAATCCTGAAAAAAAAATGTGCTACGTACATCACGTGATAAAAAAAAATAAAATAAAAAAAGAGCCAAGAGACCAACTGTCTCCATAAGTAAAGAATTGCATAATTGTATCACAGTAGTACCACCAACTGCTGTATCTTGACTTGTGTCAAGAAAAAAAAAAAGAGAAACAAAAAGTAAAAAAGAAAAGAAAGAAAGGAAGAAAGAGGAAAAACAGACGTGTTTATGGTCGAGTGGTAGTGACAGTGTCAGTGTGGCGTACTGTAACAATCCCAAGCGATGTTAAACTTCACCCCCCCCCCCCCCCCCCAAAGGGACAGAGATCGATCCCTGGTGCAGTCGAGATTATTTTCTGATCGCCCCCCCCCCCCTTCTTCTTGTCCATCCAGCAGTTGATTGGGTCTTTTTCGATCTGGCGGAAAATATTTCACGATAAACTAGCGTTCTATCCAAAAGGAGCAAGCAATTGCTATTGTCCTTTAATGCTATAGAGACCGTGATAACCTCCCGCTCCATGGGCCTACTGGCTCTGAAGGACTACTTTGTAGTCTAGTAATAATAAATTTCCTTTATACATCTCTAAGAGGAAATTTTTCTTTAGGATCTATTCCAAGAGAAGACTGGAATAATCCAGGCGTCAGCCGCAGTCCAGAGCAGCGAAGTGACCTAAGACTAGGTGACTTGCTCAAGGTCACACGGCTAGTAGGTACCTTTCGGGTACGAAGCAAAGACCATACCGCTGAGCCATGCTGTAAGACTTTTAGCCTGTGAACTTCTGATCCCGGCTTCGAGTCTCTTTGTGGGCGATGCAAGGTTGAGTCCATAGAAAAAAGGCTCTTAACGCACATTTTGTCATTAATTCTCATGTGTAAAATGAATACCTGGCCAGTAACATTGTTGTCTTTGTCGAAAAAAAATAACTCAACATAAACGTTTGCAAAAGAGTATATGTTAAAAACCATTTTAAAGCACTTCGAGCAAATTCAGCGGATATCGCATAAGATTTATGAAGGTTTAGTAATATACAGTTTATAATTTAGATTTTCCTCACTCAACTTTGGTTCAGAGTATTTTTTCTCTCCGCATTATTTTGTTTTTAAAGAGAAAATTATTAGTCATGAAATGCTCTGTGATTTGTCATATATTATTTAACCAGTTAACTGCCGTCTCTGGAAAGATCGTATTCTAAAAATTGGCCAGAAAACTTGTCTTTCAAATATCGATCGATTTAAACGACCCTCATCTTTGCAAACATTCTTAAACCGGGGACCTCGCGAGTTAACTGGCTCTCTCGAGTTCACCTGAACCATTCATATGAACTCGAGAGAGTTATTAAAGAGATGAATTGTCAAAACGATGAGCCTATACAGCTCGCCTTTGAATAGAATATGAAACTTAATAAAGAATAAAATACAAACTTCAGACAGGCCAAAAACAAACAAAAAAGTCATCGAGAGTCTATTTATATTCTTGAGTTGTTTAATGCTGCAGGTTTAAGCATGGACTATTTCATCCAGTTCTTTGAATAATAAAAAAATAAAGTCTGTCATGAGAATAACTTCAACTTTAGGAGAGATTAATTATTTTTCTTTGCTTTTCCACGAGGAGGAGAAGGAAAGGAAGAAAGAGACTGATGGTGATGGGGTTGTTGTTTTTAATGTTGTTGTTGTTGTTGTTATTGTTGCTGATGATGATGATTATGAGGATGCTGTTGATGACGATGCTGATACTGTGGTAAAAATGATGAGGAGGAGGGACGAAGGAGGAGGAGGAGGAGGAGGAGGAGGAGGAGGAGGAGGAGGAGGAGGAAGATGACGACGAGAATAATAATTTTAGTTTTTGAAATAGTGCGGCTATGTGGTCTAGTGGTATGACACTCGCTTTCGGATCGGAAGGTCCTGGGTTCGAGCCTCGCTCGACGCATAGTTGAGTCCTTGGAAAAGACTCTTTACTCACATTCTCTCACCGTACTCAGGTGTAAAATGAGTATCTGGCCGTGAACAGCGTTGTCTTTGTCCGAAAAATTGTAATATCGCCTAACAGGTGTCATGTCTCGTCCAACATGTTAAATGTTGCTGTTGACCAGGGACCCCTTGTAAAGCGCTTTGAGCACGTTAAGTGGAGATTGCGCTATATAAAAGCTCAATTTTATTTTATTAATTTATTTTTTTTGAAGATTTTTGATCACCGCTAATTTTGTTAATGATGTTGATGATTTTAGTAATGATGTGTAGGGGGAGTAGACAAGAAAGGTGCTCCTCATTATTTTTTGTAATATTGTAATTTGAAACTCAATTATTGAGTCCATCCAATTATCTCATCTCATGAAAGCAGAGTTATTGTAATTATTAAGTGCCAGGCCGTTTCACTTTCTATCCATTCTTTATAGCTAACAGTCAACCGTTAAACGACTGTAACAGTATATGAGTGTCTTAAGTGGTCTCTTTAGTTGTACTACTAGCGTAAGTAGAGTCCTCGGGGTTTTCTTTCTGCTTCACGCATCGCTTGAACGGCTTGAACGTCGAGTAGAAAACTCGTTTGTACTTGGAACTCATTGCAAGGTAGATGAAGATGCTGACAGCAGGATTAATCGCATCTGTTATATAGGCGAACGACCAAGCAGTGAAATAAAGGTTTTGGAAATCGCCTTTGACGGAGAACTCTTTTTCAAAAAGAGACACGATGTAGAACGTTGTTCCTGGAGTGCAGCACAAAATAAGAATGACTGACATTAAAATAACCATTCTCACGAGAGCTTTGTCTTTGGAAGAGACAGTTGACGCGTCTTGGCCTTTCCCACCAAACGTAGCAGTTTTATTTCGCCATTCTGCCTTTTGTTTTAATTTCTTGACAAGAATGAAGGTTGTAACAATTACGGATCCAAATGCGGTGAATTGCATGATAGTGTTGACGATGAACGCGATATTTTTGATGTGGGTTTTCTTTTCATCGATAAAAATTCCTAAAACGTTTCGGTTCTGCTCCTCGTCGAACCGCCACTGGAATTGAACCGTCATATAAGCGGGTATGACACTAACAAAAACGAAAATAAAAATAAGGGTTAGCGCTATCAGTGTCCTTCTTGGAGTAAGGAGAGTGTTGACCTTCAATGGCAAAGCAATACATAAGCATCTCTCAAAACTAATAAATGCAGTGACGAGACATGTGATTTTCATGAAACACGAATGTGGCCAGCCTCCCGTTACGTATAAAATTTCTGAAGGAATAAATGGCAGGTTCATATCTCTAAGGTACGGATTGATACAGAAATTAAACCATTCTAAAATAACCAAACCAACCAAATCAGCAATTGTGAGAGCCAGTAGACTTATATTAATAACGTCTTTAAAGCCAAGTTTGACAAAAATTACGATGTTGATGGTGTTGGTACAGATGCCAAGCAGACCAATGGCGGCGCTGATTGTGACGTAATTGACGACTTCGAAGATATCTCTTGCATTCCTAGAAACTATACCGACTTCAGTGTCTTCCTCGCGGAGTAAATGAAGAGTGAAAACAGTCGTGTTAACCACTGCGGTGGAGTTCAACTCGGCCATTTCGAACGATAACCTGAGACAGTGGTGCAGTCAATTCAGGGTTGTAAACAAAATCGGAATGAACAAAAGAATAAAAACGCTAACTTGTCTATTCGTGTACTGTTGAGGTTTTTAAAAATGTTGTTTTGTTTCGTATTTTTTCAAATCAGATGAAAGGTACAATATATCTAGTCTTCAAACTCTGACTGACTGAGCAAAGTATCAACGTGATGACTTTTTACGATGTTTTCAATAAAGAAGGTAGGTATAGAAATAACAAACACACACATTTCCCTACAACATTTTCAACCGTAAATGAAGCATTAGACTTAAAATTATTTAAATGGAGAAAACCGTTTGACTCAGTAAAATATCTTTGAAAATATGTCACTGAGTTGGGTCAACATCCTAGATGACGCCTCTTTTATAGCAACACTTTAGAAAATTTTTGATTGCTGGGAGACATTTGCAATATTCACAAACTTATCGATTTGGATAATTTCATTTATTTTTCTATATATTCAACATCTGACAAGTCCCATTGGTGTGTCATTAAGCAACCAGCTATCAGGCCTTGATTCATACACTGCGATGATCAATCAATCTCCCCTCCCCTATGACATTATCTTGTTTTACTTCCATCTTGATTTTCTTTAAGATTATCAAATAAGAAAAAAAAATAATAAAACATCATTATTTTTGTTTATCCGATTTCTAATTAAATAAAAATACCGGAAAATATCAATATATTGGTGAGTTGTGAAATATAAATCTTTTTTTATTTCTTTTTTATCATCACGATGCATCTTTAATTTATATTTTATTTTATTTTTCATCCTTTGACAGCGTGTTTCAAGTGTCTCAAGTGCATGAATCAAAGGCTGGGAGCCCAATTATAGATTGTCTATAATAATAGTGGCCTGAATTATTTTTGAATTCAGTGTATTACATAACAAATTATACAAATTACAACAAAAATAAGAAAAGAAATTAATCATTTAAAAAAAAGAGAAAATATTGACGGTAGACACAATACAACTTTTCCATCTTCATTTAACCCCATAGTGGCGGAGTCCAATTATACCCTGGTATCAAATCATTTGACAACGAAGGATATTACCGTTTTTTCAAACAACGCGTTTCTAACAAAAAACGGTCAAGTCTTTAAGAGTTAAAAAATTGAAAAAAAAAAGTTTTGAGCTTAAAAAAGTAAAACATTTACATGATATTGTCGTAAAAGAGTTAACTGACTTATAAACAGGCGAAAATGGCAATCCGAAATCAAATGTAGAAATACTGTTAATGACATGTTTGCGCCAACAGACTACTCTGTCATATTGTGGGCTGTATAATTTTTGTTTTAAATCAAACCGTGTGCTCAATATAATTACTGTTTTTAAGAAAAGCTAAAACAAAATCTTCTGTGTTTATTTATCTATTTGTTCCAAGAAACTGGCATTTAAATTTAAAAAAAAAACCAACTAAACTATTCATTTCAGCAATTTAAAAAAAATTCTCTTGTAATTTTATTGTTTCAATTTTATGTTTCTTTGTTTACAAGTCAGTCTTATCGATCTGAACTAAATTTAGATGGAGGAAAATTTAATGGCGCTGAATAAAATACACTCAAGTGCTCTTATCTGTTGTTGTCACTTAGGGGGTGTTTTGTTCAGGAAATAGTTTCTCAGTTCTTCCTCTTTCTTCTCCATCTCATTATATTTCTTCTTCTTCTTCTTCTTCTTCTTCTTCTTCTTCTTCTTCTTCTTCTTCTTCTTCTTCTTCTTCTTCTTCTTCTTCTTCTTCGTCTTCTTCTTCTTCTTCTTCTTCTTCTTCTTCTTCTTCTTCTTCTTCTTCTTCTTCTTCTTCTTCTTCTTCTTCTTCTTCTTCTTCTTCTCCTCCTCCTCCTTCTCCTCCCTTGTCCCCCTATCCTCCTTCTTCTTCAAATGGAGTGCACTTTGGTTTGGGATCAAAGTATTCCTAGTTATGCTAATGATCAAACAGTTGTGTTCAAATCCCTTGTGATTTCAGAGAATACGTTTAACCTTTTAAAAAAATAGTATTTCAGAACATTAAGAACCATTGGAGCCGGGGTTTTTCCGGTTTCTGGAGAATTAATATTTGCTAAAAATATATAACCAAAAAAAAATATTAGAAAAACAGATCTATGGGAAATGACAGGCCACAAAGAAATAGAGGCAGAAATTAAGAGAAAGAGGTGGAGAACTGACTGGGCCACACCATGAGACGGCCTGCAACATTTATTACCAGGCAGGCTCTTACATGGAACCCGCAGGGAACGAGGAAGAGAGGGTGGCCTAGAAATAGCCGGAGGAGGGCATTGATGGAGGATCTTAAAACTGAAGGCTTAACACAGAGAGAAGCTGAGAAGATGTCACAATGCCGGACAAAATGTCGGGGATTCGTCGATGGCTCTTGCTCCAGCTAGACTGAAGGGCCTAAGCAAGTAATATTTGCTCATGTTTGATATTCGTTAAACACGACTCTATATTATCGCTAAGTACCTTCTGTTAGATATAATTTAGACCCACTCATCCAACCTACTTATTTAACAGCTGAACCATGGGAAAAAGCCATGAATCTACAAATATTTGAACCAGATCAATTTGTGTAGCACTCAAATTATTTAGGAATTAATGCAACCGAGACTCCTCACAGAAAAAAAAGAGAGTAATCCCCCCCCCCCCCAACCCCCTCTCCCAAAACAAACAAACAAACAAAAAACACATACAAAACAAAAATAAAACACACACACACACACACACACAACATATAACCAAAAACAAAACAAAACATACAACAACCCCCCCCCCCCCTCCACACACACACAAAACAACAACAAAAAACAAATAACAATGCCATTTGATACTTGTAACTTTATTCAGAGGATAATAATTTTGATGTATATATACAAATAAGTACTTGGCCATATTCTGACAAAACAGTTTTGAAAAAAAAATACAAAAGTTTTATTTCAAATATCAAAGATTTAAAGACTCTCAACTTGTCAAAATTTTCAAACCTGAGACTTCAAGAAAGGATTATGTAATATCAGACTGAGACCAGTATTGAACAAGAATTAGAACCCAACTTCAAAATAAATCGAAATTACTTAACACGGAACGTGTCGGGTTGAAAACTTTCTTTATTAAACAGCAAAAATACCTCTTGTAAAATCCGAGCTGTTTATATTTTTATTTTTTTTTCGTTGATGGCTGCAGAAAGGGTTTGAACCCAAAACGTTCCGTGATAGATATTCTTTTCTGTTTTGAAGCCTTTTACTAATTTTTCTTCAATCTTTTTCTTATTTCAGCTTATCCCGCATTTTGCAGGGTTGCCATAATGAATGCTACATTTCCATACATCTCGGTTCAGAGCATCATCTTCCTCCAAGCCCAGTTCCTTCATATCGTCCTTTACCTTATCAAACCATGTAGTCTTTGGGCGTCCTTTTTTCCTCTTTCCCGTCAATTGACCAGTAGATTTTTGACCAATCAAAACATGGAATGTGTGACACACCCTCACACGTGCTCGGACAAACATGGTTTGTTGTTTATAAATTATAACGTGAATGAAACCTACCTCTCTCTGATCGTTGTCATTGTTTTTATACCGCCAAATGGGTGTCTAGTTATCACACGATTTTCTCGATCAGGTTATAAACGTTTAAGTTCACACATAGTTTTCTTTTTCGGTTCTAGACTCTATTAACCAGTAGATTTTTCACCAATGAAAAAGATGGAATTTGTGACACACCTTCACACGTGCTCGGACAAACATAGTTGGTTGTTTATAAACAATAACGTGAACGAATTCTACCTCCATCTGATCGTTGTTATTGTTTTTATATTGACAAATTGGTGATGAGTTATCACATGGTTTTCTCGATCATATTAAAAACGTTTAAGTTTACACATAGTTTTCTGTGTTGATTCTACTGATCAAGCGGTAGAACAGTTGGTACTTTACTTAACACATACCATCGATAGTAAAACCTGTGTAGTTTGCTGTGTCTACCAATCACTGCCATTGTTTACATTATGACGATTGTCCGAGAGGC
>NC_088365.1:29913958-30048958 GCF_034508935.2 Berghia stephanieae
GTTAAAAACGTAATTAACTATAATATAAAAGACAATAGACATTGAGTTCATTTTTTTTTCATCAACACTTGAATTTTATTTTTTGTGTTGATCGACCTGTCATCCCTTTCACTGAACTGGCACCTATGCTTGTATATATATGTATATCTTATGTATCTTATAATATATTTGGCAAAATTGATTTTTAGTAAAACAAAGGCTCAGAAACGACTGGACAAATCGTCACCAAATTTTACATGTTGTTTTACAATTAACACCAAGATGGTTTGCGTGTATTATGAGACTGAATATTAATCGATATGATTTTATCCAAAAAAATCAAATTTATTTCGTCAAATCTTATCGAAAACAGACGCCATCATGTTAAGAACGTGGGTTGCGTGTCGACCTCCGGTTAGGTACGGTGACAATGAGGTGGGAGTATTTGCATTGAATCGATCGATACCAGTTAGTGGTTACTCTCATGATTTGGAATACAATCAATTTCTTAAATTTATATAAACAATTTTTCGCACTTAACACTGGGAAAGAATTCTACAAGCGAAATATATAATACATTAGACTCTAAATGCAGAAATGTCTCTCCGGGTCCAAATGAAAAGCTCTGTGGGGTTCTCTTGCGAAGTCGAGAAATGTATTGTCTATTAAGACAAAAGAAATTGAGCTCAAATTTTATTCAACACTTGAAACAGGCATTTTGAGTTGATCGACTTAATATCACGTTCAATCATTGAACGGCATCGTTCAGTGAATGGACAGCTATGCTGGGATTGGATGAACTAATAGAGCAGTAAAGTTAGGTGCCCCAAACGTAAACAATAACAAGTTGCTAGTGATTTCCGTTAGGGACCGGAATAATTTACGCACAATATAGGTCTCCCAATTTTGTAGTTTGAGTTGTAGGCAATACACTTTCAGTATTGAAAATATGTTACATAAAATCTAACAGTGCAGAAATAATATATAAGGCTAAATTATTCTGAAATCAGGCTCCGAATAATTCTGTTTGTTCACACCGCGCAATAATTTTCTCTGGTCTAAAATAGATAGACTGTAACTTTTGATAAATTTTAGAAAATTTTACCTTTTGTTCCATAAAATACCCATATCTAGACATAATTTGATGCATGATCGAGTATTTATGAATATGTTTCTTTTGCCACCTAACAGCCAAATTTTTAAAGGTTATTTTTTTCTATTAACATTGGAACGTGAGCTGTCAAGACAGGAACATGTGGTTTGCCACGTGCTTCTCGACCTTTGTTTACGTTTGGGGCACCTAACTTTACTGCTCTATAACTGAATTCAATAAATAGTGGATAAATGAACGAATGACTGATATAATGATAATCGATATATTAATGGAGCCTAAGTCACGTGATAAAAAATACAAAGAAAGTTTAAAGGATGTAATCATAACATTGCAAAAGAATTTAATTTTTCCCCCATTTATTTTCTTCTTCTTCTTCTTCTTTCAGCTTATCCCGCGTTTTGCAGGGTTGCCATAATAAATGTCACATCTCCATGCATCTCGGTTCACAACACCATCTTCTCCAGCCAGTTCTTTCATATCGTCCTTGACCTATCCAACCATGTCTTGAGGTCCTTTCTCTTTCGCATTGTTCAATCTTCCTTTTAACATTCCATCATTTCATCTATCTAATCTCTTATTGTATATCTCATCATCACCTTCGAATTCATTCATTTCTCACTTTATCTTTTCCTGCCCAGCCAAGTGACCATCTCAACATCCTCATTTCTGCCATCTCAACTTTTTTTTTTATCTTGATTCTTTGTTGTAGCTGCTGACTCTAATCCACACAACATTGCCGGTCTTACAACAGATGTACATATTTTCCCTTCAACTTTTCGGAAATTCATTTTATTTATTTTATATCTAAATATCAAAAACAAAATTTAGGTAAAAAAAAACAATGTGCTTTGAAAGAGCTAGACCTTAGTAAATCTTTAAAACAATTTTTGTCGCGATCTGTAGAACTAATCCACGGAAAGCACTATGCTGTTCCCTTTAAAAAATCTAATGATTAAAGACAATAAAAGGTATAAGGCCTTCTAGTTCTAGATGCAAGTCCAACTTTTGGATAAATTAAATAAAGACAACGCTGCACTTTACCAGGATACTCCGATTCTAATGTCCATATCAGATAGAACGTGGGAAATACTATATGTAAAATGTATTTCTTACGGACATGTATACCACCAAACCTGGTTCAAACTCGTGGGTCTTCTTTAGATTGTTTTGGGAGTCCAAGACTGTACCTCTACACTAAACACCAGCAGCTCACAACAAATAGATGCTGTTTTTTAAATGGTGGGTTTTAAAATGTCTTAACAGAACCATAGAATTTGAGATATGTAACTCACCATTTGGATCCACGCCTTCTGGTTTTGTTTGGACCGAGGTATTTTTACACACAAACATTGGGTTGGATTTTGTTGTAATTTCCACATTTGTCTCGTTATCTACTGTCTCGTCAGTAGAACTCATAGTACTGGTTTGAACAACTGTCAACTCCCTTGTTGACCACATCACATCGGACTCTTTTGGTGCATCTGTGGAAATGATTGTGACGCGCTCTTTCACACACTGGCGTCTCGATGGGGTAGGAAATAAATGGCATTCGAAGGGAAGAGGCCATCTAAATCCATACTTTACAAGGATGGTTTCACATTGGTCTCGAACTGTCTGACAAAGTGACCGGCAGGGTAAAACCATTTCAACTTTAGATGAGACTTCATGAGAACATTGTGGAAACATCGTACTGCACAGAAATAACTGGGTGTCAGGACTGCAGTTCAGTCGTATTAATGGTGAAAACACATGAAGATCTTGGGACGCCTGAGATTGATCCTCGTGCTTCAAAATATTTGGAAAATACGTCGTGTTATATTTGTTAAAATCTCTGCATTGGGTATCGATATGCTCCAAGCCATCCAGACATTTCCCACGCCGTATTATTTTTGCTCTTTGGTATGGACGCTTTACTTGTCTGGAGAGTCTCGAACCCAGACACGAAAACGAAGAATGGGTAAACCAAAGTACAATAGCAATGGTGAGTATTGCTTTAGAATCGTGTGTGACCGAAGTCATGATGAATTACTGGTCAACAGCTGCTTACAAAGGGTGACTAATCCTGGAAGAGATATGAACGTTTAAGATTATTACACCATTATGAAATGTGGCCCACCATCCCAAAATGGCGTTATGTCGGGGGTGATATTTATACTGAAAATCGAACTTATAGTTAAAATCAGAAACGTGGATTAATTCCGTTTTTTTATTGAGTAGAAAAAAATATCTAGCTAGATATCTAGTTTATGGACCCAAATATTCCTGTTCCTGCTTATTCACTTTTTGACGCTCGCCTCATTCTAACACAATACCGGTTTGAAGTTGTGGGTCACAAAGGAAAAATATGCATGGCTAATACTGCCCTACTCGAAAAAAACAAAACAAAACAAAAACAAAAACATTTTCAAATTTTGGCCAAAAAACTCGTCCATCAAACATCGATCGATTACAAGTGGGTTGTTTTTTTTTCAGAGAAAGGTAAAAAAAAAAGGTCTAAGGTTTGAGAGTTTTTACCAAATGAGGGTTATTTAAATCGATCGATAATTGAAGGGCGAGTTTTCTGGCCATTTTTTATTAGAAATACGGGTCTTTCGAGAGTACGGAAGTTAACTGGTTAATTTTGGAATGGACTATCGTACTCACCCAACCAAATCCTTACGTCCGATAAACATTTGAACCGTCGTTTTATACCGCGATCTCCTGTAGATTGTAATCTATTTATCTCTAAGTCGGTGGTGACTGCTTGTTTTTCACAGGTCATTCATACAGAGACATGACACTCGTCATTCCGGATGTCACCAATTATATTGCACTGCTCTCACGTTGTGTTAAAGGTTAGTTAATTCATCACACCACTGGGTACTCCAGTCAATAAGGATTTTGTTTTGAGCAGAGCTTTAACCTTCTCGGTTGTTGTTTTCTGTGAGATGACCAATTCGATCCAAACCGATTATCTTATTATACAGGGCGAATCTAAAAGAACACACCAAAATAATTACTCAATTGTTTAAAGTCTATAATATAGCATTGTAGTGGACTGAATTATTCGTTATGTGATAGAAGAGTTATCTAAGTTTGATTGGTGTCAATTTCACCGCTGCCGGCATAACTTCCGGTGTAGCTGAATTGTGGGAAAATCAATCAAAATAGCGACTCCTAAGCGGAAGGCGTTTGTGTGCTCGCGTTCCCGAAACAAACGCCATTGTCACGGTACAGAGTGACTTCAAAACAGAATTTGGCATTAATACGCCACATCGTGAGAGCATTTGACGGTGGGTTAGACATAGAGAGAATGGATGCCAGTGTAAAGGAAAGAGTACTGGAAAACCACGTGTTTCGGAGGAACAAGTGGAGAGGATTAATGATGTGTCTACGAGAAGCCCACGTAAGACAATAGTCTTCAGCTTGTCATCCTTCAAACCACTGTCTGGCGTGTGTTACAGAGACAATTACACATGAAACCATACAAACTAAGCCTCGTCCAAGCATTTACTAATGATAACAATGTGAGGCGCAGGGCATTCTGTGGGTCAATGCTGGATGCGGAGGGAAGTGATGATACTTTATTTTCACGTTTACTTTTTGTGACGAAGCGACTTTCCACTTGAGCGACATAGCCAACCGTCACAATGTGCGCCCACGTGAAACTGTGACTGATAGAGATACTCCACTCCTAAAGTGAATGTCTTCTGTGCCTTGTCTCAAGACAAAGGTCTATGATATCTTTGTCGTTGAGCAGAACACCGTTACAGGACACACCTATATCAAAGCTCGCCAAAACTGACTATTCACTTCACTGCCAACAGATTCGAATAACTTCATTTTTCAGCGGGATGGAGCACTACCTAATTGACATCTTGGGGTCAGAGCTTATTTGAATGAAAACGTACCTCGGGGTTGGATTCGGAGGAGTAGTGCTAGAGACCTTGCTCTCTGTGCTTTGCCTGCCAGATCCTCGGACCTTACTGTGTGTGAATTTTTCTTGTTTGGGTATGTTAAAGACCAAGTTTACATTCCACCACTTCCGGCAAGTATCGATGACGTGAAAGATCGAAAAATCAGCTGCAATCAACATGGTGGACCTTGAGATGCTGCGGCGCGTTTGGGATGAAAAGGAGCGATCTATATTCATGTTTTCGTCCAACCTTGTCATAGATCACATGATTTGTTTCTGTACAACGACTGGTCATTTTTCAATAAATGTAAAACCGCTGCTTTGTTTTTGAAAGTTGTAAATGTACACGAGTCATGCTGTGCAAAATGACTAATTGTGACGTTGGATATTTCTCAAACTGTGAACAGTTTTCACTATGTGGGTCATTTTGAGCACACTGCAATTTGACCAATGACCTCGAGCACATGGAAAGGTAATATAGATCATCTCCATTCTCATATCGGCTTGATGTTGTCCGCGCTGCCTGTGGTGGTCTCATGGAGCATTTATAAAACTTGAAATAATAAAATCAAAAACTTGAATGTATGTACTACACATGTGTTCAAGCTGTTTTTTTTTCATTGTTTTTCTTTTTAAAATTATCGGGTGATAGTTTTGCCATATTCTTGTTGAATCACCCTGTATTATATTTGGCAAATTAGTTTTTTTTTGTAACACGTCAATCGTCGCCAAATTTTGCATGGTGTTTACAATTGACATGAAGATAGTTTGAGTTTATTATGAGATTGATTAGACATCGTGATGATTTTATAGAAATATCAGATTTGTTTCGTCAAATCCCATCGAGAACAGACGCAATTATTTCTAGTAAGTGGGTTTGTGTCGATTCTGGCAATGAGGTGGCATCCACTTGCTTTGAATTGATACCTGATGGCGGTTCCTCTAATTGCTTGTTTGTTTTTAAGGGTTTTACGGCGCTTGCAACACATTATGGTCATATCAGCGCCAGTAAAAAGGAAGAAAATGGGAAAGTAAAACGTTCTAGAAATACAATTAAAGCACCCAAGAAAAGGTAAGACAAAGGGGTATTGGTTCAAACTGGAAACAGATGTAGATTCCAAGAGCACACTATCAAAGTACTGAGTTTGAGATCACCTAAAAGTCTCATCCAGACACAAGCACAGGTCCTCACTAAGAGGAATACACTCAAATGTTTACAAATTAAATATAATACGTAAACAAAACATAATACAGTTCATTACAGAGAGATGATTTACAAGGAAAAAAATATTATCTCCCAAAACTAACTATACATTTGACTTCCCTCTCAGCCAGGATATCTGACCAGGGCCAGGACGAAACCAAGTAATCTCATTCCAAGACAAAGACAGAAAGCTAATGGAAAACAGATATAGGGGAAAAGAAGATTAAATAAGTACCTCCCTGCCCACTATGGGACCTCAAGAACCCCATCCAGCTCTAATTGTTTTGAATACAACCATTTTCAAAAGTTTATATAAACCATTTCCCGCTCTTAACATAGGGAAAGAATTCTACGACATGTGAGCGAAATATATAAGATATGCAGAAAATATCTCTCGGTGTCCAAATAAAAAGTTCAGTGGAGTTCTTTTACGAATCGATAACTGTATTATCTCTAACTATAAGACAATAGAAATTGAGTTCGAATTTTATTCAACAATCGAATCCTGGGAGGGGTTCCTGACCTCCCATAGAGGTACAAACTGTGTCTTCTATCCCCCTTTGTGTTTTCCAACTTGCTTTCTGTCCTAGTCTTGGAATGAGATTACTTGGTTTTGTCCTGGCCCTTGTCGGATACCTTGACTGAGAGAGAAACAGTCAAATGTATAGTTATTGTTTTGGGAGATGACATTTTTTTCCTTGTAAATCATCTCTCTATTATGTAGGTATTATTATTATATGTGTTGGTTTGAATTTATAATATAAGCATTTGAGTGTATTTCTCTTGGTGGGGACCCGTGCCCGTGTCTGGATGAGACTCTTATGTGATCTCAAACTGAGTACTGGCGCTGATATGACCTAAATGTGTTGCAACCGCCGTAAAACCCTTAAAAACAAAAACAAAAAAAAAACAACAATTGAATCATAAATTATGAATTGATCGACTTATCATCACGTTCCTTATGAACGGATAGCTATGATTGTGTATGTATGTATATTCTTGATAACTTATGTGGACCAACACATTTCAGCACTCTACACTTACCATTATTCAATTTGATACTACTTCCGACACCATTGGGAAATCTTGTACTGAAAAGCCCTGCCACACTTCATCTCCTCGTAAAGGAGAATTAATATTAAATTAAAGAGTAGATACTCTAGTGTGTTTATATATCCCTCTCAGTTTTAGAACAAATATGCTCCTAGTGTTCTAACATTTAAGAAGCATCTTAAGCCTGAATAATTTTTTTCAGGGCATTTATGATTGGTGTTTTAAAAGAATATATATATGCATTTATGTGAACCTGTTTTTGTTTGTGTGTGTGTGTGTGTGTGTGTATGTAAGTGTGTGTTTGTGTGCATATGAATTAATTGTAAGGCGCTCGGAGCACTTTTAAGTGGATACTTTTTTTGTTTGTTTGTTGCTTTAGGTCTCTTCCAACACAATTGAGGTTATATGAGAGACCGCTGAAACAAAAAAACAAGCAATCTAACAAAAATAGTACAAATGTAAATCAAAATCATAACCTAAAGATATCATAAGCTAAATTATAAATAACCAGAACAAACAGCAGAGATTTACAGAAAAAAAATATCCCCTGTCAAAATACAATCACAAACCAAAGAAGCAGGATAGGCTAGTAAGAGAAGAAGAAACGACATCACTATCGGAACGTACACCCATGCGAACATCATAGGTATATGGTTCAAGGGTGATGCTCCCATCCAACCACCCGCAAGTGGATACTTAGGCACTATCATATCGAAATAAAGGTATTATTAATATTATTATAAGAACACACACACACACACACACACACACACACACACACACAGTTGTAAAAGATTGCAGTACACAAACAATTGGTATAGTGACATTTTCAAATACATGATTTTAATGGAATTTTATTCACCAATATTGATACACAAAATATTTAAATGTTCAGAAAAACAAAAAACAAAGAACAAACAAAAAAAAACCAACAAAACAAAATAAGAGAAAAGCATGGAATGCTTTTTAAAAGTGTATGAATAATAATAATAATAATAATAATAATAATAATAATAATAATAATAATAATAATAATAATAATAATAATAATAATAATAATAATAATAATATTAATAACAACAACAATAATAATAATAATGCATATCTTTTTTTTTTTAATAGGCATGTTATTATCTGTACAATATGCTGTGTAACGATCAGAGAGAACCAATCAAACATATTGTGACACAAACTATTCTCATTCCACAATAAAAAGAGTTAATCTCTGACATGAAAACAAGTTCCCCACAAACCCACCTCACTTTTTGAACGGCTCTAAAAAGGAACAAAGAATTGAGAAGGACAATGAAAAAACCGAATATGTTACTACACCCCAATCAGCAAACTCATTAATGAAAAAAAAGATCATATTAAATTAATCTTGTGAACATATAGCTGCTGAATGGATTATTTTCTGCTATTGGATTGATGTAACATTTTTAAAACAGGACTCTTGAAATCTAACTGTTTTAGTGGTGGAAGGAAGAAAGTCATAACAAATTTCTCCCATTCATTTTCAATATTTTATCATATTAAAAAAACAAATAACTGAGCATTGATTGATACTGGAAGATGAGTAAAATAATAGGCACGACTTTAAATTCAACATTAATGTGTTTTATAGCGACGATTAATGTTTTAAACTGTTAAAAAAATAAGATGTATTATATATATATATATATATATATATATATTATATATATATATATATATATATATATATATATATATATATTATATATATATTATATATATATATAAGAAAGCTATTCGGTAGTCAGGGCTGGAAGCTTTGCTTTCAAACGTTTACGCTAAAGACTTTTACTTTTAATTAAGAGATTGCAGTGCCTCGGAAAAAGGACTATAATACTTTTAGTACGCCATGGACGGGACACATGACATACGTAGGATCTTGGACAGTTAAACCGATGTGATTGAAGAGTAAAACTCAGTTAATTGGCAACATCCTTGGGTCACAGTCACATGAGACTGAATGGCTAGCTTGAAGCTACACAAAGTCTAATTCAGACGGTGGTTTGGGATAAACATCGAAAGGTCTCCAATACACTCTCAGTCATAAGTTCACTTCCAACTGCTTCCCTCAACGCACGGATATTCAATCCAGCCAGGGTCTGGGCAAAACTAAGCTGTTTTGTTTCGTTTTTAGAGGTTTTACTGAACTAAGATAATTGAAGTTAAAGACTGTTTTACAATTAATTCTAGTTCACGTGATGATCCTGCAATATAAGTGTCCTTACCGTACTTAACTTGTGTATCATTTCTAAAACACTTTGATTAATGATGCGCACAATGAGTTCCAAGCCCTGATAGAATTCTATCTTCGTCCTGTTATCATTTCTAAAACACTTTTAATTTATGACACGCAATGCGCCAATTCATCAACATTGGAATTTATATAAAAGTAGTCAAAAATAGGTTCGATTCGATGAGGATATGACACGAGATTTCTATTGAGCCAAACAAGGCAACAGCAAGAAAGAATGAGGAAGCAAATGTATTTATATTTTTTTTTAAATGGCAAAACAAATGATGAAGATGATGATGATGATGATGATGATGATGATAATGATAATAATAATAATAATAAAAATAATATAATAATAATAATAATAATATAATAATAAATAATAAATAATAAATAATATAAATATATATATAATAATATAATATATTTAATATATGGTGCTTTATGTTGTTTGATT
The DNA here is from genome assembly GCF_034508935.2 of Berghia stephanieae. NCBI lineage: Eukaryota > Metazoa > Mollusca > Gastropoda > Nudibranchia > Aeolidiidae > Berghia > Berghia stephanieae. The sequence goes on from NC_088365.1 coordinate 29,923,927, forward strand.
TTAAAGGTTTTATGGTGCATTTAGGTCATTTCAACGCCAGAAAAGAATGAAAATGGGATAGTCAAAGATTCTAGATTTACAATTTGAAAGCACAAGAGAAAAAGTAAGGAGAAGGGTTGAAATAGGGAACAGATGTAGATTCAGTGTACCTAGTTTGAGATCACCTAAAAGTCTCATCCAGACACAAACACTGGTCCTAACTAAGTGGAATACACTCAAATGTTCACAAAACAATATACATATACATATATAATATATATATATATATATATATATATATATATATATATATATATATATATATATAGTGTTGTTTTATTAAATTTATTTTTTATTCTTTTATTTTTTTAATTTATTTTTTTTTATTATTATTTTTTAATATATATATATATATATTTATATTAATATAATTATTATATAATATATAATAATATATATATATATATAATATATATATGTATGAAACAAAATAAAAAAAATCAACACTACATAACAGAGAGATGATTTACAAGGAAAAATACCATTTCCCAAAACTAAAACTATACATTTGACTGTTTTCCTCCAAGTAAAGGACTCCGGCCAGGACTATGACAAAACTGGACGTAATCCCATTCCAAGACAAAGACAGAAAGCAACTCGGAATACAGATACAGCGGGATAGAGAACACAGCCTGACCTCCTGCTCAAGACGGGAGGTCAAAGACCCCACCCAGTTTGAGAGAGAGAGAGAGAGAGAGAGAGAGAGAGAGAGAGAGAGAGAGAGAGAGAGAGAGAGAGAGAGAGAGAGAGAGAGAGAGAGATTTTTATTTGATTTTAAGGTTTACGCGCTTGCAACACATTAGGTTATATCACCCAGTAAAATGAAGAAAAGGATAGTAAAAAGTTCTAAATTCAATTAAAGCACCAGAGAAAGGAAGACAAAGGGACTGGAAAAAAGGGATAGATGCAGATTCCAAGAGCAAACCATCAATTACTTAGTATTGAGATCAACTATAAGTTCATCGGACAGAAGACAAAATCCAACAAAGAGGAATACACTCAAATGCTTACATTATACATTAAAAATAACAAACATAATAATACATAACAGAGAGATGATTTACAAGGAAAAAAATATCATCTCCAAAACAATAACTATGCATTTGACTGTTTCCCTCCCAGCCAAGGATTCAGCAGGATCAGGACAAAACCAAGTAATCTCACTCCAAGACAACGACAGAAAACAATTGGAAAACGGGTGTGGTGGGATAGAAGACACAGCATGTACCTCCCTGCCCACTATGGGAGGTCAGGACCCCCACCCAGAGAGAGAGAGAGAGAGAGAGAGAGAGAGAGAGAGAGAGAGAGAGAGAGAGAGAGAGAGAGAGAAGAGAGAGAGAGAGAGAGAGAGAGAGAGAGAGAAAAGAGAGAGAGAGAGAGAGAGAGAGAGAGAGAGAGAGAGAGAGAAGAGAGAGAGAGAGAGAGAGAGAGAGAGAGAGAGAGAGAGAGAGAGTAGAGAGAGAGAGAGAGAGGAGAGAGAGAGAGAGAGAGAGAGAGAGAGAGAGAGAGAGAAGAGAGAGAGAGAGAGAGAGGGAGAGAGAGAGAGAGAGAGAGAGAGAGAGAGAGAGAGAGAGAGAGAGAGAAGAGAGAGAGAGAGAGAGAGAGAGAGAGAGAGGAGAGAGAGAGAGAGAGAGAGAGAGAGAGAGAGAGAGAGAGAGAGAGAGAGAGAGGAGAGAGAGAGAGAGAGAGAGAGAGAGAGAGAGAGAGAGAGAGGAGAGAGAGAGAGAGAGAGAGAGAGAGAGAGAGAGAGAGAGAGAGAGAGAGAGAGAGAGAGAGAGAGAGAGAGAGAGAGAGAGAGAGAGATGTTCACAATGAAAGGAAACAGCCTTAAATAGAACTAACTGGAAACATGCACAGATCATTAAATAAATAGACTTAAATCCATTACTATCAAGAACATAAAACAATCCATTTTGGAGTTGAGAAACAAGAGGTTTAGTGGGCGGCAGTAAGGACGTGTTAATTACACTTCCTCTTTATTTGTTTGAATGTCAAAATCAAGTGTCTTTCAGCATACAATGTCACTGTTTAGTGCAAACCCTTTTAATTTATTTAAAAAATGAATGATCTCTCATTAAAAGACGTCCAAATATAGTTTTAAAAATGGCGTCTATGTACCGTTTGGTAAACCTACTTTGGGATAGCCTACTGGTCCTTAAAATCTGTCACGAACACTCACTCACACACAAACACACACGCACACGCGCGAGAAAAGTGTATTAATTGTCTACCCATCCAGGCACTATATTATAATGATGTAGAAATAAAGATTAAGGCAAGTATATTTTAAAAGCAGGACCAAACAAAAATGCTTCAGAACGCGTCACGGAGCAGATTTGTCTCTGTTCCAATTGGCGAAACAAACAAATATTCAACAAACAAATAAAAATTAAGAAATTATGTTTAGCTCAAACTGTCTTTAAATTCCAATACAGTAAGCGGAAAATATAACCGAAAATGATACAAAAGATAGAGATAAATCTAGTTTAGCTTAGGATTCTACGGTGTAACACTTTATGCGGAAAGGAAGAAAGTCAAAAAGTCAAAAAAATTATAGATTTAGGATCAAAGGCACATGTGAAAAAGTAAGAAAAGGGAGATTGGTACAAATATGGAACAGCGTACAGAAGTAGGTTCCAAGAGCAATGTATCAACTTTGTTGGAGATAAAACATAAGTCCCATCCAGACACGAGCAAATGGCCCCACATAAGAGGGAAACAAAATATCCTTTTCAAAATATAATAACATTAATATACGGTACATTACAGAGAGATGATTTACAAGGCGAAACATATCACCTCCCAAAAAATAAGACTATATATGTTTCCTCCTCAGTCAAGGACTCCAGTCAGAACAAGGACAAAACTAAGAGTTCTCATTCCGAGATAAAGACAGAAAGCAACCCGGAAAAAGGAAAACAGATAAAGAGGGATAGAAAACAAAGCAATGGTGACCTCCCTACCCACCATGGGAAGTACATCTATACTTCTTGTTTTAAAGTAATGATGCTGATGATGGTGATGATGATGATGATGATGGTGATGATGATGATGATGACGATGAATAGAAAAACACTAGGAAAATAAGACTCACAAGAGTTCAGCGAAAAAAAAAAATCAAATGCTCTGAAACCATCTCTTTTTTAAAAACATAAAGTGAATCGTATTTCATGGCAATTCTCGAATAGCCTTATTCTTTAAATCCACAAAGATTACCCACCCCACCAATCCAGTATTTTGTTGGGATGACCTAGATATAAACAATACCGTTTGCAGTTAAAATATTTAGAATTTTGAGATTTATTCATTATTTGAAACTCCACCCTCTCAGCTCAATGAAAACATTTATTCTATTTTAAATCTTATAATTTTGGCCTTAAATTAATTTTTCCCTGTCAAGGTCACCCCGACACAATACCGGTATAATACAGTTGGTCAAATATTCTAAATCCAGTAACTATGATGGTGCCAGTAAAGCCTTGAATCTGACGTCATTTAACTGTTATTAGTATTAGTATTAGTATTATGAACGGAATATTTTTTGGCAATAGCTCGTTACACTAACATCTTGAGACAGTTACAGTTTTGATCTTTAGTGTTGGACAAAACGGACCATAATTAATAACAAACATGTTATCACATACATCTTTACATATTTCCGGATTAAATGCCAAAATAGTGTTTCGTTTCTTTAAAAAAACGATTTAATGTTTTAAGAGTTTCAAGACGCTTGCAATAAATCCAGGACTACTGAAAATAAAAGCGATGAGAAAGACATAGGATAGCAAGTCAGAACATACAAGTAAAAGGAGGTAAGACAAAGGGGACTACATAGTTTAAACAGAAAACAAAGTGGTAGATTCAAAAATAATCTATCTGAATCTGAGTGCACTGTTGGATACAGTCTAAAAGTCCCACTATACATCATAATATGCAAAGAAGTCAAGCCAATAGGTTAGTAAACTGATTATATAAGTCTGTTTGTGGACGGCATGTCACAGATATAATTATATACAAAATTATTGCAATGAAAAAAGCAGAGTGAAAGAAAGAAAAATTTCATGAGATAATTCAATCTGTAACTGTTTGGACTATATACCCTTTTAGTTTAAACCTTTATTTTTATTGCCGTTGTGCATATTATTCCGTCTATATATATATATATATAATATATGCGTGGTGAGATGTTTTATTTTTGTTTTAAGGGGCTTCACGGCACAAGCGATACTTGTATGTCATTTCAGCGCCAGTAAATAGGAAGGTGATTGGGTAAAAGTTGTAGATTTGAGGTTAAAAAACGCTGAAGAAAAAGCCAAGACAAAAAGAACTACTTCAAAAAGGGAACAAATTATTCCACCAATGTGCCTATTTTGATAATACCTAAAAGTCCCAGCTAGGCACAAGTAAAGGATTCCTCTCAGAACAAAGACAGAGCAACATGGAGATGTTTTTGTTTTTGTTTTTAAGGATTTTACGGTGCTTGCGACACATATAGATTATATCAGCGCCAGTAAAAAAGGAAGAAAATGGGATAGTAAAAAGTTCTAAATTTACAATTAAAGCACCCAAGAAAAAGTAAGACATACGGGAATTGGGAACAAATAGGGATCAGATGTAGATTCCAAGAGCATACCACCAATGTACTTAGTCAGAGATCACCTATAAGTCTCATCCGGACACAAACGCAAAATCCAACAAAGAGGGATACACTCAAATGCTTACATCATACATTCAAAATAACAAATAAGATACATAACAGAGAGATGATTTACAAGGAAAAAAATATAATCTCCCAAAACAATAACTATGCATTTGACTATTTCCCTCCCAGCTCGGACTCTAGCCAGGGCCAGGATAAAACCAAGTAATCTCATTCCAAGACAAAGACAGAATGCATGTTGGAAAACAGATATTAGGAGATAGAAGACACAGTATGTACCCCCCTGCCCACTATGGGAGGTAAGGAACCCCACCCAGGCAACATGGAGAGAGAAAACAGATATGGGGGGAACAGAAGACATAGCATAAGTGGCATCTCTGCCCGCTCACCATGAGAGGTCAGAAGATCCTACCCAGCTAGGTGAGTTTAGGAGAACAAGAAAGGCAAATAACTTAATGTTCAACACTTAGAAGTAACGAAGTAGAATCTGAAATGAATTGTGTGTGTGTGTATGAGAGAGAGAGAGAGAGAGAGAGAGAGAGAGAGAGAGAGAGAGAGAGAGAGAGAGAGAGAGAGAGAGAGAGAGAGAGAGAAAGAGAGAGCGAGAGAGAGAGAGGGGGGGGGGGAAGAATCTGAAATTGCACGTTCATTTTAAATAATGTGTGTATGTACTTAACAAAGCGCTGGAGTATGATTTGGTACCAAAGGCACAGACATGAAAAAAATAAACAAAACAAAAAAAAACAAACAAAAAACAAAATCCCGAAACAAAAATTAAAAAAAAAGGAATGAAGACAAATTATTGAAGCCTTGAGCGAATTAATATAGCAAATAAACATTTTTTAATGATTTCTAAGGCTCATTTTGTTAGCATGGACAAAATAGAAACAAAATAGAAAAAGTCATTCCTGAATAATCGATCTGCAGCATATATTTTCAAGACACCCATTTCTTTCTCTATAAAAGTACTGACTACAGTTTTTGTTTTACATCTCAATGGTAACAACGGATATACACCCGTTGCGTTGTTTATGAATGGTTACAACTGAAATCTGTAATATTAATCCTATTTCATGTGAGGTTCCTTTTTAATTTAACATAGCAACAAATCACGCCTACTTTTTCACCAAGACAGCAGCAACAACAATGTGACTTCAGCTTCTTTTCATACCAACGTCGCATTGCTGCAACTTCTCTCTTCGCAAAAAATGGTAATATCTGATCACTTTTAACCAGTTAAATGCAGTACTTTGGAAAGAAATGTATTGAAAAATTTGTCCAGAAAACTTGTCCTTCAATAGATTGATTTAAATGACCCTCATCTTGACAAAAGCTCTCAAACCTGGGACTGAAGGAAGACCCTGCGAGGTCTCAGGTATGAGAGTTGTTTGTTTTTGTTTTTTTTGCCAAAATGAGAGTCAATTAAATTTATCAATATTTGTATGATGAGTTTTTTTGGCCAAATATTTCAATGTGTGTCTTTCCAGAGTACGGCAGTTAGCTGGTTAAGAGAAATTACATATGTTATCAAAGAGATTCACACTCGTCATTAAAAGGACGTATCACACCACGAGGCAACATAATCATTTGTCCATCTCTTTCACTAATGACCAAGAAAAGTGCAATGGAAGACTTAGAGTGGCAAGTAGAGGTGCAAAGATTATAATGAAATCCCTGGGGGTAATCATACATATATAATGATTAAACGTAGACAAACATCTTTTAAAACCATACAGCTGACTCTTGTTTGTTTGTTTTTAAGGGTTTTACGGCGCTTGCAACACATTTGGGTTATATCAGCGCCAGTAAAAAGGAAGAAAATGGGATAGTAAAAAGTTCTAGAATTACAATTAAAGTACCCAAGAAAAAGTAAGACAAAGGGGAATTGAGAACAAATAGGGATCAGATGTAGATTCCAAGAGCATAACACCAATGTACTTAGTTTGAAATCACCTACAAGTCTCATCCAGACACAAAGCACAAAATCCAACAAAGAGGAACACACTCAAATGCTTACACTATACATTCAAATAAAAATAATAATACATAACAGAGAGATGATTTACACAGAAAAAAATATCATCTCCCAAAACAATAACTATGCATTTGACTGTTTCCCTCCCAGCTAGGATTCCGGCCAGTGCCAGGACAAAACCAAGTAATCTCATTCCGAGACAAAGACAGAAAGCATGTTGGATAACAGATATATAAGGGGATAGAAGAAACACTATGTACCTCCCTGCCCGCTATGGGAGGTCAGGATCCCCACCCAGACAGCTGACTCTGATCATCAAATTTTGTGCATCTTAAGTATAATACAAAAAATAAAACTTATTTTTGTCATACATGCATATTCAACTCGAATAATATAGCATTTACTTAAAGCAATTCTGTTGTACCCTGTTAAATACAGTGATCATTTGTGTCAAAACAGTGTTGTGTCTGAGTGAACCCGAGACTTAAAATTGAATTTTATGCTTGTTATTAAAAAAAAAAAATGTTTTTAAGGGTTTTAAGATACAGCTAGGTTATATCAGCGCCAGTAAAAAGGAAGAAAATGGGATAGTAAAAAGTTCTAGAATTACAATTAAAGCACAGAAGAAAAAGTAAGACAAAGGGGAACTGGGAACAAATAGGGATCAGATGTAGATTCATTCTACAAAAGTACTTAGTTTGAGATCACCTATAAGTCTCATCCGGACACAAGCACATGGTCCATGTTTGCTGTGGTCGACCAACTCTCCTCTTATCTCTCTCAAGTTCACCCTCATTGAAAATCGAAAAAAAATTGTTCGATTTCCCATATATATGAACTCGAGAGAGTTTAAACAAAACACTTAAATTTCTTAATTCAAGTTATTTTGATGTACATGAAATTCAGTTTTCTCCATCAAGTTCACTCCTGCATAGTACTGAATTGACACCAAGGATCGCATGTAAACATGTCATTTATCAATTAATTACAACATTTAAACATAACACACCAAGAGATAAAGCTTACATTTTTTATGCAATACATTGCCGCTACAAATGGCTCTCAAGATGAGTGGAGAAAAATCAAATCAATATCTTAACCTATTAATGTCAGGGTTCCAGTTTACCCTAACTTGACCAAATACTGATATACTCTTTCATAAAACATATATCTGAATAAAACAGCAGACCCTTACCATTTCTAACAAGAAAGCAGTTGTATCAATGAGGCTCGGACTGCAATGAATCTGGCAATCTATTTGATCAAATAAACTGGAACCTGAACATTTTCTTAACATTTAAGAAGGAAGCTTGTATTACAAATGTACGTATTATGAACAAAATATACTGATACATGTTCCTCCTTTCAAAGCTCTTCATTTATTCACTCAGATATTAGGAAAATAATAGTAAATGATAATGATGATAATAATAATAATAATAATAATAATAATAATAATAATAATAACAATAATAATAATAAAAATGACAACTGCAACAACAACAACAACAACAACAATATCAACACCAAAAACAACAACAAATAACTTAAGAAAAGTGAATTATATGTAGATAGATATACAAAGAAATAAAATTACGATAAATATTTTTTTTCAAAATACAAAATACATTTGTTAAGTTAGCAAAACATTTGGAGAAATGGTCAATTTTATTAATAATGGCCTTTATACAACAAATAAGAAAATTTTTTTTTTAATATCAAACAAAAAAACAAAAAATATCAAAGATTAAAATTCATTGACAATTGGAACTAACGGCTTAAACACCTCTTAGTCAAAGTGAACAAGACGCCTAAATTTTTATTTATTGTCAAAATTATAATAATTTAAAAATTATTAGATTAATTTTTTTTGGTAAAAATTTGTTCACATTTTATATTCATTATTAAATTTTAAATTCAATTGCCAGGGTCAAATTCACCCACCAATTACATGAAATACCATATAGAAGTAATTGGGTACAAATATGACTCGCTTGTATGAAAATGACAAATTAAAAAGTTTTTATTTCATTCCATTTTTTTACAATGCCCAAAGATAAGAAATATTATTCGAGAAAACAAAACCAAAAAAAAATTCATTAAATACAACTGAGAACACTATTTGATATGCAATACATTAGCAAAAACGAAAAATTAATACAAAATCAATGACTCACATTCCTGACATCAAATATTCCTTGTTTGCTTACGAAAATTTCCAGCCATTTCAGGAAAATGAAAAAAATAATGGAATGGTCAAGAATTTACAGAACTAAAATCCCTCTTCACTCTTATGTCAATGATCCCGATAAAAAAAAAGTATTTATAACACCCACACACAAATATATATATTATATATATATATATATATATATATATATATATATATATATATATATATATATATATATATATATATATATATATATATATATATATTTACAGGGTGTACCATAAAAATGTATACACATTTTAAACAATTGTAAACCAGCTGTTTATTGTTATTTGTTTAATTTTCGATAAGTGTAAGAATTAACAATCCTCTTTCTATCGTTTTGTCAGTGCTTGTTCTCAAACTGATGTACATTTTGTTCCATTGTAATAAAAGCAATGGAAAAGCACATAATATCAAGATAGTATTCCTTTGGTATTTACCTCCATTTGCGTTCAATGATTGCTCTAACTCAGCCATTGTTGTAGGTTTTATAGGGAAAACTCTGTCCTTTAGAACCAATCACAGAAGTGTCAGAAAAGAAGGGTCCACTTAATTTTCTAGATGATTAATTATCAGCTGCTGAAAGGTGTAAAAAATTTCTTGGGGACACCCTATATTATATATATATATATATATAAAATATATATAATATAAAATATATATATATATATATATATATATATATATATTTGCGTGTGTGTGTTTCTGTACGTATCTTTTTAAAAACGCTATGTTCAATCCTGATACCCTGTTCTGATTTTACTCACATGAATACCATAAATTATTGAGCAGATAGAAATTAGAATCATGAATTTAGAAGTTATCAAATTAACTTGGTACTCTGTGAACAATAAATTTCTTGGTACACCCTCCCCATCCCTTAAAAAAAAACCCAAAAAAAAACACCCAGAAATTTCCTGTCTTGATTTCATTCGCATGTTTACTATAAATCATGGAATTAGCTATCAAAATTAATTTGTTACTCTTTAAATAATAAATTTCCTCATTCTGAGTGTTTCTGGCAACAGGAAATATCATTGAAATATGAAATCCAAATACTATTATTATTAAATTTGTCCACTAATCAAACAATACTGATCACATGATTTATCGATCTACCTCACAATGCATCACTTTGGGCAAACATGCAGTCAATAATATGAAAGCAATGGAAGCAGAATTTATTAAGAAGTGAGATTATAGTATTTACCCTTTAAAAAAAAATATATTCCAGGTTACAAGATTGCTTTGAGATGCAATTAATCAGCTGTTTTGTATATATATATATATATATATATATATATATATATATTATTGTAATATTTACCACGATGTTGGAGTCAGTCTACATCAATGTTCCAGCCCTTCAGCCATAGTCAGGACCTGACGATGGCTAAAAGGCCTGAAACATCGATGTAGACTACTACAACATCGTCGTAAATATTGCAATAATAATTCGCTCCATTGTTACATGTCGAGCACGATTCGTACCATATTTGTATCCAACACAATTCAAAATATATATATGTTCAATAATTTGTTACGTGACAAAAAGCTTTAACAAATATACAAGTACAGATGGAATGTATGAGACTGTCTCAAGATATCTTTCTTCCTCATCTAAACCGAATGACTCAGCCAGATTGTGCATTACTGTCAATGTTGCATATCCAAAAAATAAAAATACTTTCCTGATAGTCTGTATTACATCTTTTCAAGTGTCAATTTTGCTCATAGTAAGATAAGCATAGCATGAAGCACTCTCACTTGACATTTAACCCTGTATAATTACAATTTTATCAACAGGTGGATTTGAACTTTATATTATTCATGGATGACTTTTTCTAGCGTTTTTTTTTTTCTGATTTATCCATCATAGATTGTGCACACTATTTCAGATTTTTACTGAATGCCAATAACTGTTCCCAGATTTCTCAGACAATTGAAGCAAAAAGGGTTTAGGCAAAAACAAATGAATGGCCTCATTCAAGAGCAAAAATACAAAAAGCCACATGTAAAGGGCAAAGTCAGAGACGATAGTAGGAATTACTCTTGGCTTTTCCCATATGTTTCACTTATATGTGCATCATATTATTATCTGTATGAGAGGCTAACACATTCCTTTAGTATGTCAATGCAATTTACACAATACTTTCACTGCAGTTTGTGTTAATCCTTAATTAGCAGGTTTTGATATTACTTTCACTAGAAATATATATTTATTTATATATATTAGTCTTTTAAAAAATGTTTATTATTATAAATCCCCCCGACATTTTAGTTAACTTAAATCAATGGCAAGCTTTGTTTTGAGGAGTGCTGGTAACAAATTCACTTAGGTGAAACAAGAGAAAAAAGATGATAGGACAATTAAGAAAACTAAACTAGAATATTCAAAAAAGACAATTGTAACAATGCAGCCGAGTGTCTATTTTGAAACTCAAATGACTCGCCCCACAACAAAGGCAGGTACTTTTTTATTTTAAGAACCTTTGCTTACCGCATAGGTGACCATAGTTGCATTACTCTAGTTCTGGAGTTGTCCAGGGTAAAGACACTTTATTAACATTTCCCCACTTGACTTTAATGCAAGTAACTACCTATAGGTAGTAGCAAGTATGGTATAGAACTAGAACATAAAAAAGAGCCCAATATGCATTTCACTGTATGAAATGGAAAGATGGTACTTGGGGAATGCTTGTTTTTCAAACTTTTATGGTGTTTGAAACCATAATGCGTCATTTCAGCGTCAGTAAAAAGGATGGTGATAAAGGAAAGGTAGATCTGAAGTTAAAAGCACCAAAAAAAAAAGTAAGTCAAAAGGGACTGGTTCAAATAGGGAACAGAAGCTTCCACAAGCTATCCATCGATATGCCAATTTTGATATTACCTAACAGTCACATCCAGGCACAAGCAAAGGATATTGCTATGAATGATAAACTCAAACGTTTACAAAGCACAATTGATTCAAAACTAAAAACAATTTTAGCACTTAATCGAGAAATGAAATCAAAGAAAAAAAAAAAAACTCGCAAAATAACAAACATTTAACTGCCTACATCTGAGCTTCAGACTCCTGCCAGGAAAAAACTAGCAATCTCAATCCAGACAAAAACTGAGAACAGCACAGAGAGCGAAAAGTGGTCTCTTCGCTCACCAAGGAAAATCAGAAGACCCCATTCAAGTATTCTAATTCAAGCCATACTGCCGTCGCTTCATCATAGAAGATAAACGCAATATTTGGATGGTGTGGGCTGTATCAGGTTATGGCTCTATATAACAATAATTATGTCCTGCGTACTTTAGTGATAGAAATGGTTTCTAATTGGCATGAAAAATTATCATAACTGTCATTCTCAAGTTGTCACTGAAGGATTTTATTGATTTGCCTTATCATTTCAATAAAATAATTATACAAATAACAGAGGAAGAAGAAGAAGGAGAAGAAGAAGAAGAAGAAGAAGAAGAAGAAGAAGAAGAAGAAGAAGAAGAAGAAGAAGAAGAAGAAGAAGAAGAAGAAGAAGAAGAAGAAGAAGAAGAAGAAGAAGAAGAAAAAGAAGAAGAAGAAGAAGAAGAAGAAGAAGAAGAAGAAGAAGAAGAAGAAGAAGAAGAAGAAGAAGAAGAAGATGTTTGTTTGTTTTTAAGGGTTTTACGGCGCTTGCAACACATTAAGGTCATATAAGCGCCAGTAAAAAGGAAGAAAATGGGATAGTAAAAAGTTATAGAATTACAATTAAAGCACAAAAGAAAAGGTAAGACAAAGGGGAATTGGTTCAAATAGGGAACAGATGTAGATTCCAAGAGCACACCGTCAAAGTACTTAGTTTGAGATCACCTAAAAGTCTCATCCTGACACAAGCACAGGTCCCAACTAAGAGGATTACACTCAAATGTTTACCAATCATATAATATAACATGTAAACTAAACATAATACAATGCATAACAGAGAGATGATTTACAAGGAAAAAAAAATATCATCTCCCAAAACTATAACTATACATTCGACTGTTTCCCTCCCAGTCAAAGACTCCGGCAAGGATCAGGACAAAACTAAGTAATCTCATTCCAAGACAATTCAGGAAACAATTGGAAAACGGGTATGGGGGGATAGAAGACACAGCATGTACCTCCCTGAAGAAGAAGAAGAAGAAGAAGAAGAAGAAGAGAAGAAGAAGAAGAAGAAGAAGAAGAAGAAGAAGAAGAAGAAAAAGAAGAAGAAGAAGAAGAAGAAGAAGAAGAAGAAGAAGAAGAAGAAGAAGAAGAAGAAGAAGAAGAAGAAGAAGAAGAAGAAGAAGAAGAAGAAGAAGAAGAAGAAGAAGAAGAAGAAGAAAAAGAAGAAGAAGAAAAAAAAGAAGAAAAAGAAGAAAAAGAACATCTCCCAAATTGTTAGCTTGTTTCACCTTCAAACTCTCTGTTAAAACAGCAATTTCAGCATTCCATCCCAGATCACGGAGAATAACTCTTCAGGAAATAACAGATTGAAGAAAGAGGATTAGATAAGACAAAGTGTTTAATCTCAAGGAAAAATGCTCCAGATCACCTAAACAAAAAGGCAAGACAAAATACAAAGAAAAACAAAAACGAAACACATCGTGAGAATGAAGAATGAAAAATCACATAATAATTTAACAAGCATGTGAAATATTTCAAGATTTAATATTGCCATTCACAATGGGAGAGACATCCATATCATTATTTGCAACATCTTTTTAAGCTTTAATGACAGGATTCAATTTCTTTCAAATCATAAATCCTATTATTCATCTGGTAATAACAATAAACCTGTTGATTTTCACTAAAACAGCTGCAACGGCAATGCAAATAGGGATTCACAGAAGCCAAAGTCACATTGCAGTTACTTCTTTCTTAGTGAAAAAAAATCATAAAGTGATGTCAGCTTTGATCTTATCCTGCATGAAAGGGTTAAGTGAAAACCTGTCTGAATTAGGCTGGAAATGTTATGTGGTTGAGCAATTTTGATTTTGTTAATTTATTCAATTACAAAAGATTGATGAAAAAGAAAAGAGCTGGAATCAAATCAAAAAAATAATACAAAACACTATATTGAGTGATGAAAGACTAATGGTGCCACAAAAGTGACCACAAATTTTCATATTTTCTTATGCTAGAAATCAATTACTTCTCAGCAATCCCTTTGCTAACCGAAACATTCAATAACTCCATTGCATCCTTTTGAAATTGATCTATGATTCTATTTTTCTTCTTTTGTTTTTTTTCTTCTTTTTATTTTGACATAGGGTCTATGATTTTCTGTCTCAAATTTGAGTATTTTAAAATATTTTTATTTGATAACCTCAGGTAATCCAAACTGGCATGGCTATATATAGCAAAAACTGGCAAGTAGGTATTGTAATGACACCATTGCCTTTAAACATTACTTTTTCAATGTTCAAAGCAAAGTTAAATTTAAGAGCGCCAATATAATGGTGAACTTTTTGTTTGTTTGTTTGTTGCTTTAGGTCTCTTCCAACACAATTGAGGTTATATGAGAGACCGCTGAAACAAAAAAACAAGCAATCTAACAAAAATAGTACAAATGTAAATCAAAATCATAACCTAAAGATATCATAAGCTAAATTATAAATAACCAAGAACAAACAGGCAGAAGATTTACAGAAAAAAAAATATCCCCTGTCAAAAATACAATCACAAACCAAAGAAGCAGGATAGGCTAGTAAAGAGAAGAAGAAACGACATCACTATCGGATCGTACACCCATGCGAACATCATAGGTATATGATTCAAGGGTGATGCTCCCATCCAACCACCCGCAAATGGTGAACTATACAATTCATAACAAAAAGAATCTATAAATATTTTCCAGTCACCCATTAATACTTTTAATTAATTAAAAAAGATCATTACAAATCAATGAATTCAATGAATAAACCAATTGATGGAAGTAAATTCAAACTGCGATCATTAAAGCACCAAATTAAGAGAAATCAATGTTATATGGAAATTTTTCCCACTCCTGATTTTAAATTTAAAAACATTTGATATACAAAATTTGAGCGGTATATTCACATATAACAGGGAAAAAAGGTTTAACTAAAAGTCCGTAACATTTGATGACAAGAGTTAAAATACCAGAAGGTTTAAATTCAAGTGTTTCATAACGATAAAATACAAGATTCTTTTCAGCACCCACCAGTACAACCAATTCATGAAAAAAAAAAAAAGAATTTAATTCCATTTTTTATAGATTTGTTTTTGTAAAAACAGAAAAATACCATGTTTCAAACTATCATAAAGAAAATAATCTAAAGCAGACATAAGCACAAAATATGGTTGACCTGAAGAGTCTCGAATATTGTATATATGTCAAAAATTTCTCTACCTCTTTTAAAGAAACATAAAATTCAGATCATAAATATTGATAATATATTTTTGAACAAATCTAGCCAATGGACATTACAAACAATCCTTTCTTAGTTTTTTAAAAAAACATACAGAATCAGACAAGACATGACAAATATTATTCTCTTCCACTTTGTCTTATTTGTGACACATTTAAGTAATTTCAGCACCAGCAAAAAGGAAAGAATGGGATAGTCAAAAAAGTTATAAACTTACAATTGAAAGCACACGAGAAAAAGTAAGACAAAGGAGGAGGGTTCAAATAAGAAGCAGATGTAGATTCCAAGAACAGACTATCAGTGCACTTAGTTTGAGATCATCAAAAGTCTCATCCAAACACAAATACAGGTCCCCACTATGAGGAATACTCTCAATTGTTCACAAACCATTATAAAATAAACAAAAAAAAAAGTAACAGTACAGAGAAATGATTTACAAGGAAAAAAATATAATCTCCCAAAACTGTAACTATACATTAGACTGTTTCCCTCCCAGTCAAGAACTCCGGCCAGAGCCAAAAAGCAACTTAGAAAACAGATATAGGGGTATAGAAGACACTGTAAGTGACCTCCCTGTCCCACTATGGGCACCCAGTTTCTCTTATTTTTTAAATGGCTTTGTTGATGAATATTAATTATCAGTGACTGAATCTGACTTGCTCTATAATCTTCTTCTCCTTATTCAAATAACCCAGTGACACAGTCAAACCGTGTATTACTGTCAATATGCATTGACACAATCATGTTGATAAACAGTATTTACATTAATATTCTTCAATTTGACCTGTTGATTCATCCTCAGTCTATTTATATTCTTTAAAAAGCAGGTGAATAAACATTCTGTTGACTTAGTTTCAAGAAAACTGTGACCTTATTGTATATAAATCAACCACAAGACTGAGGATAATAACCTAAATTTGATAAATATTGCAATTTTTTCATCGTCATTTCATTTTAAAAACGACAGACAGCCAAAAACAACACTCAGAATATCTAAATAGATCCAGAGTTCGTCAATGCATGCCATACTCTCGAGTTCGAGAGACTTGATAACAAATAAGCTTAAGCTTGTCTGCTTGTCTCCTTTCATTTTCAACTCATCTTCCTATTCTTTAAATATACCTTTTATTCTGGATGCTCCATATGGCTGTCTCTGACTTAAGAAGCTGTTCCAACATGAAGTAGAGGGTTAGAAGAGATAGGAAGGGTGTAGAATGATGTTAAACTGTAAATCTCACTGACCAAAACAGCCAATGTTCTGAGGGGAATTCCACCTACCAGACTATGCTGTTTCCAGCACACACCTACACACAACAGTAATTACATTAAAAAATAAACATTAAAAACACGCACACACACAAGCTGACCCCCCCCCCCCCTCAACGACAAAATCCTAAACCTAGGGTTTGAGTAAAACCAAACTATCCTACACAAGGACAAGAATGGAATGCCATATCATACATGGAAGAGAACAACCGGAAGATAAAAAGTCAGTAACAACAGCTTACTTGACCCATAGTTGACTATGGTTGAGTACAAAACAGGCAATAATATAGCCATCCTAAAAAGAAAAACATGACAGTATCGTACAACCAACTACCAGTTAACATAGCTAATAAAGCCTACTCCAAAGAAAAGTTCCATTTCATATACAGCTATTGATTATTTCAAGGATAAACATCTTGAATTTGATTTTACAAAAATATGTAATATCTGACATGGCAGGTTTTTTTTTTGCATCGCTTGCGGCTGCAAAAAATCGCACAATAAATCACTGATTTGCACTGCGGCCGCGAAAGTAGTTTCCCTTTGCTATGCTCTCGTGTTTCTTTTTCTATTGATGCCCAATGCCTCCACGTTCATTTTCAGTCTTGTAAATCATCTCTCTGTTATGTACTGTATTATTTTTGTTTTACAATTGTGTGTACTCCTTTTAGTGGTTGTGTCAGGATGAAACATTTAGATAGTCTCAAAATAAGTATCTGGATGTGTGTTCTTGGAATCTACATCTCTTTCCTATTTGAACTCATTCCCATTTGTCTTCTTTTTCTTGGGTCCTTTAATTGTAATTCTAGAACTTTTTACTATCCCATTTTCTTCCTTTTTATTGGTGCTGATATGACCATACACTTGTTGCAAGCACTGTAAAACTCTTAAAAACAAACAAATAACTTTCTCTTTCATGAACAAATTATGGGTTTTTAGGAAAATTTATAGCAAATTTTGGAATGTTTTTTTTGTTGCAAATTTTGCTGTTTTTAGCTTGCAAAATTGGGGATTTTTTTTTCCGCAAAAAAACTACCATGTCAGTAATATCCCATGAGCAGTTTCTTTCACAGCAAGCTGGAGTTAAAACGTACCCATATCAGTTGACAAAATAGTATGGAAACTGAGAAACTTAAACTGGCATTGATGGGAATGAATTAAATGTTTTCCATGGAATAAACAAGTAGTTAACATAAGTTGAGATAATTGTACAAAACATTATAAACATCTTTAAAAAAACAAAACTTGTGTCAATAATATATACAATGGCCATCAGAAATTAACGAAACTTAAACAAGAGATGATAATACATAAATATTTTATCAACAGTGATGCAATATGAATCCAAGAAATAAAAGAAAATATACAATCTTTAAATTAATTATCTCTGCCACTTATTTCTCTTCTCTACCAATTCAGATAAAATTCTATGATTAAGTACAGGGGACAAGATTTTATTCTAAAACTTCAAATCGAGTACCAATATCGTTACCAATCATTTCAATGACTGAACCTTTTACTTTTAAAAAGCATATTTTATCATTAACTTTCATAAGGAAACAATGATACCTTGACAATTGCTCCTGAATAAACTCATATCACTCCTTACATAAATATAATCTTATCAGACTTTAAAGTTTTATATTAGGAAGAAAAAAAATCCATGTGCAAAGTTGAGTAATAACAAATTTGATTCTATTACTCAACGATTTAGTTATCTTTCCTCTGACTTTGTCTATATTGTGAATGCAATGACCTATTTTCTGATACAATGGCAAACATTTCACCTTGATAAAAAATAAAAATGAAGAAGTCCTCAACCACAAAAACATTTAAGTGAAATACCAAACACATTAAAGACTACTGTAGATACATCAGAATCTGATGCCACAATGACATTTAGAGCTGTCATACATCACACACTTTTGGAGGGAATCAGTTGAAGTATTTCTTGGAGACACTGTTTGCATAATAAAAATACAGCATATATGAAGAGGCTTCGGTAATCAGTATAGTGATTTATAACTGAACCATGCCCTTTGGCAATTTTAGCCATCAAAATATCAGTAAATGCACTTGATATTGTTTGCAGACCAGTGATATGCACAAAACAAAAACAAACTCTTTTCAAAGAATCTTAATCATTACATTGGATTTATAAGCCTGATATTTTTTACTCTTTATATCTATGCATTAACATAGTTTATTTTTAAAAAATAATAATTTCATTCTTTCCTTCAGTAGTACTAGAAGTGCCAGGAATGCTTTTGATAGGATATATAAAAGAAGTGGAACGACATGACAGAGGAAATATTTCACAAAGTAGGCAAATGAAGTGTTCTTATCATTATCTTACTCATATATCTACTTTCATGACAAGTTGTCCACAATCTAAATTCACAGACTATTCCAAATAATACACCATATAACAGGTACATAATAAAGCATATCATTTTGTCAACAAAAACCATGCTTCAAGTTAAATTAAATTAAAGATATGTGACAGAGAATATTAAAAAATCATTATTTGTGACCACATCTTCCTGCCCCAGTCTGTACTATGCATGGATGACTGGAACCAAAGATTACATTTTCAGTCAAAATGATCAGAAATATAGTAATAGTATTTGAGCTTTTAACAGTTTACCCCCCCCCCCCCCCCCCCCCCCCCCAATTCCCCTCAATAAAAGTAGGTTTATTTATTTTATATAAATATCATAATTAAGACCTAAAGATTAACTTTCACCGTCATGTTTACTCCCAATATAGTGAGACATTCATTTTGTAACCAAAAATATAAAGTCATTAATATATCAATCTGACAACTCTTACTTTGACCAGAAAAAGAAAAAATTAAAAAAAAAAACAAACAAAACAAAAAAACAACTGGTGTAGTCAAAAGTGAAAAATTATTACACATGACACATTATCTCAATGGTTGCGTTACTTCTACAATTCGTTTTCTATATCTAATATATTTTTCTTCACTCTTTGGTCAGGAGAAAAGAATACAAGCAAAGTGACAATGGAGAAGATTTTTAATTTGTAACCCACCACTTCAATATGGTATTATATCATGGTGAAACCCAATGCTGAAGATTAATACCAAAGCTTTAAGTCATGATGTTTGACTTTTATTGACAAGAAAATAAAATAAATCATTTCAACTTTGATTTTCGAAGTCTCTTTCGCCACGACATAATACCAGACAAAGACACAGGGCTACAATTTAGATCAGATGGAATAAATGTTTCATTTAGTAGAGTGTCAATACAACAGAGACTACTGTAATAGAGCATTCAATTGACCATACTAGATCATACAATATGCACAAAATTCATCTCGCTCTCTCTCTCTTTACACCCCACCCCTTCTCTCTTCTTGTACATAGAATAGAACCTTACGCAAGCACTCTGACAAAACACATGCCTGTGCACAAAAGAAGTGCAACAAAATGCTGTTACCTCTTATGCATAAATATCACCTATTCATCATTATCACATTCAACCCAATCATATTCCATTTTTATAAACATTATAATTATTCACGACTTGCCCATAGCCTGTCGAGCAGCAGCAATCAAAGGCCTTAGCGTTGTTAGAGGCATTGACTTTTTCATGAGAGGATGCTCTAACAGCTCAGCTGGGGATGCTCTTGTCTCCACATCGACTTCCAAGCAACGATGAATAAAATCCTTTAACTCAACAGATAATTTATGTTCATCTTTGATATCTGGCTTGCCTTTCGTTGCGATTCTATAAATGGCTTTAAGGGGAGTCTCATTCAGGTATGGGGGTTCCCCTTCCAACATTTCAATGATCATGATTCCTAAACTCCAAATGTCCACTTTACTGCCATACTGTTTTCTGTAAGTGCAGAATTTAGTGAAAATATTGTAGAATAAGTAAAAATGTTAACATAATTTAAGTACAAATTGAGTCAGACGAAACAATCAGCATTCCAAATTATGAACATTGACAGCTTAAAAAAAAACAAAAAAAAAAAAACAGGCAGAAAGAAAAGAAAAAAATTAAATAAATCTATAGGAAACACATTTTTAAAAAACATTTTTAAAGGACCATTTAAAGAAAAACAAGTTAAAAAAAACAACAATACAAACCACAAGCTTTTTTTTTAAAATCAGTGTTTATTGTTTTAAGGTGATGTTTAACCCATCGTGGACACAACACTAGACTGGATTATTATTAATCAGACATATCGCATCCTTATTTTCTTCAGTTTTTACAGTTTATGATATTTCATTCATCATTTAAGTCAATATTGTCAAGATTAGAAAATTGAATTCATCATAATTGGATCAGTGAGCCTATGTCTTTTCTGATGGAGATGGACGTTTTAAGTTCATGATCTTATCCATATTGTGCATGACAATATATTTTTAAAAAAATGACTTTTCAATCCTCATACTCCTTCCTGTGATTTTACCAACCTATTGGATTACTTTCACATATTGGCATACATTTGCATATTATTTCTGTTTACTGGTATTGTAATAGTAGGGATCATTATCCCTCGGTTGGGAAAGAGATTTACATTACGACAATATGGGTTTCACATAGCATTGGCATCAGCACTGACCCTTCTTTTATCCCACTCTTCAATTTCTTTGTGCTCTATAATTTACAGTTACTATTATAATTCAAATTTCGCACTTCAGTCAACCTTAGTTGCCATCAATCTTCTCAACTAGATATGCCAAGAACTTTTCTCCACTCCTATACTGTTTTTGTTATTGCTGAAGAATGGTTTTAATCCCAAAACATTCAGGTGTTTAGTACTCAGTTCTTTTTTCAAGCTGTGACATTCACTTTTTTTTCACACAACTTTCCAGTCTCATTTGTGCCCACACAATGTCCTATATTTCATTAAATGTTGTCCCTCCAGTTTCCTTCCCTCTCACTCCTGACTGTTAATTAAAGTAAACAATCCACCACCAATGAAGGGAAGACCATTGTTTGGGTAAATGATAACATACAAGACTAAGAGAAACGGCCATTAATCATCCCTGCAGGTAGATTTTACCACTTGGGCATTTTTGTTTTTCACAATATACAGTGGTTAAGATTTCAATGCTTTAACCCTCACCTTACCAACTGTAGGAAAATCGTCACATTTGTTACGATACAAACAACAGTTTTCTTATTAAGATTTGTTTTATAAATCACAAAATTTGAAGAAAAATCTTTATTATATTTACAAAATACTTAATGTCGTTCTGTAATAGTTGTTTTCCTCAACAAAATTATATATAGTACAGTTCCTCATTGATTAAAATTCAATTTGTGCGTTGAGTCGGAATGACATTTTAGTAAAAATCTTGAAAACGGTTGAAGAGGAGAGAGTTGATCGATACAAAAAAAAATAAAAAATAAATAAAAGTTTTCCAACGTGCATATATATATATATATATATATATATATATATATTATATATATATATATATATATATATATATATATATATATATATATATATATATATATATATGTTGGTAGTATATAAGTATAGATAGTCAGAACTTATATCTAGACATATTGTCTTGTTATATATATATATATATATATATATATATATATATATAATATATATATATAACAAGACAATATGTCTAGATTAAGTTCTGACTATCTATACTTATATACTACCAACATATATATATATATATATATATATATATATATATATATATATATATATGTTGGTAGTATATAAGTATAGATAGTCAGAACTTAATCTAGACATATTGTCTTGTTATATATATATATATATATGCACGTTGGAAAACTTTTATTTATTTATTTATTTTTTTTTTTTGTATCGATCATATATATCGTATATATATATATATAACAAGACAATATGTCTAGATTAAGTTCTGACTATCTATACTTATATACTACCAACATTTGCCACTGTAGTCATTGTACATGACCGAGGTAATCTAGAATTTATCTAAGTTCAAACACTCACCTTGAGACAACTTCTGGAGCCATCCAATAAGGGGTTCCCACCATTGTGTCACGCTTGCCCTTCTCTGAGCTTAGTTGAGCACAGAAGCCGAAATCTGTTAGTTTGACAGCACCCACCATGCCAAGGAGGACATTGTCACTCTTGATGTCTCGATGAATTATGCTTCTGCTATGGAGGAACTCGAGTGCTTTGAGGCACTCTTGACATACTGCAGCAATCTGCCCTTCCTTCATTATAGTTTCTGTCACTACATCTGTCAGGGCCCCACCATCGAGGTACTGGTTTAGGTAGTAAGGAAAAGGTAAAGGTCATGAAAATCTGATGTCATTGTGTGTGTTGGGGGGGGGGGGGGGAGAAGGAGGAGAGAGAGAGAGAGAGAGAGAGAGAGAGAGAGAGAGAGAGAGAGAGAGAGAGAGAGAGAGAGAGAGAGAGAGAGAGAGAGAGAGAGAGAATAAAAACATAAACTGGATGTGTATACATGCAAATCAAATATATGAAAAATAAATAAATTAAAATACAAGAAATGAAATTAACACATGGTAAACCAGCATAAGAGAAACAGAAAAAAAATCACTTGAAAAGATATATTTAGAAAAAGTGGAATGAAATAAGATTGATTGTAAAATTCACAGATCAGCAGATGATTAGACTCAACTTCAATTTACCTCCATAACAACCCATAGTTCTTGATCGACATAATAACAATCCAGAAAGTTGACAATGTTATCATGACGATATGACTTCATGACCTCAATTTCTGTGATGATGAGTTCCTTCTTCGGTTGGTTATTGAGATCCATCATTTTGATTGCGACCACTGCATCTGATTCGATACACTTGGCCATGCACACCATACCAGATGCTCTGTCAAGGCAAAAAAGAATTTAAATTGAGATTATGGTAACATTAAAAATAACGGCATCACAGATTCATTAAAAAAAAAAAAAGACAACATATCAACACCGAAGTACAGGAAGAAAATAGGAAAACCCTCTTACTAGTAGACCCAACAGCCACCCACAAATCTAGAATTACAATAAATAAATGTTTAAAAAAGGATATTTTTAAACTGTACATAAAAACCATATCCTCCTAACTTCAACTAGTAGCAGTTTTAGAGCCCTCTGTGCTAAAAGGATGTGATAAATTGTTGCTACCCATTGGATAGAATGCCAGTCTATTGCAAAGTGCTTTTCACCAAATCTAAAAAGTCCTATTACTCAATTAGCGTAATATCCACTAAATAAGCTCACAGAGCTTTACAAGAGCTCCCTAGCCAACAATAACGCTTAACATGTAGGACGAGACATGACACCTGTTACGCGGTATGACAATTCTTTTTTTCCAATAAAGACACAGCTGTTAACGGACAGGTACTCATTCTATAACCGAGTACGATGAGAGAATGTGAGTATAGAAAATTTTCTAAGAACTCAACTATGTGCTGCTCAAAAGTGGGATGATGGCAAGTGTCATACCAAAAGACCACATTGCTGGATAAAAAGAGGAGTTAGAATAAAATCTAGACTCAACAAGGCCACATTCCAGTCCATCATGACTCAAATTTCCTACCAATTGAGATATATTGGGGCCGCCATTGTCATCAAAGGATCATATACGATTGATTCAAAATTACTCGTACAGGTGACCTAAAAATTGAGCAATGAATTCATTTTATTCGTATTTTGCACTTCCGCATAGCTGTCAACTTTTCAAAAATAAAATAAGGAACGCTCATTTGGCCGGGGATGAGGTGACGACGTGTGCCCCCCCCCCCCCCCCCTCATCGAATCGCAACATATAAAAGTCAGCCTTTTTAATTACTATTACTAACAAGTTTGAGATAACAGAGGCTAGTCCAAATTAGTACCAGCACATTTGAATCGTTACAATGACACTTTCCACAATGAGATCAAGATTTCAGAAGAGACAATATAAAGAAAGAATTCAACTGCCTCAACTTTGATAAGGACCAATACACAAGAAGCACAATTGTAAAATAAATGAAATAACTTAGGATGGTTAGAAATGCATAACTGCCAACCGTTTTGGGTTTAAAAAATAGGTGAGTTCGCTAAAAAGTAGGCGATTTTCTTTCATGCAACATAATGGTCTTTAAGTAGTACACAATAATAGTAGTTATAGTAAAATGCACCTCTAAATATTGGAGAATTCCTACTTCTTTACTTTGACAAGATAAACACACCTAAAAATGGAGTACACTTATTTTTCTTGAACCTAAACCGTTAAAAAAGCTTGCTTGAAAAAAAATAACTCAAAATCAAATGAAGATGTCTTTTTAAAGGGATTAAATTTATATTTCGTAAATCATTAAAGGGAAATAATCATTGTCATGTTTAATCTATATAAGCAATTGATTTTCTGATTGAATACCTTCCAATCAAAGATGTGGATTTAATTTTATTTTTAATTAAAATAATATTTGTAACAAATAGTGAAAGTATCAATACTGTCTTAGAATAATAAAAGTTATCGAGGCTAACATCCTATTCTATGCAAATCTCCAATACATTATGAAAGGTTTGAGTAAAAAACAAGCGTCATATAAACAACTGGAATTTTTTTTAATAGTTGAAAATCATTTAGATAGAGGCATAATTCAAATTCAAGAGCTACACAGGAATGGAGATTATGCTGTGCTGATTTAAACCCTGCTCATCCTCTCTCATTGGACACCAATAATAATAATAATAATAACAATAATAGTAGTAGTAATAGTAATAATAAAGGATCAATTATAATAATTCATTAGGCCTTGTTTACCACAAATTAGTCAAAAATTACAAAATACGGATTTTGAACTAAAAATAAGGACTTATGGACTCAGGCAGTCAAATACGGAACAAATCCGTTTTTAACGGAACGGTTGGCAGCTATGACTTCCGCAACCAGCTGATAACAATATCATTATCAGTGATAAGAGATGTTTCAATGTCAATGTTTTGCTGTCACTTTATCATGTTACATTCAGTTATCATCCCTTCCAATCATGTAAAAATTTTTTTTAATGTTTCCTCCATGCACTGTGTGACATGTAAAACTGACAGCAATAATTCCTCTAAGACTATACAACTTGGTAGCATGTAATTTAAAATTAGATTGCCAAATTGGGACAGTCCTGATCTTATCAGGCCAGTTGGCTGCTATGCCTTTGCATGTAAGATGAGTTTCCTATTGTCTAGGCTATTGAAATAATCATATACGCCTTATTTTCAGTCTATCAGATCATGGGACTTATAGTCCGATGCGACTAATACTAGTATTTCGTGTCAGCCACGTGTGTAGGCATCATTTATTTTGTTTTGATATTGTACTGAATAAACGACAGAAATCAAACATCACTAATGGAAGTATTTTACCTAGTCCATGCCAGCCAAGTGTGTAACTTTCATGGTGGTTGTTATGATATTGTAATAAACAAATGCTGACTGAAAATCACACATAGCTAATGGTTTGTTTTATTTTCTTCCTTGTCCGTGTCAGCCAAGTGGGTGTGGCTTCATGACAATGTAAGAAATAAATGATGACTGAAATCACACAATGGTTCCTGTCAGCCTTTCCAGAACCAGAATTTCCTACACAGCATGTCTGAGTGAAGCTCAAAAACATAATGTTTTTGTTTACACTAATGACAATACCGGCCATGTAGACACAAGAATTTACATTATTTAAATGCAGGGTTGTCAATTCAGGAGGAAAACAATTACTGAACTTTTACGCAAACATATCTGTTGCATACCTATCAGGACACTGTTCTCCAGTAAAAAGACATTAAGTTCTTACATTTTCTGTTCAACACGTGACTGGAAAATATAGGTTTTTAAAAAATAGTGAATTCTGTAAATATACGAAAAATTGACAACCTTGTAAATAGTTTATATCCCAGAGAGACTTATGGTAAGATAAAATTGATTTTACAAAAATAAAATAAAATGGTTCGGCTTATAGTCCGATTCGCCTTATAATCCGGAAAATATGGTAATCATTTAAACCAATGACACTGCTCACCCTGAGCCCAGCTTCTGTTTGATGTCATACTTGTCTTGAGCATTTCCAGAGGAGGACATATTTTCTGATGATTAAAATAAATAAACATATTAAAAAGAAGAGAATGGGTGCACACAATGTGAGAATATCACTGCTTTTTCACCATCAATAACCCTCACAATTTTAGTCTTTCAACACAAGCAAAGGGAAAGATGAAGGAAAAAAAATTAAAAATAACAGATCTGCACCTACAAGCACCCAATAAAATGCAAGATAAAGACGACTAGATTCAATAGAGACTAAAAGTGAATTCAATAATAATACATCCATATTTCTAGTTTGAGATTGTCTCAAAATCCTATCAAAAAACCAGCACAGGATTTAACCAAGAGGAACACACTTGACTCAGATGGTAATATAATACCAATCAAGACACAAATAAATATACACCATGCTAAATGTTGGTCATTTACAAATTGAAAACAATTAGGATGTCATTATACTTTTTAAACAGACAACTACTGTTACCTACCAGGTAAAAAGTAATAAACAAAAATGAATATAACATCTTCAAAAAAGAACAAAATACCTAACATGGAACGTTTCGGGCTCAATACCCTTTTTCATCCAACAACAAAACAATGAAAACATAAATACAGTACTAAAAAACCAGATTAAACGACCATTCTTTTTGTTATATTCAATTTTGTTTATTACTTTTTACAGTCCACAGCTCCTAGTGGCTTGGTATCACTTTTACATGCCAGGCACTCATTTTAAACTAAAGTATGGTAAGAAAATTGATTGAAGAGCCTTTATATAGATAGAACGAAGTTGACATCACTCAGGTCTTTGTTGTTTTCCACCATATTTTATGAGAAGTTCTTATAAATTGTATCAATTAGACAATAAAAGTTCGAGGTTACACATAGTTTTGTGTGTTGGTCACTTATATATCTGGCTGGCAATGTTCTGAGCTTCTACAGTTGGGCTCAAACTCGCAAGCTGAAAGTCATATCACTCAATCATAAAATTGAGAGAAACATAACAGATAAAATACTTACTTAATACTGTATTAATTTCACTATCAGTCATGGCTTTCTTTTGTGATCGAGGTCTACGGACTGCAACTTCCTCCTCTCCATCTGTTGTGTCAAGGGCTGCCACACCATCTGTTGCATTTTCAACTGTTGGTGATGTTTTCACTGGGGTAGTTGGCTTGGGGGCTACTTTAGGGGTTGTGTCCTGAATGAAACATGAATAAAAAATATATGATTGAGGCTGTGAGCAATATATTATAAACTTTATTCTTTATCTTGTCTAGACAAGAAATTACTGGTGGCATTTGATATATCAACTAAAACAGATCTGCCAATCTTAAAAGTCAGGAAACAGGATGAAACAAGAAAAACAAGTCTTAAACAAAACAAAAACAAAAAAACAATACAAAAGCTTAAAAAAGAACAAAAGGAAGGAAGAAAAAAAAAACCCTAAAAGAAACACAACAATCAAACAGAAAAAAATCACCCCCTTCTCCACCCTAGTATTTTTATTGCTTCATCAGAAACCATAATAAAAAAAATAAAAAAATGTTACCACTGATTTTGTTTTCCTGTATTTCAATTCTTTTTTCAAAATGCCGTCAAAGTGAATTCTCAAAGGAATCATGACATAAATAATCAAACCTATGTGATGAAATTCAGATGAAATACACCACACGCAATTCTGAAATACTTTAAGAAATGTGCACTGAACACTTTTATAATCATTTTATAGGACATCATTTTAAAATTGTAATGCGATGGTACATCCTGTTTTTAGAATGCATGTGTTTAAACATATGCATTGTTTTATCTTAATTAAAAATCCCCTTTGGAGACAATGCCCTATGATGCTGTAGCGATTTTATTTTCAAGGAATATCCGGACAGCCAATACCGAATTCAAGATGTTTCTTGTTATATTTCAAGCAGAAGAAAAAGTAAAGATTAATCAATGCAAGTAATATCCTCACCACTTTATCGACTGGTTCAGGCTTTCCTTTAGTGCCATCTTCTTTGAATACATTAGTTTCCTCGCTCACTTCTGCACTTGCGACTTGGTCTTTTTCTGAGCCATATGACGACCTCTCCTCATCTGTCCCTGATTCTAAAAGTTCATCAGATTCTCGTATAGTATTTGCCACTAACATGAACTTTCCAGAAGATGGCCCTTTCTTTATGGAAGCTGTGTATGTTTTTAGGGAGTTGACCACAGCTTCTGGGTTAGCTTCCTGTTCAGTTTTTCTGTAATGAATTAAATATAAACGAATGGAATATTTTGAGGATACTAAACATCTCATTGAATGTACCACTCAAACAACTTATTATATGTTGCACACACAGCAAACATCACTGTACATTGTCTGACATGAATGCTTATCATTTTTTTCTTGAAATCCTCCCTTGAGCCATTAAGATAGTGGAGCTGGAACTTGTATCTCAATTTTTGTTGTGTGAAACATAATAAGATGTGCACACTACCATTTGTATTGGATGCTGGTCATTCTCATAGTTCTTTTCACCAAAAGATCAGTTACCTAATCACTGGTGGGTGGACAGGGAGTCAAAAACAATTTTTCAGTTTACACAGATTTCAAAATTAATAATTCAGTGTACACAGATCAATATATGTTTAGGTTCAGTGGGTGATCCATATGGCCACGAATCTACAATAGAGCATGCTTATAATGAACGCACTTCTAACAAATTGATGGAAATCTGATTGTAATTAGATGAATGAACTTGTGTGATCCCAGAAAACAATTGAAAAGCACCTCTAAGCACTATTCGTGGATACCGGGGCTATATTAAATAATAATAATAATAATAGTAATAATAATAAAATCTAAATGCAAATAATAATATTACGTGATATCTGATGTCTTTAAGAGATTTTCCCATGATTCAGGCAGTCCCACAAATTCTCCTTTGTCTTTGTCAAACCCAACATGATAGTTACGCTTGACGTTGAAAGGTTCTCCAATAGACATGGCTGCCTCCTCCTCTGCACCAGTTTTGTTGGAACTCGTGGAGTTCTTGTTCCTTCTAAAAATGCTCTTAAGAGGCATAGTGACTCCCTAGCTACTGGTAACTTTCAGATGTAAGGAGGTTTGAATCCAATCTTTTCAACTTCCTCTGCCTCTGAAAATGAGAAGAAACAAATTGAATTGTAAAAAAAAAGAAGATACAAATAGAATTATAAAGCTCCAATTTGAACAGCGAAAAAAAAGAACCTCTATGATGAAGATTCAATAATGCTAGTAATGGTAGAAAATGAGAGACAAAACAATAAAAATAAATTTGGATTTTGATCTTTTTCTATGACAAATCAAGTTAACTAAATAGAAGGAAGTTTTCAACTAGAGCCAGTTAAAACCAGAGATCAAGTCCATATAAAATTCCAAATTAAGAAAAATGATAGCAATTCACTTTCATTTAGTTGCAATCAGGGGTGAGAATGACTGGTCACAAAAAAGGAGGAAATTTTTCATCGTGAAGATCATGACCCATCCATGCGACCATAACCTATAAATTTGAATTTCACTAAAATTTACTGAGATGCGATCCAAAATTTGACTCGCAGCAATTTCTAACATGACTCGGTGGAATTTCAAAAGTTTAAAGTGTAATTACAACATTTGGTGGTTGTAGTAGGGATGATGATGTGGTGGTGGTTGTAGTAATAGCAGTGGTAGGGATGATGTGGTAGTGATTGTAGTAGTAGTATGGATGATGGTGTGGTGGTGGTTGTAGTAGCTGTGGTAGTAATGATGATGTGGTGGTAGTTGTAGTAGTAGTGGTGGTAGGGATGATGTTGTGGTGGTTGTAGTAGTAGTGGTGGTAGGGATGATGGTTTGGTGGTGGTGGTAGGGATGACGGTTGTAGTAGTAGTAGTGGTAGGGATGATGATGAGGTGGTGGTTGTAGTAGTGGTAGTAGGGTTGATGATGTGGTGGTGGTTGTAGTAGTAGTGGTGGTAGGGATGATGGTTTGGTGGTGGTTGTAGTAGTGGTGGTGGTAGGGATGACGGATGTAGTAGTAGTAGTAGGGATGATGATGTGGTGGTGGTTGTAGTAGTGGTGGTGGTAGGGATGACGGTTGTAGTAGTAGTAGTGGAAGGGATGATGATGAGGTGGTGGTTGTAGTAGTGGTGGTGGTAGGGATGATGGTGTGATGGTGGTATGGATGATGATGTAGTGGTGGTTGAAGTAGTAGTGGTGGTGGGGATGATGATATGATGGTGGTTGTAGTAGTGGTAGTAGGGTCGATGATGTGGTGGTAGTTGTAGTAGTAGTGGTGGTAGGGATGATGATGTGGTGGTGATTGTAATAGTAGTGGTGGTAGGGATGATGATGTGGTGGTGATTGTAATAGTAGTGGTGGTAGAGATGTTGATGTAGTGGTTTTGGTGAGTGTTTTTTTATTCAGTGATGATAATAGCAATTGTCAAAAAGGAGGAACATTTCTCGGTCTATCGATCAAACACAAGCAAAGAAACCTAGTAGTTAGTCAGCTTATAAATACAACCTAAGAATCTCTCAAATTCAAAGCCATAGTCAAAAGGTAAAAAGAAAAAAGATTAGACTAAGCCAACCACCATTGCTTTGTTCTAATATATCATCTCTATATACCAGATGATTTAATGTGGTTGCGAAAGAAAGAAAGAAAGAGAGAGAGAGAGAGAGAGAGAGAGAGAGAGAGAGAGAGAGAGAGAGAGAGAGAGAGAGAGAGAGAGAGAGGGGGAGGGGGGGAGAGGAGGAGAGACTTCTTTACCAGAATAACTTATGTATTGACCTTTTGAATTCTATATCCAAAAAAAAAAAAAGAAGAAGAAGAAGAAAAGAGAAATAGAAAGAAAGGCAAAGGGAAAAAAAAAAAAAGAGAAAGAGAGAGAGAGAGAGAGAGAGAGAGAGAGAGAGAGAGAGAGAGAGAGAGAGAGAGAGAGAGAGAGAGAGAGAGAGAGAGAGAGATTTAAAAGGCAATAGGTACCTACAACAGGGGAAAAAAATCCAGACCCATTGTCCCTCCCCTTCCCCCATGGGTGAAAGTTACTCAATGATATTAATCCTGCAAAGGCAGGTGCTCAGAAAAAAAAAATCATGCAACTACCAATAAGAGGAAAAAACAGAAGTGCGGTTAATTATATAAATGCCGGTTTTTTTCATTTTCGAATTCCCGCCAGACAAAAAAAAAACGGCGAGACCTCTTTTTCAAAAATAAAAATCCGGCCAACTTTCACCCATGCCTTCCCCTTCAACCATCAACTAACTAATCAAAGAACACTACTGGTCTTCTGTGTCTATTGTGACATCTGGTGCCATACTGTCTGGCCCAACGTCATAAAAACGGGACCGTCACTAAATTTCACGAGACTGAGCACAGGTGTCAAAATATGACATAATGGTGATTTTGTGGTTTTGAGGAAAATGTTTGACACGGCAAATTTGAAAAAGGAGGAAATGTGATGGAATGGGCGGAGATAAACTACCATTTAGGCGGAAATCCGCCTTTAGGTAGGGAGTTTAATAGAAATTCTAAATGTACCTCACACACTTGAAACCAATGTCATATGAAAGAGCTGGCAACACAGATTACAAAACAGTTTGAATTTTGTTTGTATCTTGATTAGAAATGTAGTTACGGCAGTTCAAAGTCTGAAATTTCAGACCGATTTTTACCCCAAAATTACCATTGCAAAGTTGTGACCGAAATCGCGTGATGTTAATAAAAAATGGTTAAAACAGTCAATATGGAGTTCTTATAATATATTGTATACCAAAATGTTCGTCTTATCGAGGACAATGCATTTACATTAATAAAGAGGAAGATAAACATTTCAAATTAACACATTATTACACAATATGACGCAAATGTTACATAATCAAAAACTCGGCTAGACGTAAGAAACAATTTGCTCTATCACTTTTGGATTTATCCCCAATATCTCATTGAAACAATTGCAAATAATTCCCCTCTTCTAATTAATACATAGAGAATAAAAAAGGGTTTGAGGGTATTTAAATGAAAAAAAATAAACATGTTGTGTAATGTCATAATGAGTTTATTTTTACCTATGGCAATTTAATTGCATATAAATAAAATGGTAGATTGAAAAAGTTCAAATAAATTGAAACAGATTCCCTATTATACCTAATTAGAAGGAAAGTTCTGGCTTTTAATACTTTAAAAAATCCTGCTGAACCACTTTGGGTTTATTGCTATTACATCATTTGAACTGACAATTAATATAATTTTATCCCCCCACCCCCTCCCCCCTTCTCTCTCAATATATGGGGGTGTCAAAACTAATAGAACTTCTTACCATAATAATTATTAAGGCTAAGGCCTTTAGAATATGGATACAAATGATAAACATATCTAAACATATGGGAAAGAAACTTGATGACTTGATGGCAAAGTAAAATTAAATTAAATTAAAGCAATTGGTATTTTTAAAATATCGATATTATTAATATCGGATTTCACAAAGAGAAGAAATATACGAAGTTTTAAAACAAAAACTATAAAAAGCCTATAAATAATAATAAAGTTGGAAAGTATGTATTCAAAATAAAAACATAGCAAATAATAGTACTGAAAATATTATGGACTAAATTTAACATAATACATAACTAAGTTTAAAATATCGATATGAATATCGATATCGTCCGGCAGCCATGATGAGAAGATAATGTAAACAAGGCATTTCGGCGCAGAGTTAAAAGGTGTCTGCGCATCCATATAGAGCCCTGAAATTTGGCATGAATAAAGTTTAGATGTTATTCTAAAAACAAGCGTTTAAATTTTAAAAACACACGCGGTAAATAAAAAAATAAATGCATTTGAAAATTGCCAAATTTTAACTTCATATAACTTCTGGAATTATCAATGGATTTTTCCTTAATTGGCACCATTTAAAAGGAAATTGAAAGACGAAAATAATGATATCAAAATATCTGCGATATTCCTCTTTATAACGAAGTTATGCATCTTTAATTGAACCCCCCAAAACGCGAACGGCAATTTTCGGTCACAACTTTCCTATGGGCGAGTTGGGTCAAAATTTGACTGCCACTGCTGCTGCTCACTAAACTGCCTACTTTAGGCGGAAGATTCTCAGCCCTGTGCAATGTCCAATAAATATTAATTTATTTATATTCTGAATGGAATTTATCTACATTATATAATATCAAAATAAAAGTCAAAGCGGAAGGACATCCGTAGTTTCAAAGCATGCCAAAAGATGGGATGTTTAAAAATTACCGAATCCCCCTTAACCCAAACAAAGATACTATAACCTGGTGAAACATAATGTTTGCCATCACAAGCATATATCAAAACTGATGAGAAAAACAGTCGGCCGGAGTCGTAAATGACAGCCGACTCAGCAAATTGTTGTTGAAATAAGAAAAAGCAAACGACTTATTATAAAAATGAAATATATCTTAAGTATTAATAAAATACTATTATTGGACATAGCAACTAAATGAAAGTCCATAAAATGGCTACAAGAGTAAGTAGGTAATATAATAAGTCCTCCCTATAAAAATATTATTTGAACTGATGGGCAATTAATAATTGTAATTTGTCATGTGGGCCATCTGCCTGACATGCTCAGTCTGTTCCAACAATGAAACGGTTAACGGTTAACGTCAACGTTAGAGAATAACTTTCCCTTTCGTTCGTAAGTAAAATATCCACAGACACAGATCACCTTCACAACCACTCAACTCACAACTTGATTTTAATCATCATCACGTTCACCTTCTCATCGAACATGATGGACCTCGGTCTAGACTAAGTATTGAGTCTAAGTAAGTAATCATAAGTCGTAAGCCTAAGCAATCTGAATCTGACAACTCAATTCATTCTAATTAGATAATAGTAGTCAGTGCTGAGCACAGAAGTTTTCGTATGGAACATACAGAATTTAAAAAAGCACCAAGATAATGCTAAGCACCAAAAGCCAAAAGTGTTTATCCTTAACGCTAAACAAAGGATGATTCCATGATTCATGGTACCGACGCATTGGCCTCATATCACTTATCATTATCAGTCAGTCACACCACTACTGTGACAACAGAGTCAACTCACACACTCACACTCACAAATAAACATCGAAACCGCAATACACGGAAGTAAACATGGTTCGAAAAAAAATGAGATGCGAAGGTAGACATTAAACAACAATTATGTTTATAACATATCGTTGCTTGATATTTCTAATGAAAGAGTACAAGTAACATAAACAATAGTTTACATGCTTTGTATTCTTGTTGCCGTGGCATGAAACAGAAAGAATAGATACACCCAGGAAGCGAAAGCTTGAAAAACTTTGCGAAGTAGGTGAATTATTCCCATAATTCACTATAATGGAGGATGCCTTCATAGTTTTTAAGGTTCGCATTATTATTGGAAAAGTAATAGACTTCGAGACTCCTATGTCAATGAAACAAAAATGTGGACATGACAGATAAAATAGATAAAATGAAATAAGATGAAATAATTAAGTAAGTAATTAAAAGATAAATACAAAAATATTATTGATTATATGCGTGATTTAAACCTACCAATATAGCTCGTTTCTTTCTTTTTAAAAAAAATGTTAGTGTATTCTTCAATTTATTTATCTATTTATTTATATTTTAAAATTAATTGATTAATTTATTTACATGTTTATCTATTTATTTATTTATCGTTTACTTATTTAATTATTTATTCATTCATTATTATTTACCGAATTTACTTACATATTTAATGCTAATCGACATTGGTAGCGCTTTGTACTCACAAACATATGCTGTTTTCAGAGGGACAAAATCAGTCGTACGTATTGTTTTTTCCTTACTTCTTTTTTTTTTCCTTTTATTTGTTTATTATTTTTTTTTGGGGTGTTTGTTCGCCTCTTATGCCGTCTTAAAAAACACACATACTTTACCTAAAGAGGGAAAACCGGTATTCCACACAAACAGTTCAAGTAACTGATTCTCTTCTTCACTCTGTTTTCAGAGAGTCAGAATGGAAACTAAACAGCTGACCCCCCACAAAATGGATGGCTAAATCTGCTCCGCTGCAGAAATTAATTTGTTTCATCCAGGATTTAATTAGGTTGTGGGTTCATGAAGAGGGGGGGGGGGAGGATAATACGAGTAATATATGTATATATATATATATATATAATATATATATATATATATATATATATATAATATATATATAAATCTTACCATTCGTATTTTTTTCTTTCTAAAGAGCGGGGGAAAAACACATTTTAATAAAGAAGAAAAGCGAAAAGAAAAGAGAAAATGAGGAAAGAAAGAACAAAAAAAAAATAAAAAATAAAAAGGAACCTAAAAAAGGAAAATCTACGCGCACATAATATAAGCAAGTGTGATAACCGGACGCAATTATAGGCTTGACTTAACAATGTTGTAATCGACAATAACATGTTGCATTGCGTTGAGAGTATTTCCACAATGGGTCAATAACAAGTACATGTCGAACCAAATGAATCCCTCTCTCTCTCTCTCTCTCTCTCTCTCTCTCTCTCTCTCTCTCTCTCTCTCTCTCTCGATAAATCGACAAGATAATTATGGTGACAGGTTAGTGTGACATGGAATCTCGCCTGCTAAGGTTTAAAGGGTGCATTTATATATATATATATATATATATATATATATATATATATATATATATATATATATATATATATAATTGATTATCTAAGCTTCAACAATTGACAGTTTTTTTTTCTTCTTCTATTTTTGTTTTTGTTTTGTTGTTTTTCTTTATGTTGTTTGTCTGTTTGTTTTGGTGGGTTTGTTGTTGTTGTCGTTGTTTTTATACCATAAATCAAGCATTAACTCATCGTTTAATACCCTCGAATCGTTGGTCAATGACAGATTGCTTCCATTAAAGTTAATGATTGAATTATTGATCAAACAACTTTTATACGTTTTCCTTTCATTCTACTGTGTTTACTCTATTACAGTACAATATGGAATTTATATTACTTCAGTTGAAATTCCAAACATTTCATTCAATCTTCAATTCTTATAGTTCGTTGAGACCACTTTTGAAAATATCTGCCCGTGGTATCCTTATTGTTTTCATCCACCCTGACATCAATGATGACCATTGTATAATCGCCAATAGAATACACACATAATTCAGAAAAGTGAGTGGAGCAGGCACTTAAGTTGGTAACAACAAGAGATGAAGTGAGTAGGAAAGTGCCAGAAGACAATAGAGAATAAAAAATTTTCGCGGCGGTGATGGGGGTTTGAACCCGCGACCTTACTGGTACGACAACTCCGCCTGGCCGGTGAGAGCGTGACTCCACCGTATGAGCTAACCACATCACCGCCGCGAAAAATTTTTATTCTCAATTGTCTTCTGTCACTTTCCTACTCACTTCATCTCTTGTTATTACACACATACCTTCTGGCCCGATAGAACTCAATTTCAGACAAACTTGAGGACAAGCTGACGACAAAACTGACGTACTCTGAAGAAAAGATAAAGAACAACACGTATTTAAAAGTTTGGCCATAAAACTCATCCTTCAAATTAATATCATTCAATTAAAATGACCCTCGTCTTGGCAAAATCTCTCAATTCTGGGACTTCGTGGAAGTTCGAGGTTTGAGAGTTTTTTGCCAATGTGAGAGTCATTTTAATCAACTGATGCTTGAAGGACGAGTTTTCTGGCCTAAAATTTTACTACGTGTTTTTCCAGAGTATCGCAGAACAGATTCTTGCTCTATAAAGATCAGCACATGACCAAAATGAGAAGAAACATAGAGGTTAGAGAATATGTGGGAATATTTATCTTTAGAATTGACGATCTTCTCCAGGGGTTTATCATTTTCCCACCCCTGGAACTCTTTTGGTATGTCGTTTACAAATGAGTACGAAAATTAAGTATTCAAATCCTGTTCTTGTTCTTGTTACCCTGGCATCTGTCGTTGTGAAAACCTTCTTTTGTCTATTTTCCCCTTTCCCTCGGAGACAGAGCTGAATTCGAAGCTTCCCCGAATGTACGCATATTAGCGTTGTGAATAATAATAATGAAAAACAATAGACCTAACAAATGGTCACAATTCAAAATTAACTACTCTTTTGGGCCAGTATTTTATTTATTTATTTATTTATTTATTTATTTATCTATTTGCCTATTTATTTATTTATTTATCTATTACGAGTCATTTTTGCCAGAGCATGGGATCTTCTCAATGAGGAGAGTCCATTTCCACAACTAGAAGTGTGCTCCTCTTGAGTAAGGAAGTAAAATTTAGTTATATGAAAATGTCATGCTGTGGAGGGGATGTAGTGAAACCTCGGTACACCACTACCCCATCCCCACCACACCATTGACCGAGTTGTCTGATCACCTTATACACTCCGAATTACCAACATCTCTCTCTCTCTCTCTCTCTCTCTCTCTCTCTCTCTCTCTCTCTCAAAATCTTAAGATATATAATATATATATATATATATATATATATATATATATATATATATATATATATATATAATAAATCTTAAGATATATTATATGTATATATATATATATATATATATATATATATATATATATCTTAAGATTTTGAGAGAGAGAGAGATAGAGAGAGAGAGAGAGAGAGAGAGAGAGAGAGAGAGAGAGAGAGAGAGAGAGAGAGAGAGAGAGAGAGAGAGAGAGAACAATTAAATGTTTTTTTTTAACATGGTAAAATGTACACGTCTATTGAACGTATCCATTGTTTCACCGGGTTATCGTATTTCATACTGCTTTACTTTACAAGCATGTTTCTAATGTATACAATACAAGTTGTCTGTTAGGAACCCTATTTGTCTTAACGCAGTACCGGGTCAAAAATTCAGCTTAACAATCACACCCACCTCGTTGCTGACAACACTCGGTATCGCTTGACTTGTTGCAAGATCAAACCAAACTAACCGAACCACTGACACAAATCGTGCCGTACTTTTCTAGAGCTCACGAAACACCGCCTACTAGAAACGTGTTGTATTGTAGTTGAAAAATAGAATCATTTGAATAGGATACACTTGACATGCACCTATTTGTAGGTAACCCTGTTTATTATGGGCTCATTGTTGTGATGTGAATCTAAAGGGGAAAAAAATGACGCAAAATTAAGTCCATTACAACAATGTTAAACTAGGCTCATAATTGCCTTTGGATGTCAGACCTGTACATATGTACACGTTGGATACACTCATAATTAATAGTAATAGGCTAAGTGTTAAATAATACCATTGTGTTACATAACAATTTTGTAGTTTCATACTTCCTTGTTGAAAAGTGCTGTACAATCTGTGTTTGTTTACGAGTATGTGTGTTTACATTGTGTATATAACGTATGTATATATATATATATATATATATATATATATATATATATATATATATATATATATGTGCGTATATGGTGTGTTGTGTGGTGGGGGGGGGGGGGGGGGGGGGGGGGGGGGGGGCTTTGTGTATTTTTTATCTCTGCATGTGCGGGCAAGAGAAGGGGGCGTGTTCATGTTTATGAGAATGTGCGTGTGTGTGTGTGTGTGTGTGTGTGTGTTTCTGTGATGCATAGAGAGAGATGAGGAATACCCACAAACACACACATATTTATACATATATATATATATATGTATAAATATATATATATATATATATATATATATATATATGTGTGTGTGTGTGTGTTTATGTTCAGATGGTTAGATAGCAAAGAAGATAGATAGATAGATAGGTAGAGAACTGTAAGTTTGCTCATGTGTGTACGATGTTAATAGGGATAAACTTAACACGAAGTTTCAACACAACAACCCCCCGCGGCTGAATCTAAATATTACAACATACCTCTCGTCTTGTTGGTTATTTATTTTGCATCACTACATTCAAAAGCTGTTCAAGGTCTTCTCGATTCTCAGTCACGTCCAGAAATCAGACAACTCAAATTCTCAGATCATGTAATTCGAATTCTGGACATTTACAAGGACATTAGAAAGGAATAACTTTTGTACTTGAGCATCTATATAGCTCAATATCCAATAAACTTGCTCAGAGCGCTTGACAAGTCCCTAGCCAACAAAACAGTAATTAACACGTAGGAAGAGACATGACACATGTAAAGCGATATTACAATTTGTTTTCGGATAGAGGCAAGCACTATTAACGGACACACCTGAGTACGGTGAGAGAATGTGAATAAAGGGTCTTTTTCAAAGTTTCTAACCCAGGACCTTCCGTTCCGAAAGCGAGTGTCATACCACACGACCTCATAGCCACACAATGTAATGATGTCTCTCTCTCTCTCTCTCTCTCTCTCTCTCTCTCTCTCTCTCTCTCTCACTCTCTTCCCCCCCCCCCCCCATCCAAGTGGATTACATACGGTACCAATAGTGAAAGACAGTGATATGTAAAAAGAAGGGGGTTAACCCGATTATTTTGAAGAAGTTCAGGACTTTTAGACAGGTTAGGTGTCTGTAAAGCCAATGGCAAAAACTTAATGAAAGGCGTTTTGTCGGACTTCGGCAGTATGGTTGCCACGAGTTCATCACACGAACCCTGATGTAAGACAGCGCAAATTACATTATAAAGAACACATTCGATTGTAAATCGTAATAAGGCCTATTTTCCGTTCCCTACACTGGACTGATTGATAGCAAACGAATGGCATAATAGATTTATGACCTAAAGTCATAACACCAACTTATAGAATAGTTCAAGTAGGCTAAGTTTTAATTGATTTATTTTTGTAGTCTTACTAGGACAGAAATAATTGATTGTATTATTGCTTTGGATAAGGCTCTAGTGTATCATACAATACTTTCCGCTAGATCAAACAGTCCAAGATACCCAATCACTGTATGGTGGATAGAGGGGTCAACAAAGGCGTCGACTTCACCCGAATTCGAAATCGGTTCGCTTGTGACAGCAGCAAGTCATATTTTGTACTCAGCACAATAATAATATTATGACTTTTTGTAAGGATTACTTTGGAACTTATCGAAGCTTGCGTTACAATAGCTCCTACATTGCAATAAAAGCGACCCTTGGGCTTGTCATATTGAAAACAATGACATATGTAAACGAAATGCATAATTTAACAGTGTCTCTTCCATAGAAAAGATAATTAAAAAAAAAAATAAAAAAAAAAACAAAAAACAACAACATATATATATATATATATATATATATAATATATATATATATATATATATATATATATATATATATATATATATATATATATATATATATATATAAAGCGAATCTGAAATATAAGCCTACGAGTTTCTCTCAGAATTTAAACGAGTGGTTAAACTGTAATACAACCTACCCTTATTTTCATAAAGCATGAAGTCAACACAGGGTTGCCAGTTTGGCATTTTAAATGCCAGATTCCAAAAATCTGGCATTTTTAAAAACCGTTTGGCATTAG
Source organism: Berghia stephanieae (assembly GCF_034508935.2). Classification (NCBI taxonomy): domain Eukaryota; kingdom Metazoa; phylum Mollusca; class Gastropoda; order Nudibranchia; family Aeolidiidae; genus Berghia; species Berghia stephanieae. Next base: position 29,964,965 of record NC_088365.1, read on the forward strand.
AAAAATCATTTGGCATTTGGCATTTTCATTTGGCATTTTCTTTTCTTGTATATTATACTTCAAATGACACCTTTCCTTAATTATTTCTAAACGCGGCATGTTAATGTATTTCTTTTTCATTCTTAAAATCCAACCGTGGTGTAGTGGTTTAGCACTCCACTTAGTAGTCAGTAGGTAAAAAAATTACCCCAACAGGAAATTTAGTATAATTCAAAAAAAAAAAAAAGAAAACACGCAAGCCACCAGGATAGGATAGTAAATTGTCTATCAAAAGTGAGTAGTTTTCTTAGTGGGGGTGGGAGTCAACAGACTTTGGCATTTTTTTGAGTGTTTTGGCATTTTTTGAGTCTTCCCCTGGCATTTTGTTGAAAAATAATCTGGCAACCCTGAGTCAACAAACGAAAGTTCGTAGCGGGCAAAGGAAAGATGGACCTCGACATAATTTAATTTTTGTTTTTCATCACTTCAACGTTAACATTTTCCGTTTTCTGTAACTATAACTGTTCACATGAAAATGGCAGTACTGTGCAGGCCACACGAGCTCAATTTTGTAAACAGAATTACACAACATTTGGTGAAATTTACTCGAATTTCATCATCAACCGCAGCCCACATGTGTTCTGGTAATGGAGATCGTAACAAATTATTGTGCACTCGTGAAGCAAAAGTTGTAGATAATTCTAATGTAAAAAGATATAGTTCTTACAAAGGGAACTTCATTGCAAAATTCAGTGCAGATATTGACCTGGATGCGTTGAGAGAACAGAGAATGAAAGATCAAAGAATCAGTGGTAACGATCTCCAAATAGGGGACGTTGTGAAAGAAATATTAACGGAAAAATGTGATGAAGCAATTTCAAATTTGAGTGCTGAAGATCAGAAGAAATTAAAAGTCATTCAGCTGGAACATGACTTTCTATTTTCAGAAGGATACGCAATACCGGTCAGTATTAATACAGTTTAACAGAAATTCTAACTCCAACACTTAAAACTAAAACCGATGTCATAGAGAGGTGGGCCTTTGGCCGACCAACCTCCGCTGCACGTCCAACTCGCCTTGAGCATGCATTCACGTAAAATATAAAGATTTTTTTTAAAAAACTAGCATCTTTCAACTTTCTAAGAAACATTTTGATTTTTCAGAACTTTAGTTCGTTAAGAAAATACCGGCCAATCTGACCCGTTGAGTCGAATGAAAACGAAATTTTGTTGTTTACACGGTTCAAAGGAAATGTCGTAAATAAGCTTTCATGGACTTCCTGTGTTGTTTTTACAGTGTCACGTGACCTTTTTGAGAAATTTGTCGTCTGCTACAAATAATTAGACCGGTAGGGGGTAGATATTTTCGTTGGCGAAGAGAAAAAGTGAGTATTATTTCTTGGACTTGTAGAGAGGCCTAGGGTCCACCAGCAGTCAAGTTGATTGAATAAAAGAAAAAAAGGCCTTTTTTATCCGCCGCCACCACCACCGTGAGAGTGGAGGGGGGGGGGGGGGGGGTGCATGCCGACGAGAGGGAGACGTGTCGATTGGTGACCTTGGTGACGTAGACATCTCAAGGATGCTTGCAGTTGCAGGTGTTCTTAACCCCTTAACAGCGAAGCTAATTTTTTGCTTTTAGATAGTAGTTTGCTTTTATCTTTATTATTGTTAACGGGGAATACAGCGTTTCCACCAAGAGAGTAGTCAGACTATCGCAACTCGGACTTCAATTGTCTATAATAGTTTTGCCGTTACTTGTCTTTTGATGATAGAAGATTTGGTGTTAGGTCAAAGATCGAATTTCGCCGCTAAAAGGTTGCATTGCTACTGGGTTTGCTCTTCCCCCCTACCCACCTTTTTTTTTCTTCTTTTTTTTTCACATTAGTATTGTTGATTGCTGCTATTTCCTTTTTTATGATTAGCAAGTGCCGTAGGAGTCTCACTGGATGCAGGAGTACTGCAATTAACCCTTTGCCAGTGACACTGATTTTTTGTTTTTCAAATAATAGTCTTCATTTATATTATTTTTTAACGCAGAAAAAACAAACGTTTCCACCATAAGAGCAGTAAGAATATTGATAAAAAGCGCTTTGAACACGTTGGGTGGATATTGCTCTATATAAAAGCTCAAGTTTTTAAATTGTAATTTGTTTTTTGTCTTTTGATGAAAACGGTAAGATTTTATTTTTGGTCCAAGTAAGATTGATATTCGCCTTAAAAAGGTTAAGTTGTTTTGTTTTTTCAGTTTTTTTTTTTTTTGTTTTGTTTTTCAAATGCGGATACACTGCTTCTTCCTTTTTTTTTCCTCAACTGACAAGCTATCGCCGTACTTACCCGCATGGCTTGCACACACAAAAGGATACATCTAAGTCACAAAACCTTACATCCAGGTCACAAAATCAGACAACTAGGCCACACATCAAGACATCTCTGTTTCGTTTGTTCCAAGATAGCAAAACAAACCAGACGTCTTGGAGTTCGAAAAAGCTTTCCATAAAATATTTGGTATTTGCAAGACCCCCAGAAACCAATTCCCTATACAGCTCTTGTGCACGGTTACTTATGACCTTGATTTCTTTCGTACCCACCCCCCAAAATCCCACTTATTGTGTGGTATAGGCAGAACATAGTAAATAGCTGGACTGCCACATGCGTGACTAAATTGGCCAAAGAGAGAATCTATACTTTGGCATTAGACACCCATTACCTGATGTCTTGGTTTTTAATCCTAGCCTAGTGAGAGAGAGAGAGAAAACAAAACAATCATACATGTATCTGCAAACAACAGAACGTTTTCATTTTACATTGAGATGGGAAGGGGAAGGGATAACATTATGACAAGAGAGAGAGAGAGAGAGAGAGGGAGAGAGAGAGAGAGAGAGAGAGAGAGAGATGGGCGGGGGGATGGGCGGGGGGATGGGGGGATAGTAAGGGGGTATGGGTAAAGATGAAAGAAACAATGGGTTGCCTGATGACGTAGATCAAAGGATTGTTACAGCGGTGTTCACGGAGCGTACTTCGTGAAATTTTAACCTTTTACAGTGACACTGATTTTTTTCTCCAGATTGCTTATGCAGAATAAATCGTTTCCACCAAGAGAGCAGTAGTAAGAGTATATTTCGACTCGGGCTTCAATTAAACTATAAATCGCAAAGCTTGTCTTTTAATGATAACATTAAGACTAAGATCTGGAGTTTGGGGAGTGTAAGATGGAATCTCGCCATTAATGGTTAAAATTGGTTTGATTTAAAAAAAAACAACTCACACACACACACACACACACACGAGTGCGCGCGGTCACGACAGCGAGGACCATCACTGACAGAATGTTGCAACGGTAAACCGGTTTACGTGTACATAGATCCTGAGGCTAGATGCCCCGTTACCGTGTACGTAGGCACTCCCAAAAAAAAAGGAAGAAAGAAAGAGACACACACACACACATACTCACACACAGTCTCGCATCCTCTACGAACTAATTTTGCGCACCAATTTTTACTGCACTTATGCACCAAATTGCATACCTATCTAGGGACACTTTTTTCCGTATCTTTTTCTCAATAAACTTTTTAAAAAACCTTTGTTTTGCGCGGCTATTGCGCGGCAGGCGGCTGGCACTAGGGGCACCAACCTATGGGTCAGACGAGAAAAACACACGATTTAGCGAGGAATGAATCATGAAAATATTTAGGATATAATTTCAAACACAACTTTTGAAATTCATCAAGGATTGTCTAGTACCGAATGTTTTTTTATAGAAAACAAATGTATCTTCAAATCTAAACTGCTTTTGACGGTAAGCGGTAAGTTTTTATTTATTTTTCTGTCCAAACGAATTATTTGTCCTGGTTATAGAAGCTAAGTATTGGTAACACCGGCTCAGCTCTCTAGTCATAATCATATGAAAGTAGGCAGTTTAGTGAGCAGCAGCAGTGGCAGTCAAATTTTGACCCAACTCGCCCATAGGAAAGTTGTGACTGGAAAATGCCGTTCGCGTTTTGGGGGGTTCAATTAAAGATGCATAACTTCGTTATAAAGAGGAATATCGCAGATATTTTGGTATCATTATTTTCGTCTTTCAATTTCCTTTTAAATGGTGCCAATTAAGGAAAAATCCATTAATAATTCCAGAAGTTATATGAAGTTAAAATGTGGCAATTTTCAAATGCATTTATTTTTTTTATTTACCGCGTGTGTTTTTAAAATTTAAACGCTTGTTTTTAGAATAACATCTAAACTTTATTCATGCCAAATTTCAGGGCTCTATATGGATGCGCAGACACCTTTTAACTCTGCGCCGAAATGCCTTGTTTACATTATCTTCTCATCATGGCTGCTGGGCGATATCGATCTTCATATCAATATTTTAAATTTAGTTATGTATTATGTTAAATTTAGTCCATAATATTTTCAGTACTATTATTTACTATGTTTTTATTTTGAATACATACTTTCCAACTTTATTTATAGGCATTTTATAGTTTTTGTTTTAAAAGTTCGTATAGAGCAGTATAATTAGGTGCCCCAAACGTAAACAATAACAAGTTGCTGGTGATTTTCGTTAGGGACCGGAAAAATTTACGCACAATATAGGTCTCCCAATTTTGTAGTTTGAGTTGTAGGCAATACACTTTCAGTATTGAAAATATGTTTACATAAAATCTAACAGTTGCAGAAATAATAATATAAGGCTAAATTATTCTGAAAATCAGGCTCCGAATAATTTTCGTTTTGTTCACACCAGCGCAATAATTTGCTCTGGTCTAAAAATAGATAGACTGTAACTTTTGATAAATTTTACCTTTTGTTCCATAAAATATCCATATCTAGACATTATTTGATGCATGATCGAGTTATTATGAATATGTGTTTCTTTTGCCACCTAACAGCCAAATTTTAAAGGTTATTTTTTTCTATAATTTACATTGGAACGTGAGCTGTCAAGACAGGAACATGTGGTTTGCCATGTGCTTCTAGACCTTTGTTTACGTTTGGGGCACCTAATTATACTGCTCTATATTTCTTCTCTTTGTGAAATCCGATATTAATAATATCGATATTTTAAGAATACCAATTGCTTTAATTTAATTTTATTTTACTATGCCATCAAGTCATCAAGTTTCTTTCCCATATGTTTAGATATGTTTATCATTTGTATCCATATTTTAAAGGCCTTAGCCTTAATAATTATTAGGGTAAGAAGTTCTATTAGTTTTGACACCCCCATACATTGAGAGAGAAGGGGGGGGGGGGGGGGATAAAATTATATTAATTGTCAGTTCAAATGACCAAAGTGATTCAGCAGAATTTTTTAAAGTATTAAAAGCCAGAACTTTCCTTCTAATCATAATAGGGAATCTGTTTCAATTTATTTGAACTTTTTCAATCTACCATTTTATTTATATGCAATTAAATTGCCATAGGTAAAAATAAACTCATTATGTCATTACACAACATGTTATATCTTTTCATTTAAATACTCTCAAACACTTTTTTATTCTCTATGTATTAATTAAAAGAGGTTAATTATTTGCAATTGTTTCAGTGAGATATTGGGGATAACTCCAAAAGTGATAGAGCAAATTCTTTCTTACGTCTAGCTGAGTTTTAGATTATGTAACATTTGCGTCATATTATGTAATAATGTGTTAATTTGAAATGTTTATCTTCCTCTTTATTAATGTAAATGCATTGTCCTCGATAAGACGAACATTTTGGTATACAATATATGATAAGAACTCCATATTGACTGTTTTAACCATTTTTTATTAACACCACGCGTTTTCGGTCACAACTTTGCAATGGTAATTTTGGGGTTAAAATCGGTCTGAAATTTCAGACTTTGAACTGCCGTAACTATATTTCTAATCAAGATAGAAACAAAATTCAAACTGTTTTGTAATCTGTGTTGCCAGTTCTTTCATATGACATTGGTTTCAAGTGTGTGAGGTAGATTTAGAATTTCTATTAAACTCCCTAATGAAAGAGCAAGCAAGACTGATTACAATACAGTTTGTCTTTGTTTCTATCTTGATTAGAAATGTAGTTACGGCGGTTCAAGCCAAAGTCAGAAATTCTTATCAATCGTGGAAAGGTTTGAGTTTGAGTCCACACTCGTCGGCATTTGCTTTTCACAAATTAAAAAAACGGGTTAAAATCATATCAAAACAAAAATTACTGTTATTTTCGGATTCAACAATAAACACAAACAGAAGAACAAAGTGGCAAATCCCTGCCAATTTCTGATAGATTAAAGATAAAAGTAGGATTTCCTTTGTTTTAAAGACACTGCACATAAGGAACTTACTTACTTATCCGAACCAGCGACCACCTGAGCTCTAGCCCTTCGGTCTTGTGCCATGACGCAGAAGTTAGACGTCTTTTGTAGTTGTTCCTGGTGACTATAAAGTGTGTTACTGATGCTTGGATTTGGTGGGAGGAATGTGCATCTCATGTCTTCAAGAGGTTGACATTCAAGCAAGTGGTGTGTTACTGTTTCATTGGGTGTTGACATTGGGGGCAGGAAGGGGATGTGTCTTTTGTAATTTTGCTTAATTAAATGGTTGTTGAGCGTATGTGTTGTGTTCTTAGTTGAAAGATGATGCTTTGCTGGTGTCTTCTGAGCTTATTTAGGCAATCAGTCTTTACAGGAGTGGTCATATGGGAAAACATACATCTACCCGTGGTGCTCATTGCCCAACTGTTCATCCATTCTTCTCTCTTATTTGTTTTGATTATTTGTTTTGCTGTGTCTAAGGATACTGGAATTGATGGTTGTAAAAGTGTTGATCCGAGTCTGGCTAGTCTGTCTGCATTGTCATTTCCTGGTATATTTGAATGTCCCGGTATCCACTGGAGACATAATTCTACTCTGTGTGTTGTAAGGAATTCATCTAGTTGAGATCTTAAACTATTGAACGTTGAGGAGAGTTTATCTAAATTGAGAGCTTGGAGAACAGATTTGGAGTCTGTGGAGATGACAGTGTTTTGAAGTTTTGAAGGGTTTAGCTGGAAAACAGAAGAGAGGTGTCGCAGTGAGGCTTCTATTGCAACTGCCTCTGCCTCGTCATTTGAGCAGGAGCTTCCGCAAGAATTGTGGATTTTATCACAGATTTTATCTGGGTATTCTACTACAACCCATATCCAGCATTTTTAGTTCCTTTGTGGGCAGATCCATCTGTGTAAACATGTATCCAGTTGTCTGGGTATTCTTGTATTGTCTTCATTGCTAATGTTTGTATATCTGATTTGTTTTTATTTCTTGTTGTTTCTTCTACGAGGTTAGTCTTGATTTTTGGAAGTTTTAGTTGGGCGTATGGAGGTTTTTGACTGATTAAAATAGATTTTTCTCTGTTTTCTGGGAGTCTGTGTCTTTCATTCAAGTTGTTAGCAATGTTTAGCAGGGATTTTTGTTTTAATCTTGTTCTTGGTTTCCATTTCTCTGCCAGAATTCTGTTTGGATTGTTTTCCTCTTTTCGTTTGTATCTTTCAACCATTTCAAGCACTGCTGATTATCTGCAAAGTCCACATTAGTATGTATTTCACATGCTGCTGTGGGTGTCGATCTCAGGGCACCGGAGATGAAGCGAAGGGCTTGGTTTTGTACTCTGTCCAAGGTTTTGTGTGTGTTTTTACTACCTAGCACATAAGGAACAAATCACGCACAACATCAGTCTGTGGCTTTTAATAGTAGATAGTTGAGAATTTACCAACTGGAATGGTCCATGTCAAAAAGAGGAAATATGAGAGAGATAGAGAGAGAGAGATAGAGAGAGAGAGAGAGAGAGAGAGAGAGAGAGAGAGAGAGAGAGAGAGAATGAAAGTACCAGTTATTAACTTATCACTCCATACTCTGTGGCAGTTAAGAGTTGACGATTTACCAATTACCAACTGGCATGTTCCGTGGCTAAGTGAGGCCTGTGGGCTATGTCACTTTGCCTGGCACAACAATGCACAAATTGACCACCCTCCCACAACCAACCCCCATCCTGATCTGCTTCGCCTATCAATGGGAAAAAGGAGAAAAGTAAAGCACTGGCTAGGCTGAAATTATTTAAATTGTTCTTAAAGACACTGAAAATTAAATTTTTATTCCCAGCATTACAAGTTTGTGATTTCTAGGCATCACTTTCCAAAGAATTTCAAAAACAAATGGAATTAAAAATGCCAAGCGGGCATCAATGATGCATCCTTTCCAAAACTTTTTTCTGTTTATTATACGTAGTTCTATCAGTATAGAATATAAAGTGTTCCATTTAGCCATTTGAAAATGGGCCAATTTAATCATCACCACATTGGTTGGGAATACACAAATTGTACTACAATCTCCCTAACACCGGTTGGGATTAGGCAAATTTTACTATCCCCAACACTGGTTGGGAATAAGCACAGCCAAGTCGATACAAGGTGACCGTGATGTTACTATATCCTGAGGCTAGATGTCTGGTTACCATGTACATGGACGCTCCATAAATAAATGCCTGACAAAAGCTCCATGGTGAAAATTCAAATTGAAGGAAATGCTAGAACGAGGAGCTACAACGAAGTTGCAATGAAACAATGAAATCCGATCACGTGACTAAACAAAATATCGCTGTCTTGGTCGTGGGCTAGCTTACAAAAGACAACACTGGTTGGGAATAGCCCAATTCTACTATTCACAACATCGGTTGGGAATATATTGTTAAATTCTACTGTTCCCAACACTGGTTGGGAGGGGCGAGGGGGCAGTAAGATTTGTGCACTTTAGCGTATGCCATTGATTTCTTTTGTTCCCAACCCCCTTTTTGTGTGTTATAAGGCAGGACATAAGTAGTAGCTGGGCTGCAAGATGGCCCAAACAGTTTTTTGGGGGTCCACAAAATTTCCGACAAGTCAATGACAATTATGACTTACTGGTATTCATAATATTTTATTTACCAACACTTTGGTGGGTGGGGGGGGGGGGGGTTCAGGGGGGACTTCCCCCCTAGTATTCATACTTTTTTATTTAGCAACATTTCCCTCTGCATTTATACAGGCTTGGGACTGCCTGTGGCCGCATTAGAATGTTGTGGTCTTGAAAAGGACTGTTAATATTAGTTGACAATACATTTTCCTCCTTTTTGTAAAATTGCCATTATCATCACTGAGTATAGTAAAGCTTTACAGTATAGTGTCATCTCATAAACGGTGCACGTTGACTGATTTACAATTAATTTTTAAATTGTCAACAACTTTGATGGAGTGGTGGTAAATATGTAAGGTGGGGTTGAGTTAATTGTTAGCAGTTTGTAATCTTTGCTTGAACAGTAGGCCCAGCAAATTATTCCAACGCCAGACTTGTGGATGCTCAATGATTTTTGTACGCAAATGTCTCGAGCAGTACCAAGTCAGCATGAAGGGAGAAAATAACTTATAAAAGTTAAAAGGTAGAAAAAAAATCTTATTTTGAAATTTTATTCTAAAAAGTCTCTCCTTATCCCCCCCCCCCCCCCCCCCCCCCCCCCCCTTAAAAAAGCTAGTCTAAAAATAAAAGAAATAAGTTCAGACTGACAATACTGACTACCAAATCACTACTGATGAATAATGACATTTATTAAAGTCATTTATTCACTGCTGAATCGCTGCTCAATGGTGTCACCATCCATTTATTAGCTTGTGTTTTGGAAAATGAAGAGACACATTTGCAAATGAAAAATCAAATGCTGTACACCCCAAGTCTATAATAATGCAATGGGAATAACACCTTTGCAGTTGACAGCAGTTCGTATTATAACTTGAACACTGTTGCTAGTTGCTAGTTTAAATTTTGAATCTCAAAGATTTAGAATTTGATTTTGATGTCAATCGGCATCAGATAATTGATTTGCTATTTTGACAGCTTTTATCAGAAGCTATTCTCCATACACAAAATACGTAAAATAAAGGTATTTATTATTTTTCTGGCTGAACAAATCTACCACTTCTGTGTCCGTGAAGTTGAATTAACAATATCAACATGAAATTAAACTAAAATAATGATATATACAGTGCACTCTGGATACATCGAGGTTGCTTAAGTCAAATTTTACCCTAGTTGGATTTTTTTTCTTGGTCCCTCCCCCTTCTTCCTATAAAACACACGTCAAAAATAAAAAACACTCCACATAAGTCGATGTTCTTATCACTCATGACCACAATAAAATCACAAATAAACAAGTTAAAAAAGCTATCAGTAAGAATTTTCATTGGCTAAAAATACCATGTCCGATTGGTGCACACTGATGTGACATAGGTGCTCAATGTACATAAGCAGTATCGAATAGCTTTGATCTATCCATCTCACATTTTACATCGTCGCAACTTCAAGTCAAGATTTTTATTTTTCTAATCCCAGGCCATCCTATCTAAGGACCCTCTTAATCAATATAAATTTTATCAAGAATTCAAGTCAAGTCTACAACTACCTGTCATCTGCATTTTTTGCCAAATTGGGACCTAAAATTTGCCAAAAAGACCAAAATTTGTCCAAAAATCTGCAGAGGAGAACTAAGCGTTTCAGTAAAAATTAACATGCGATACAGAAAAAAATATATATAAAAGACAATTTATTACATTTAAAGAGGCTACATTTATTAATTTACACAATGTAAAGCGATTATGCGCCCAAACTTTCAGACAATCACACAAACACACACACACACACACACACAAACGTACACTTTCAGTCAGACTCATCAAAGGTCTAGTTTTCTTTTACTACTCAAAAAAGAGGCATCGATAAACTTATTGTAGTAAAGGAAAACTAATCCATGACTGAAGTTGAAAGTGTAAGTGACTCGATTTATTTGACTTGAGAAATGAAATGACTGTGAATAGCGTTGTTACAAAGATTTTAAAGGATCATTATCCGTAGAGAGTAGCTTCCCTTGGTTTGGGCCCAGGCAAAGCTGCAACATTTCTCAAGTTTCGAACTTTATTTTTTGTTATTTTGTTTTCGCTCCTTTTTCCCCCCAAAATTTGCCACGCGATTTGCCAATTTTGGGAAATTTGCCAAAATTTGCGGATCACCCTGATATTTGCGGCCGCAAAAAATGCAGATGACAGAAGTACAATGGCAAACAGAAATGACAACCCTATCACTGAAAAGACAGATCAAACTGATCGATGCAGTTGAAAGTCTGGCATGCGACAGAAAATCATACAGAGGAAATTGGCATACCAGCCAAATCAGTCTAAACGATTTACAAGAAGCATGACCACTACAGGGGCCTCTACTTCTCTGGTCAATTCGATTGCGACTGAGCAATGTCAGCGGAAAATGCAACATGAAGGGCCATACTTATTCTAGATTGGCTTGCTTTGTTCCTTTGCATTTTTGCTCATTTGGTTACACTCCGGTTAAATTGATTTTCGCTTAAAGTCGATTTTTTTCAGGTTTCTCTAAGCATCGTCTTATCAGGAGTCCATGTAATGTAATAATAATAATAATGATAATAATAATAATAATAATGATAATAATAATAATAATAATAATAATAATAATAATAATAATAATAATAATAATAATAATAATAGTTATGTGTAAAAATTGTGTTAAAGTCCTAGTATGATGTGGTTGTGTTACTCATACTCAGCATTTAAATTCTTGTTTTGGAGTTGGTGATAATCACTCTGTTCTATTGCTCTCCAAGTTAATTCAATATATCCCTTTCTATACCCCTGCTCTCATTTGCCATGATCACAATCAGACACACACAAAAAACATAGCAAACACTTGTTCTCTCTCCCTACTTCATGTTCCCTCTCTCTCTCTATCCCCCAATTTCATCTCCTCTCTCTCTCTCTCTCTCACTCTCTCTCTCTCACTCTCTCTCTCACTCTCTCTCTCTCACTCTCTCTCTCTCACTCTCTTTCTCTCTCTCTCTCACTCTCTCTCTCTCTCTCTCTCTCTCTCTCTCTCTCTCTCTCTCTCTCTCTCTCTCTCTCTCTCTCTCTCTCTCTCTCTCTCTCTCACACACACACACATAGACAATCTGTCCCTCAAGACATATGAGCTAGATGTCCTTGCATTCAATATGGACGACTCTGCTTTTATAGGCGTTTTTTTTTTTGGGGGGGGGGAGCCTTTCTTGAAGAGGTTTAAATCATAATAGAAGTTATCTTATGTGAATTTTACATTCAGACCATTTTTAAGCAGGAGACTAAAATAGGTCTGATTGAGATGAGAGTGATAGTGAGGAGAGCCATGAAAGAATTCTGTAGAATAGAAATCAAGACTGAAGTAAAATTACCACTGAATCAAAAAGAATTTCAATTTGACAATTCCTTGATACACACACCGTCGCACACTCACAAACTTATTATTATTATTATTATTGCTATATTATTATTATTATTAATTAAAATTAAAATTTTAAAAACTTACGAACCAGTTCCCGTTAAAATTTTAAATGTTGCTTTTAATTTTTCAAAATCAGGAAGGTACTGAAGTAAAAAACAAAACAAAACCAACTAAGAATCATCGACAGACTTTTTTTTCTCTATAATTTAGTATTCTATTTCGGTTTATAAACAGTTATTTCCATTTTATATAATATAGTATTCTATTTCGGTTTATAAACACTTATTTCCATATATAATCATAATCTGTGATTGAATTTTTCAGAGCTCCAATGAAATGACTAGTGAAAATTGGTTAGAGGCACTTAACCTTTCCTCAAAGAATAGAAGACTGAAGTATTATATTGCATGTCAGAAGAAAACATTCAAGGTCAATAATAAAAAGAAGAAATCCCTGCTCAAAACAAAGGTTGGAATCACTGAGCCGAGTGAAATTGAAGAAGTAAAACACATGGAGTATAACAAAATCTTGTTACGAGTTTATACCTCAACAATAAAAAGGTCAGTTCATGGTTCAGTATATATTATATTAATTCAATTAATTTATGTGCTGCATATTTGAGTCTTCATATTCCTTAAACCATTACGCCCAACTGACAGAAAGGTCAAGAAAAACAAAACCCTGAATTCTGGTTGCTTCTTTCATTGTGTTCAGTCTGTTTTTCTGTCTGTCTGTGTTCTGTCAGTCTCTGATTTTTCTAATTATCTGTCTATCACCCCTCTCTGTGTGTCTCTGTTTCTCTCTCTCTCTCTCTCTCTCTCTCTCTCTCTCTCTCTCTCTCTCTCTCTCTCTCTCTCTCTGTCTCTCTGTCTCTCTCAAATGATCAATTATCAGTGGAACAGTAGCGTACAATATATGAACCTTGAATAATGCAATAAGTTCAGCACACATAGTGTCAAGGACATGTAGGCCCTTTTAATTCCTGCACTTTAAAAAATTCAAATCAGCACCACCTCAACCTACTGAAAGTTGATTAGTAAATAACAATGAAGAGAAATAAAAATAAATTGGAATTGCATTTGATTTAACAATTTTTCTTTCATCTAGCTGTTTTCTTATTATTTATATATCTCTTTGGTTTTTCCAGATGGTTGAATCACCGACTGTCTACATCATTACAGTTTGGAATCCCATTAGTAATTGATATGAATTATGGAGATCTCATGCCAAACAGAGATATAAAGAATACAGCTGATCAACTTCTAGACTTGTACTGTCTCAATAGGTCTGATGAGCAATTGCCATTTCACCTCCATTTCACTGGATGTCCTGAAAATAACCCTATATACAGGTATTTTAGTTATATTGTTTGTGGCAGAATACAATGCCAATATACTTTTTAAATCTGTGATTTCAGATGAAAATAAATAATATTTAAAGTATTTGTAAGATCAAAGAAAAAATGGACTTAACCTAGTATTTCCAATGCCCCCTTCATCAAAATGTTGACTGTTTTTTAACAGTGCTGATGTTTTTCCTTGGATCCGCGGAAGTCTGTGATTTTGGAGTCAGCTGAGGAATTGCCTCCTTTTAAAAAAATTTCATGTCACCCAATCAACTTTTTGTGTGTTGGAACAAATGGATGCAGTTTTCCAGTCTCCACTAGTAAGCTAGGGTATCAATGATGATAGTTTATCATCTCAGTTGCTTTAAAAGTGGGAAGTTAATGCAGTACAAAGTCGATAATAGTGCAATACGTTCAAATGTCTTTTCTGCCTACAGTGCCAGAGTTACGAGGTCAAATTTACCTACTGGCGAAGTTACCTGACTGTACCCAATTCTATTTACCACTGTATATTTAAGCTCAGACAGTGCTGATTGGCTCAACGTTTCTTTTGATGAATGGTATACTTCTTAAGATCTGTTTTCTCTACTGTCTAATAGTTATTCACAAGCAGTTTTAGTTTACGAAATAGATCAACTCATTTCAGCACTGTGCCCTCATGTATCGTTGTTTGATAAAGATAAATTGATCTATTTGTCTCCTGATGGAAAACAGGCAAGTACAGCACAGTCTCAGTTCATAAGCACAAACCCTAGGAATCATGAAGAACACCAATAGTCGGACAGAGGTTATACATGGATTCGGTTTTTTAATGCTGAGTTACTCTAAGCTCCAATATATGTTTTAAATTAAATTTCCCTTTGAGTTTCCATTATGCACTCGGTTAAGACTCTAAAAGATGGAGAGGCAGGCCAAGACAGGCAGCTGACAGACAGAAATGGAAGTCTTTAGTCGATACCCTATGCACCCCATGGCTTGATGAGGATTAAGTAAGTAAGTAGGTTTGAGAGGAGGGTTGTAAAGCAGCCTGTAACTTATCGCATCTCAAACCATTGGCTGGATGAACTCCCCGCCCCATGAAGTGTTGATGGTGATATCAACAATGATGGAATCAACATTTGGTGGCAGTAATGGTGACCATTATGGAAATGACAATGATGATATGGATAATGCTGTTGTTGGTGATGCCTATGGTGAAGGAGATGGTGATTGTAGTGATGATGGATGACATGATGACAATTTGATGATAGTGATGATTATAAAAATAGCGATGACAATAATGTTGACGACAATGAGGATGATGATGATAAACTTGATGCTTACATGGTGATGGTGATACAACATATGGTAAAATAGTTGGATCTTTAAAAATTAGTCTTTGAAGTTAAGGCTGATTTTTGCCAAAGGATTTTTAGAAAATTAACTTTGCTCAAGCTTTTGCATTACACTCAACTCAGCATACTTCAAGATTATCCTCCATATCTATATTTATGTCATTCGATCTGTGTACGATCCGATAGTGATGTCGTTTCTTCTTCTCTTTACTAGCCTATCCTGCTTCTTTGGTTTGTGATTGTATTTTGAAGGATATTTTTTTTCTGTAAATCTTCTGCCTGTTTGTTCTTGGTTATTTATAATTAGCTTATGATATCTTTAGGTAGATTTTGATTTACATTGTATATTTTGTTAATTGCTTGTTTTTGTTCAGCGGTCTCTCATATAACCTCAATTGTTGGAAGAGACTAAAGCAACAAACACAACACATGTGCACTATTTATATAATATTTTTTTCGTTAATGTGGATGTCTAATGAATCTTATTTTTTGGTGCATTGCGTTAAGTCATTTAATCATATTTCTCTTCAACTTCTCAATGAATCGAACGGCAGGGCCATCAACTTTTTTTTCTTTTCTTATCTGAGTATGTGTACTATTCACGCTTTAACTTATAAAATGTTGCAAATTTAGATCTATTGAGTGCCTTATTATTTGTGCAGCACACTGAAACATTATAGGCTACATCAAGCTAATGTTTCAGCGTCTCTCATATAACCTCAATTGTTGGAGAGACTAAGCAAAAACAAAAAACAATAATTTCGCTTATTTTCTGTACTCTCTTCCCCCCAACTTGTTTCTTTGTTTTGTTCTTGTAACTTCTTGAAAAGTAAAAAAAGCAAAAT
The DNA here is from genome assembly GCF_034508935.2 of Berghia stephanieae. Taxonomy (NCBI): domain Eukaryota; kingdom Metazoa; phylum Mollusca; class Gastropoda; order Nudibranchia; family Aeolidiidae; genus Berghia; species Berghia stephanieae. The sequence goes on from NC_088365.1 coordinate 29,980,772, forward strand.
AAAAATGCAAGAAAGAAAAAACCCTCAAGTAAATGACCTCTTAATATTGAATTTAAAACAGATCAAAGTCAACAGATTCGTGATCAAGGGAGACAACTTACATTGATTGTGTTGCTAATTACTTATGAGCAATTGACCCCCCCCCCCCCCCCCCCCCCCCCCCCCCCCCCCCAGAGAAAAAGTCCTTTGTATTTTTATTTATTTATTGGCGTTTTTTCCTTTTATTTTTTTTTCTTTTTTTTTTTTTCTTCTTCTTTTTTAAACATCCCTATCAAGGATGAGATCTATTTCATGTATTGTGTCTGTTCATTTATTGAATTATCTTTTATGCATGACGAAATAATTTAATATAAAAGTTTGATCTCATCAAACCAGGTCATGGGAGAATTTGATCCTAATGCAGTGTACATTGTTGGGGCTTACAACGATAAGACGACTCAAAAGCCCATATCCTATGCAAGGGCGAAGGAACAGGGCATACAATGTCAGAGGCTTCCCTTGGATCGATATCTACAGTAAGTGATAAATTGCAGTTTGTTAGTAGTAATAGGGAGGGGGCTAAATAAGAAATTTAAAACATAATTACAAATGCAATGTGTGGGTGGAAAGGGGAATCAGTCACAGAGATTATCACATGATCATCAATAGAACGGGTGATTTTATTCAATTGTCGTGAAATAGACAGTCTACAAATTGAGAAAATTGGGATTAAAAGTTGGAGCCAGAAGCTTAAATTGTCTAGTTACCATTATTTTTATGTGAAAAGTAAATTTTAATTAGAAAATCAAAATATTATTGATTCTTAAACATAAATTCATGCAAAAGTCAGAACTTGTTAAAAATTGATTCAGATGATTAAATAACGATTTCTGGAAATCACTGGTTTGTGAGCTCTAATTGAGTTTCTTGTGTCACTAGACAAATTATCCCAAAGGCTTAAATTCCGATCAATTAGCACCAGTTTTTAGAGAAATATTTAAAAATCCATTGGATTATGGCAAAATTCCAACAATATGGAAAACATCACCAATCCCCTTGTCATCAACATTAAATTATTTCAGACTTGTTGCTTTGTTGCATCACCATGAAATGTCTGAAGAAAATAATAAAATTTGTTCTTCTCAATGAAATTAACAAAACATTGGATCCACTCCAATTTTCCTACTAACACTCACCAGGAGTTGACGATTCACTTGTGACTCTAAACAGACCTTAACATCCAACCTAAACAAAGCATCGGGAAATTATGACAGAATCCTCTATGTAGATTTCTTATCAGCCTCTAATGCTATGAACTCACAATTATTAATTAACAAATTACAAGAGATTGGAAGATTTTGAAATGGATTTAAAACTTCCTTGATAAAAGACCTCAAAGAGTCCTCCTTGGGTCAAAGTATTCAAATGAGAGAACACTATCAAACGGATGTCCCAGGGGTGTGTAATGTCACCTTTTCTATACATTCTATGCACCAATGACTGTTGACCACTCCATTCAAACTGCCAACTAATTGAATAAGCTGACGACACAGCGACTGTAGGTCTTCTCAACCATTATGATGATAGCATAAATAAATATTTTGATCAAGTTGATTTATTCACTAAATGGTGCTTCAGTTAAATATCACAAAGACTAAAGAACAGATTTTTGACTTTGCACTTAAAGAACAAAATGGACATGTGAAACTAAATATCAAAAACAAGGAGGTAGAAGTAGTAGATGAATTGAAGTCCCTTGGAGTGAATATTGACAACTCTCTCACTTTCAAAAAACAGATAGATTTTATTAACCAAAAAGTGGGGAGGAGATTTCATCTCTTGAGGAAATTCAGATCTTTTGAAATTAGTGAAAAGACAATGATCCTAATGTATAACTTATAAGAAGTGTAATTTCCTTTGGTATTGTGATGTGGTACGGTAACTGTGGGGTGAAAGAGAAGAATAAAATCCAACATACAATAAATATTGCTGGGAAAATCGTTTGGTTGTAATTTTTTAAGAGCATCTGAACTCCACTTCAAAAGTATCCTCAGAATAGCAAATTCTATATCAACCCAACCATCCCACTCCCTATATCATTTATTTAAGTTGTTACCATCTGGTAGATGTTTCGAAGACATTAAAGCTAGAACTAATAGATACAAAAAGCTCTTTTATACCCACAGCGGTAAGAGTATTAAATGAAAAGAATTAATGTATATAATATCTTATGTGTTAGTAGACATTGCCTGATTATGGAATATTTATTTTTAAAATTTTACAAAAATATTAATATGCCTTTTAGATAGTTTACACGAAGCCTATTTAAGTGTGAGTGTGTGTGTGTGTATGTGTGGTTTTGCACTTTTTTGTTTCATTATGTCTGTTTGTGTATATTATGTATATACTGTAAGCAACTGAAAAATTGCCTTCATGGACAATAAAGATATTTTATGATGATGATGATTATTATTATTATTATTATTAAAAAACTCCCGATTCCTCAAATCCTTACCCACGAACTGATTTACGCAAGATGATGTTGATATCATATTTGATACAGCATACCTGGCGAAGCAGCACATTGGAATCTTAAGGTCAACGAATCCAAAACAGAAATTACATTGGTTAACAAGAAACAAGCGGAATGGAAAAGTGTAAGAAAACTCGGAAACTTGATTAATGAGAATGACGGCATCAAACAGAGAAAAATGCTAGCTAAAACTGCATTCAGAGAACTACACAATGTTTGGAACATGACGAACATTATTAATGAGATTAAAAGAATACGCCTTTACGAAGCACTAGTACTGCCAATCCTTATGTACAACTGTGGTACGTGGAATCTTACAAAAACGAATTTGGACACCCTGGACTCCCTTCATCGCAAATAATTGAGATGAGTTATTGGGGTACATTGGCCAGACAAAATCAGTAATGAGGAGCTATATGACAGATGCAGAATACAACCAGTCAGTATGCGTGTAAAGAAACAAAGATGAAAACTGTTCAGACACGTGCTCCGACCAGATGAAAATATTCCAGCACAAACCTCAAACAAGGAGCCAAATACAGAGGGCGTACACCAACTTCACTTCCAACAACATTGAATCAAGATCTCAAAAAATATCAAATACATTAGAAACAACAACTGAAGAACTGATTTCAACAACACAAGGAAACATCCAACTGCCACAGCACCTTAACACACATGACGACATTCTAAAGCTAAGAACACTTGCACTAGACAGAGATTTATGAAGGCAAATTACTAACTGGATAATAGAAACAGTTTGACTTGACAAAGTCGAAGTGACGCACAAATTCACGGCAAGCGTCCATAGAGACTGCGCAGCCATATTCATTCATTATTGATATAATTATCATCATCATTATTATTTTTATAATTATTGGTTTTATGATTTAGATAATGATGGTGATAATGATGATGATTATTATTATTATCAACAGTGTTATAATTGTTGTTATTTTAATTTTTATTATTATTGTTGTTATTATTATTATTATATTATCATCATCATCATCATCATCATTATTATTATTATTATTATTATTATTATTATTATTATTATATTATTATTATTATTATTATTATTATTATTAATGATTATCATGATAATAATAATAATAATGATAATAATAATAATAATAATAATAATAATAATAATAATAATAATAATAATAATAATAATAATAATAATTATTATTATTATTATTATTATTATTATTATTACAACTTTTGTGTTGCAGATGGAACATTGGAAGCAAAGCCCTGACCTTGAATCAAATCATGTCCATCCTGTCCGCTGTCAAGAATGCGAAATCATGGCCTGAAGCTTTTAAAGTGATTCCCTCACGGAAACTCATAGCAAGATGAATAAAATGATTATGATTTGTTACATGATTGAGTTGAAATGTTTTATTGTGAATGAAAAGTGTAAATCACAGCAGCAACTTGTGGGGAAAAAAAAGAAATATTGATACGTGAGTGCACATTGGTATAATATTTTTTCTAACAGTGGATTCTTCAAATTCAGACCCCCAAAAAAAGTTGTAATCCTCTTTGAGCTTGCTGTGTTTTGGATAGGGATTTTTTTCTGTTACAAAGTACTTTCTATCAAGTCTAACTGACCTAACTAACCAATCATGGTGTAGGTAACCATCTAATCTATTGACAAAAAGAAGATAAGTTAAGATTGAAGCCTTAATTTTAGATATAGCACATTGGATATTCGTTTCATGTTATTACAAGTGCATAGGGTTACCTACATTTTTTTCAAGTTAAAATTAGTGATAGTTTTTAAAACTTTGGAGGTCCTGATAGCTCAGTTGATAAAGCACCTGCTTCACATGCAAAGGGAGTATTATTATTCGAATCGGGTGGAGTCCAATTTTTTTTTATGACCTCCCTGTCCACCCAGCAGTGATTAAGTTGCTGGGTCTGTTAGATCTGGTGGAAAGTACTTTGCGATAGCTGGATGGGGTCTTTTGATCACCCATGGTGGGCAGGAGGTCACTTATATATATATGTTTTCTGAGTTGCTTTCTGTCTTTGTGTTGAAATGGGATTACTTGGTTTTGTCTGTGCCATTGCTGGAGTCCTTGGCTAAGAGGGAAACAGTCAAAAGAATAGTGTTAGTTTTTTTTAGGTGATATTTTTTTCTTTGTAAATCATCTCTCTGTATTGTTAATATTTTTCTTTTGAATATATACTGGTTAGTAAACATTTGAGTCAAATCCTCTTAGTGTGCGTGGATGAGACTTTTGGGTGATATCAAACTAAGGACGCCTTTTGTGTACTCCTGGAATCTACATCTGTTCCCTATTTGAACTGTTTCCCTTTGCCTTGCTTTTTCTTGGGCGCTTTAATTGTAATTCAAGAATTTATTTTTTAATTGACTATCCCATTTTTTCCTTTTTACTGACGCTGTTAGGACCTAAAATGTGTTGCAAGCACCGTAAAACCCTTAAAAACAAACAAACTTTGCCACATACTAGTGTCCTATTCAAAGGATAACAAACAATTGCTATTGTCTATTTCACACTGTAGAAACCAGAATCAACAAGGTTTCCTCCCCGCTAATATCGACCACCCATTATCATGGATTTTATCTCCACGAATCTCCTTCTCAAATAGTCTCTGGTTCAATCCCCACTGGTGCTCTGTCAATCCGTACTTAAATTCCGATTTGTTTTAGTGAGTAACACGAGGGCCCCGCCTCTTATTAATCGGCTGATCAGAAAATAAGTAACCCATACAGTTGCAACAGTATGGTGAATATGGAGCTACTTTTTTTTTATAATGATGTTTGTGCAATTATTTCCCTTGTTACTTACAGTTACAGTGGATAAAAAAGTCCCTTCAAAAAACAAATAAATTATAGTAACTGCACAAATGACGGAAGTTACTCCCACACACTTATAAAATCTCGAAAATTTGCAAAAAAGAAATTGCAAAAAGCTGCAGATTTTGTGTCCGCAATGCAAATCAGGGAATTTTTTTAAATTGCGTATTTTGCAGCTGCAACGCAACCGCAAGCGATGAAAAAGAAAAAAAAAACAAAAACAAAAAATCGCCATGCCAATTTGTAAATTTGACACTGATCAAGAATCTGAAGTCAAAACAGCGAAAATCCGAGAAAAAAATTGTCCACTTTGTTATACTGCCATCCTATCCCCCGATCGTCGATCGCTCAGGAAAATATTGGACCAGCCGGATTTTTTACTGACTGTCCGTCACCATGCTTGTCACCCAGTAATTTAACCATCCACACTAGGATTTTGCTACGAATCGTGTCAGGTGTTTACAAAACTTTTCTATTAACTATAACTCCAATTTTAAAAATAAAAGAATGCTTTTTGAAATATAAAAAGACGAAATATGCGGCAAAGACGTGGGAGGCAAAACTATATGTCCGCAAAAATGAGGATGCGGTGGCATTTTCCTGGAGAGAAAGTGTAATGAAGGTCAATGTCTAATGGCCAATGCTATCTTGATTATGCTAATGGGCCATTTACACGTGGCGTTTGGACCGGACGATGGGCTCTCACAGGGAAAATAATCGCTTGCTCAACGGGAAGAACGAGAGTGTCGAGGGAGAACAAATGTAGTGCTTGATTTCTTGCAGGCGATATTGCAATTTTTCGGACAAAGACAACGCTGTTAACGGCCATGTACTCATTTTACACCTGAGTACGGTGAGAGAATGTGAGTAAGGAGCCTTTTCCAAGGACTCAAGGACCCTTTCACTTTCACCTGCTATCGTCGAGGTCGGATGGTTGACATTTCCGGTATTCGTGGCTCACTTGGGAGACATTCCTTAAAATATTTTTCTTTTTTTTTTTACTTTAAAATTTTTTTAAAAATTGCAGATTCGTAAGAGGCGACCTCAAATTAGTCAAGTCTACGCGTACTCATATGCTTGGATTATTATAAAATTATTTTGACTTTTTATAATAATAAATTTTTTATTTATTAATAATAATAATAATAATAATAATAATAATAATAATAATAATAATAATAATAATAATAATAATAATAATAATAATAATAATGATAATAATGATAATAGTCCAAAGAAATGTAAATTCACTTTGGTTCACTCCCATGCCAATATAAAATACAATGATGATACATACACAAGCACACACACACACACACACACGCACACACACACACACACACACACACACAGACAATTGACTCCTGATTAAAATCATCAATCGAGTCTGCGCAGCAGAGAAGAAAACATGATTTTATAAAACTAAACAAATAATCATGAAGATGATTGAACTTTAAAAAGTTGAGCTTTATATAGGGCAATATCCACTAGTAAATGTGCTCAAAGCGCTTTACAAGGGGTCCCTGGTCAATGCAACATTAAACATGTAGGACGGGATATGACGCCTGTTAGGCGATATTGCAATTTTTCGGACAAAGACAACGCTGTTAACGGCCATGTACTCATTTTACACCTGAGTACGGTGAGAGAATGTGAGTAAGGAGCCTTTTCCAAGGACTCAACTATGCGCCGAGCGCGAGGCTCGAATCCATGACCCTCCGATCCGAAAGCGAGCGTCATACCACTAGACCACATAGCCACACATAGATGATGACGGTAGTAATGATGATCATGACTACTACGGGGACCATGATGATGATGACGATGATGATTGTAACGACTAAGCTCCGACTCCGTTATTTCAACTTGTTTATTATCAATGATGAAGTAAATTTTATAATAAATATATACAGCGACCAGCTCGTACGGGGTTCTTTCTGTAACTAACAAAAACATTCGTCTTACGATGTTCCTAAGGAACAAAGAGTGCTTAAACTTCGACCGTCAACATTCATACTCACATGCAAATCATGCACAACACAAAATGTGTTAATCTATAATTTCCAAGAACTCTTAACATAATCACTCACAGTCACAGCCAAACAACTACATTCACACACAGCCAAACAACTACCATACATGTTACACTGATGATGATGATTATGATGATGATGAAGCTTCTGCTGCCGCTCATGATGATGGTGATGATGAGGATGATTATGATGACGATGATGAAGCTGCTGTTGCCGCTTCTGCTGCTGCTGCTGCTGCTGATTCTTCTTCTTCTTCTTCTTCTTCTTCTTCTTCTTCTTCTTCTTCTTCTTCTTCTTCATCATCATCATCATCATCATCATCATCATCATCATCATCATCATCATCATCATCATCATCATCATCATCATCATCATCTTCTTCTTCTTCTTCTTCTTCTTCTTCTTCTTCTTCTTCTTCTTCTTCTTCTTCTTCTTCTTCTTCTTCTTCTCTTCTTCTTCTTTATTATTATTATATTATTATTTTATTATTATTATTATTATTATTATTATTATTATATTCGTCGTCGTCGTCGTCGTCATCATCATCATCATCATCATCATCATCATCATCATCATCATCATCATCATCATCATCATCATCATCATCATTATTATATTATTATTATTATTATTATTATTATTATTATTATTATTATTATTATTATTATTATTATTATTATGACAATGCTGCTGCTGCTGCTGATGATGATGATGATGATGATGATGATGATGATGATGATGATGATGATGATATTAAATTATAAAAACAAAAAACAAAAATCTACTTGATTGAGGACTTATTACATTCTATTCAAGTCAATTGTACATGTATGTGGTTGTGTGTGCATGTGTGTGGTTGTATGTGCATGTGTATGTAGCCTAGGCTTATATGATAAATAATTGTATTTTATTTTGGCATCAATATGAACCTTGAGGTCTAAATGGATTTCCAATTCTTTGGACAATAAAGTTCTATTATTAAATTGTATTCGCAAGTAGGTCAGGGGTCAATAGTCAGCTGTGTGCTGCTGTGTGCAATGACCTTATTCTAAGGTCATGTATAGGCGGTGTATGTGTATGTGTTGACTGTTGAATAATAACGCGTTGACATTAGGTTGATTGTGAGTGTGTGTTAGTGTTAGCGTTTCGTTTGCTTTTTACCGTTCGCTAACTTAGTTCATTTTCAACCACTGTCTTTCTAACACTCGTTTCATTTACACAACTTACAACTGCGAAGGTCAAAGCACAAACAAGAACACAACCGCTTGGTTAAGATTAAAAAAGAAGAGGTAAACTTTTTGGTCAAAAAACAGTTCATAGACATGTTTTTTTCAGTATCATTTTTTTTTCATTCTATTAATTTGAAAAGAGATTGATTTTGTTTGTTTTGACGACCTTGCCTCGGCCCTAGAAAAACAAATCATCAGACATGTTGCAGAATTGAAATCATTGAATAAGCACTCGGCCCTCATGTTTTTTTATTATGAAAATGAAAACATTAAGCAATTTAACATCAGCTGTAAATCTTTATAATGGCATTTTATAATTTATAGATCAAGGAAAACAGTCATAGTCATAGTTATTGGTCTATATTCATGTTTTCATTGGAGCTAAAAAATAATATTCAAATAAACCCGTCAGAAAAAAATGTTTTAAAAATTTTGTTATTCTATCTAGAGTTGGTATTTGAACTAACGTGAACTAACGAAACATCACTTAGATTGCTGGTGGGTAGGTAGGTACCTACCTCAATAAATTTACACCGGGTGGAACCGACGTGTAGCTATTTGCAGGTCTGATAACCCAACTTGTTATTGGCTCATTTTTGTAATGGAAATTCTCTCACACCAACACAAAATATTGTCCATGACAGCAATAATTTAATCAAGCCCATAATTGCGTTCTTTCATCAGACCTGCAATAAGTACACGTTGGATGGAACAAAATAAACCAGTCGTGATCCATTGTTTTTAAAAAAATTAATTTAATTGTTGAAAAATTCCAAATGTGTCCTCCACTTACATGGCAAACAGTAACTATACATTTCTAGTTACTCACGAATTAAAGATTTATCTATTCAAAGAAACAACTTGACCTCGGGTAATACAACCTTATCATCCCCTCCCCCCCCCCCCCCCCCCAAAAAAAAAAAAAAAAAAAAAGCAAAACAAAACAACAAACAGAAGTACCTTTTAAAACCCTTTTCATGTTTATGAATATATTTAAAATTTATATCTCATGGTCTAGAACTAAATTGAGACAAAATTCTTTAGTTCATATTGTTAATATTTGGAATAGCATTACAGTCCACTCCGGATAATCCCAACACCTTGGGATCAGCGAAAATGTTGCAATTAACTGAAGATACGATTAACTGAAGTTGAGTTTCCTGTCCACTATTGCAACATTTTTGGAGATGCTGTGTTTTATGACAAGGTCTGTCGGAGTTGGTTTAGGAGATCGAATTGAACTCATTGATGATTTTAATTTTTTTTCTGTAATGTGATATCGTTCCTATTTGTGTTTTTTTTTTTTTTTTCCAAGCTGCGGTATCTTTGGTCGATTTCATATAAAATGATGCGACACTGTTTTCACCACCACTAATTTTTAATTTTTATTACAAATTTGATTTGACCACTTATCAGCTTCCAACTATATTATATGGTAAACTCAAACCGGTTGATGTAAATATTGTTCTTAGTTAATCACAGACTGAGCAATTTGATTGAAACAAAAACCATAAGGCAGCCCTATATAGATTTTGACAAACACAAACAATGGCAGCTTTTATGCAAGCCGACTTCTTATTCAGATTGGATTAACTTTCACTCTCAACATTTGTAAGAGTCACACAAGCTGTGATGAGAAACATTAAACTCTCACCAAACCCACTGGTCACTATGCACAGTTGTCAATCCCAAAACAAAGGATATCACTCAGTCTCTCCACACAACTGTCATTGTCTACCTGTTGTCTAGACTCTTCCCAGCCCCCTAGTTTCCTATCGAGTGGTCACAGATGACTGCACAAACCAATACTGCAAAATCCCGCCCTCTTTTGCCTCTTATAGAGTGGTGACACACTACTGTAGCATTAAACCCCGCCCACTCTTGGTTCTTCAACCTGTTATGGCTTCGTCGATGATGAAATTTAATCATGAAATTGTGTTTGATTGATTTCTTGAATTTGCCCCTTTTCATGTCGAAAATTTGTTGCAATTAACCAGTGACTTTTATATAGAATTAATTCCATTTATTGGGAAAAGTTGCGATTAACTGAAAGTTGCAATTAACTGAGTCATGATTATCCGGGGTAGACTGTATATTTGAAACAAAAAATGCTAGTTCTAGTACGAAATTGTTTGACAAGTAATTGAATTTATTAAAATATGAATATGATTAAAGTTTGTCATCAAAAACAAAGGTAATATATTCAGATTGTTTCAATATCATGTCATGTATAAGGCATTGAAAATATATATTATCCTAGTTAGCCTTTTAGAAGAGAAGATGTGATGAATTAATGTAATTCCATTGGAATATTTTAAAGAATGCGCATCACACTGTCTGGGTATGAGAATAGCCAATAACACTATTTTGGATAGGGCAGGCTCACTTGCTCAGACCACACATTACGATGGGTATATAGAAGATAAAGACCATGCATTTGTGCTACCTGAGATCATGTGCAATACATTTAACAAAGATTCTTTAACAATGGCGATTGGGATGGAAGAGAAATACAAGTACTTTTGCTGTACTTTTTTCTGCCTTTTTATATCCCTTACCCTCCTCTCTTTGGCCCTTCATTGCAGAAGAGTGTCATAATCACAGAATCAGATTTTCTCTATTTTTTTTCCGGTTTTGTATGCACAGGTTTAAATTGTTTACTTCTTAAATGTTCAATGACCAATAAATTTTAAAATAAATAATTAATATTGATATCCCCAACGTCATGTCTGAATGATTATATTATTTGTTTCAGATACCTGTGATAATCAGTGGAGAGCGAGTTTTAAAACAAAATGGGAAGTGTAGATGAACATGTCCTTCATATGGGAACCCTCAATCCCAATGTGATAGAACTTCAGTATGCTGTGAGAGGTCCCATTGTTGCAAGGGCAACAGAGCTGGAGAATGAGCTAAAAAATGGTGTCAAGAAGCCTTTCACTAAAGTGGTGAAAGCCAATATTGGTGATTGCCACGCTACTGGTCAGAAGCCTATTACTTTCATTCGCCAGGTTGTGGCATTGTGCACTTATCCAGAGCTGATGAACTCTGACTTATTTCCAAAAGATGCCAAAGAAAAAGCCAGGAAAATTCTGAATGGCTGTCGTGGTTCCAGTCTTGGCTCCTACAGCGACAGTCCTGGTGTAATGGTCATCAGGGAACATGTTGCTCAGTATATCACTGAAAGGGATGGGTACCCTGCTGATCCTGCAGACATTGTTCTGTGCACTGGAGCAAGTGATGGCATCAGATCAATTATGACTCTTCTTCTGACTGGAAAACTGGGAAAAGACAAAGCAGGCATCATGATCCCAATACCTCAATATCCTCTCTACTCTGCTGCTCTCGCTGAATATGCAGCTTATCCAATTCCATACTACCTCAACGAGGCAAAGGGCTGGTCCATGGAGGTTAGTGAGTTGGAGAGGGCAATTACAGAGGCAAAACCTCATTGCTGTCCTCGTGCCATTGTAATTATCAACCCGGGAAATCCCACAGGTCAGGTTTTGAAAAAGGAGAATATACAAGACATTATCAAGTTTGCCAAACGGGAAAAACTGTTCATCATGGCAGATGAGGTATACCAGCACAATATCTATGCAGAGGGTTGCAAGTTTTTCTCCTTCAAGCAGGTTATGTCTGAGATGGGTTCTCCTTATGATAAAATGGAGTTGGCTTCATTCATGTCTGCGTCCAAGGGTTTTATGGGAGAGTGTGGATACAGAGGTGGATATTCTGAGGTAAGTTAGATTTTGAAAAAATACTGGGTCATGCTGATAAATCCAAAAGGTAGAGTTTTAGATATACAAATAACCCAGTCTCTATGTAGTGAATTTTTAATTCAGAAAAGTGAGTGGAGCAGGCACTTATGTTGGTAACAACAAGATATGAAGTGAGTAGAAAAGTGCCAGAAGACAATAGAGAATAAAAATTTTTTTCGCGGCGGTGGTGGGGTTTGAACCTGCGACCTTATTGGTACGACAACTCCGCCTGGCAGGTGAGAGCGTGGCTCTACCGTGTGAGCTAGCCACGAACACAAAAATATTCGTTTCAAACCCAAAGTCATTTCTAGATCCCTCTCTCACACCCACTTCTTGAGATCGCCGATTCGTTTGCCACCATCGCGAAGTAATTTTGACCAGCAGTTAAGCTTAATAGCCAATATTCTCATCACAAACATATAACATAGAAACGATTGAGACATTGAGTATGCTCCGGTGTATGGGGTGAATTTTTTGTAGCATGTGACGCACCTGGCTATGCCTGGATTTAAAATAAACACTGACTATACTTTATGAATTGAATCAGATAGAGTACCTATGATAAAAAAAAATAAATGTCGTGTCAAATTGCTGAGGTTTCAATATTTTAGTCAATCGATCATTAATGGTGAATGTTTTAAATGTGGTAACAAAGAAAAATTGATGACCATTCTCACTTAACTAGCCCAGTTCATTGCTAATTGGCATTTTTACATTGTTATTATTATTATTATTATTATTATTATTATTATTATTATTATTATTATTATTATATTATTATTATTATTATTATTATTATATTATTATTATTATTATTATTATTATATTAATTATTATTATTATTATTATTATTATTATTATTATTATTATTATTATTATTATTATTATTATTATTATTATTGTTATCATCATCATCATCATCATCGTTTTCATTTCCTTTTTTTTTCTTTTAATGTTTAAAATTTGTTTTCCTTTTTTTTAAAAAAAAAAAATCCGAGAAGCATCATTTACACGTATGTGCATGGGCAGTTGAACGGACTATAGGACTAATATCTGTCTTTATGCTTTTAAATTGAATCAACTAAGCTATTGAGATCTCCAATTGATATGCGTGTCCACGAGTCATGCACTTTGCTTCATTTACAATAAAACAACTCCAAGCCATTCTTATGCATTCATCCATATCCTGAACTTCACAGAGTAGTAAAGGTTTTTTTTTCAATGACATTAAAATATAGAAAATCCAGCTGTATTTACATTGTTAGGCAGTGAAAAACTGGTACAGTCCAAGTATTGGGGACTCTGTTTAATTAGGACAGCTGTTTTATTGGGACGATTCCTTGGGAACAGAATTTTTTATATATATTCCCAGCTGCTTAATTGGGACGGCTCACCACTTAATGGGGACGAAATTTGACGACCATTCCCATAAAATAGCTTTTTCCTTGTCCTCAATCATCTAAAATAGTGGTTCGTAAAATGCAAATTAGTCTAACGGGACCATCAACCTGAGTGGTCGTAACGTTCATCACAGAGGTGTGAACAATAAAATTTACCTGTATGCCTTGTTTGTGCCTATGGCGAGTCCCAATTGGGTGTGTGGTTGAACTGTTTTTCTTAGTCAACACAGATGTGAACAATAGAATTTACCCATATGCCTTGACCGTGTCATCGACTGCCATTATCACGTTCATGGTCATGGGTCAATGGCCATAATGCATTCTTAATCTGTTGCTTACTTATGCAACCATTATGAGTGGTATATTTGCAGTTGGATTTGTCTTTCATTGTTAGAGGTAGATTGAGGTGTCGTTTGTTTTCTATTAAGACGTTAAATGGGACTGTCTGACAAATGTTGTTGCAATCACTGACATACAAAGAAGTTACGATGAGATTTAAACAATGATGAAGGCAGTCTGTATAAAATTGGCCTCATTGATATCCAATCATCCATTCTACATATCTTGGACAATTCATCAATAAGCATGGCTTCATCAACAAGAAAAGACCTTGCAATCGTTCAATTTCATGGCCGCCGCTTAATTGGGGCGATATTTTGGGAACTGATCCGTGCCAATAAATCGGACTGGACTGTACTATATGACCTGATAATATTGAACTTTTGAATTGAAAAAAAATGCTCTTTGTTATATTATGGATAATGTCATAACGTGTATAAGGTCTTCAATCTTCAATCTTCAATGGCTTGTATTTGCAAAAGCCCCATGGGCCCATCACTGCAAATGTTCAGTTAAGTCCAATCAAAACAGAACAGTCACAGATTACTTTGATGAGCAAATGCATTCAAAACTGTTTTGAAAGTTTCTAAACATTCAACATTCGTTATTACCGATGGCAGGACATTTCAGTCATTTATTGTTCATGGGTTAAAGCTGTGTTTGTATGTGCCTTTGGTTGTATGTATTGTGATGCATTGTATCTACATGTAGCGTACCTATCTGATTTGCTTTTTATGTAGTTTGGGATGATGTTAGGTGAGTTTGGGTCGTTGATGGTTTTGTGGATACCTTGTGAGGGTTTGTCAATGGTTTCCATTCAAGTGACTGGAGGGAGGATGTCCCACAACCTGGGTCTCTGGATTTGCATCTGGTTGCGAATCTTGCAGCTGCTCATTGTACTTTTTCAATCTTGTCTCTGTCATTTTGGGGCGCAGCCATATTCTAATATTGGCCTGATAGGTGCTGTGTACGCCTGGGCTTTAATTCTTTGTGGCATTGGGTTATGTTCCTTTTGAGAAACCCGAGCATCCTACTTGCTTTTGCTGTGATATGTTCTATATTAGTTTTCCACTTTAGTTTCTTTTTGAGATGGACTCCGAGGTATTTTATGGAGTCAACATGTTGGGATTGTGTAATTGTGAGTATGAGGCTCTTTCTAGTTTGATATTGACTTGACATAACATTTTGATGGATGGAACTTCATGTGCCATGTATCTGACCACGTCTGAAGGGAATCAAAATCTTTCTGTGCATCTCTCTATTGTCCTGAAAAGAAGGCTATCATCTGCGAAACAGTTTAAGCCTTGTTTGTGGAGATAATTTGTTTCCAAGATCATTTCTAAATATCAAGAAGCATAAAGGCCCAAGTACTGTTCTTTGCTGTACTCCTGATAATACATTACATTTTTTGCTTGAGTTTTCGTTAATGACAACTTGCTGTGTTCGATTGCAAAGCCAGTCCTTGAACCAAAGTAGAAGATTTTGCTGTTGTTGTTCCACATTTTATGACTGATTTGTTTCATTACCCCCAATATTTCGAATTCCGCTTTGCTTGACTCGAGTTTTGATAGAAATCGTTTGTGTGGTACAGAGGTTGAGTATCAGGAGATCAATTTGTTTTTTGTTGTCTAGTGATCTTGAAATTTCTTCTATTGTATTGATTAGTTGTGTCTCTTATGACCGTTCTTTCCTGAAGCCGTTCTGGTGGTCGACTAGTATGGTGTGTTTGTTGTAGTGTTCCATGATAGAATGGAATATAATGTGTTCTGGTATCTTGCAAACGACTGCAGTCAGAGATACAGGTCTATAATTTGAAGCTAGGTTTCGTTTGTCTTTTTAATAAATTGGACTTATAAGGACCTGTTTTCGGTCAGTAGGATTCAGGTCAGGGATTCTTGGAAAATCGTACACAGGAATGGGGCTATTTCATCAACATTTTCTTTAAGTATTCTAGTTGGTATGAGGTCTGGTCCTGCTCCCTTGAATGGGTTTAGTTGCTTTCATATACCGTATGTGGTTATGTTGATTCTTGGCGTAGATGGTATGTTGCTTTTACCTCTGTTTGGCATTGAGGGGTCTTCTTCAATAAACACACTTCATCCTTTTTGTTCAATATCTTGCATTTTCATTCTGTGTCTGTGATATCTTCTATCGTAAACACACTTTTGTACTGTTTGTTCAATATATTGCATTTCCTGTCTGTGATATCTGAGCCGTCAGGGGTTTGAGGGACTTGTATACTGGTATCATCTTTGCACCTAGAACGGCTGTATCTCCAGAATCTGTTGGTAATTCCGCAATTTAGATTATCGTCTGTTTTCTCTGGCTCAAGCAACTAACTTAGCCCCTATTTGCTAAAAAAACGTTATCATAAGTAACATTATAATAAGCAAAATTAGTGTATCAGGTAGTTAAAACCGGATAAACTATGTTAAGGGTAATACTTGTCATTTTAATTCTTCTCATTCAGATTGTAAATCTTCTTCCTGAGATCACAGCTCAATATATGAAAAGCATATCAGCCAAGCTGTGCCCTCCTGTTTCAGGGCAAGTTGTCGTGGACTGCATTGTGGACCCTCCCAAACCAGGTTTGTTCATATAACAATTTATAAGTGTTTAACTTTATTGATCAAAGGACCTATGGATGCTTGGCCATTTTTCATTGCTGCATGTGCTCGTGGGATTTGTATATTTATGTGAATGCATGTGGTTTTCATTAAATTATTGAGTGGATGTTTATCAAATTAAGATGGCGATTTATAACTTTGTCTTTAAGCTTTATTTTACTTAGAGTGATGAGGTTAGCCCTAGAAGTTTTCCCACCGATCAGAATGCTTACACTTGGTTTACAATTATCTGATGCTTTCAAAATATGTAGCAATATAACTTTATTAAATATAACTTTATTAATATAATAACTTCAGTTTTTACTGAATATCAAGGTTGTCTTAACTTAAATCAGCTAAAGATTAACACTTTACTGGCGAGACTGAATTTCTTTCAAAATATTGTTTACTTTCCTAAAACGTTATTTTTAATATAATAATAATAATAATAATAATAATAATAATAATAATAATAATAATAAAATAATAATAATAATAATAATAATAATAATAATAATAATAATAATAATATTGTTCATTTGTATAGCGTTTTCCAAGCATCTCAAAGTGCTTTACATTTACCTTGTTTCCTTTTTTAAAAAAATCAGGTGATCCATCTTATGAATTGTTCATCGCTGAGAAGAATGAGGTTCTGAGGCAACTTAAAGAAAAAGCCAGTTTAGTAACAGAGTTGTTCAACTCCATTGACGGAATTTCTTGCAACACTGTAAGTTATTGAAAATCAAAATGAGTTTTATTCCTATGGGGCTCTGCCTAAGAGGCCAGTGATAAAAAAAGAATAAATCAAAAATAAGATTCCCTTTAATCATGTTTTGGACCACGGCATAAAGGACAAAGGTTTCCTTGTTCCTTGGCAACTATAGAAGCTAAGTTTCTAGCCCAAGGATAACCACTACTCAACCCCCCCCCCACCAAAAAAAAAAAAAAAAAGACAGACCAAAAAATAAATAACAAAGTGTCTGGCTTGAATTTTGTCTTCCAGGTTATAGATAGTATGCGCTTGGCTAAGAAGCTCATAACATTGCCATCCGGAAGTATAACGGACCAACACACAAAACTGTGTGTAACCATGAACGTTTATAGTCAGGTTAATTTTGTTTAGTGAGTATTACTCACAAACGCGGATGGCAAAAAACAATAACAAAGACCGGAGTGACGTCATCTTCGATCTATCTATAGTCAATGCCCTATCCCTTGAGCCATTGAGTCACCCTCTGAGAGCTGATACACTTAGACCAATACCTGCATTGAATATGTTCTGAAGTTATAATTAAATTGATAACTTGAGTATAAGGATTATAAGATATATTCATGTTTACTTTATAATGGTGCCAACATTTTTTAGACAAGAATACAAGAGACAAGTGTAT
Organism: Berghia stephanieae; assembly: GCF_034508935.2. Taxonomy (NCBI): domain Eukaryota; kingdom Metazoa; phylum Mollusca; class Gastropoda; order Nudibranchia; family Aeolidiidae; genus Berghia; species Berghia stephanieae. The sequence continues at coordinate 29,998,876 of NC_088365.1, forward strand.
TGTCTTGATTTAAATTTAATAATTTCATCTATATTACCAGAAGGATATATTTCTAAATATAATTGAACTTGTTCGAATTCATGCCTTTATACCATTTGTATTCTACTTCTTTCTCTTTTCTTTCCTTCTTTTTTTTTTTGGGCGGGGGGGGGGGGGATGTAATGTTTGATAATTTTTTTTTCATGTTAGACATCTGCTGACGAAAACAAAGGTTGAAATATTTATTTTGTATTGGTTCTATTTCTTAAATATACAACTCATTATCCTATTTTTAAACTTTATATATAAGTATTTACGTAGTTCTGTCAACTTATCTTAAATTCTTCTTTCTCCTAAATTGTCATAAGATGCAATTAAAATATAATGAACTGGAAACTTTTTAAAAAACCCCAAAAAACCCCCAAAAAACCAAAAACCAAACAAACGATAAAATCCCATTAAATTGTCTTGTAATCATATTTTTTTTCTCAAAATTTCGCTCATCACAGCTTCAAGGAGCTATGTATGCCTTCCCACGGATCCATTTGCCGCCCAAAGCTATCAAAGCAGCAGAGGATGCCAATCAAACACCAGACAGTTTTTACTGTTTCGCTTTGCTGGAAGAGACGGGAATCTGCACAGTGCCAGGCAGTGGTTTTAGGGAGGAACCTGGGACCTATCACTTTAGGATTACCATCTTGCCTCAGGTTTGTGTGTGTGTGTGTGTGTTTGTGTGTGTGTGTGTGTGAGTGAGGGATGAAAGTCTTAGAGGGAGTCCTGATCACTTACTCTCTCCTCCTTCCTTCTCCTTCTTCTTCTTCTTCTTCTTCTTCTAACCCCCGTTTAACCCCCCCCCCCCCAAAAAAAAATAGCCAAAAACAACTACAAAAAAAAAAAACAAGCAAAAAGAAGGAAAATTAAATCCCCCCCCCCCCCCCCCCCCCCCCCCACAAAAAAAAAAAAAGCACAAACCCAAAAAAAAAACACCCCCCCCCCAAAAAATCAAAACAAACAACCCCCCCCCCCCCCCCCAACAAAACAAACTAGCTAAACCACAAATCAACTCCACGAAACCCTTCCCCACACAAAAATCCCTGACCACCAACACTAACATGCAGAATGAACCATGACCCTAGAATTGACAACAACTTGAGACTATTTAACACAGTACAATTAAACCGAGAAATGTGTAGATGTGAGTAAAGAGATCCTTCAAGACCAACTAATACTGCAGAATGAGACTCGAACCCAGTGATATTGAATTCCCAAAGACAGAGTGTTAACACTACAAGCACCTGAATAGTGCGAAAAATAAAAACAAGACAAACAAATTAAAAAAAACCGAACAAAAGCTCCACAAATAATACAAAACAAAAACAGAAAAATAAACTAAGTTGACCCAGCAGCCTGCAGACCAAATAGGTTAGTCATCATCACACTAGGATATGCTGATTTATTGGGTTTTTAAAAAAAAATTGTTAAAAAAAAAAAATTCTTCTCTGCTTTTATCTGTTCCTCCCTTTGTCATGTTTTTTTTTTTAAATCTCAAAGTGTATGCAATGTGTAATGTATTATTACTTATATTTTAAGGGCATAATTTAAGGAACATTTGGTCTATTTTAAAGCCCTGTTTCTAATTTGATTTGATTAGATTCATCTTATGATGAAATCTCATTTTTATAAAAAAAATTTCTGATTTTCCTCAGCTGGAGGAACTGAAAGCTGTTCTTGGGAATTTCAAGGATTTCCATTTGAACTTCCTGGCCAAGTACAAGTAAAGGTAAATCCTAGATTAAAAAAAAAAAAATAAAGTTTCTTCTTTTGATGTTATATTCAGGTTGGTGGCTGAACTGACAGAGTGGTTAAGGCATTGCACTTTGATTTTGAAGGTCCTGGGTTTGAGCCCAGCTTCAGGCACTTTCGTTTTTTTTCCTTGGGCAAGATTATCAACCCCCAGTTTGCTCACTTTGGACAACGTGGGTGATTCCTGTTGACATCAGACATCTTATTTGATAGATTATCTATATTCCTTCATGGAATGCCTAGGCAACAATATCAATGCCGTGGAGGAAAGCGGAATTAATTTTTTTATCATATATATTCAAGTCCGAAGAATTGCAATAGCTAAAGATAGTTTTAATAAAATGAGTCTAATTTTCAAAAACCACAATATCTAAATTACAACAAAACTTAGGGTTTTGAAGGCCTATGTATGGTCAGTATTATTATATAGCTATGAAAGCTGGACATTACAGAAGACATTAGAAAGAAACTTGGAGGCAGCAGAAATGTGGTTTCTTAGAAGGATGTTAAGAATCTCATGGACAGAGAAGAAAACTAATGTAAAAGTATTAGAGCAAGCTGAAACTAAAAGGTTATTAATTCGTACAATAAGAAAAAGACAAATGCAATTTTTAGGGCACCTAAATCGACATACAAGATATGAAGTGAATAGAAAAGTGCCAGAAGACAATAGAGAATAAAAATTTTTCGCGGCGGTGGTGGGGTTTGAACCTGCGACCTTATTGGTACGACAACTCCGCCTGGCAGGTGAGAGCGTGGCTCTACCGTGTGAGCTATCCACGAACACAAAAATATTCGTTTCAAACTCAAAGTCATTACTAGATCCCTCTCTCACCCACTTCTTGAGACCGCCGATTCGTACGTACACCACCATCGCGAATAATTTTGACCAGCAGTTAAGCTTAATAGCCAATATTCTCAACACAAACATATAACATAGAAACGATTGAGACATTGAGTATGCTCCGGTGTATGGGGTGAATTTTTAATTCAGAAAAGTGAGTGGAGCAGGCACTTATGTTGGTAACAACAAGATATGAAGTGAATAGAAAAGTGCCAGAAGACAATAGAGAATAAAAATTTTTCGCGGCGGTGGGGGGTTTGAACCTGCGACCTTATTGGTACGACAACTCCGCCTGGCAGGTGAGAGCGTGGCTCTACCGTGTGAGCTATCCACGAACACAAAAATATTCGTTTCAAACTCAAAGTCATTACTAGATCCCTCTCTCACCCACTTCTTGAGACCGCCGATTCGTACGTACACCACCATCGCGAATAATTTTGACCAGCAGTTAAGCTTAATAGCCAATATTCTCAACACAAACATATAACATAGAAACGATTGAGACATTGAGTATGCTCCGGTGTATGGGGTGAATTTTTAATTCAGAAAAGTGAGTGGAGCAGGCACTTATGTTGGTAACAACAAGATATGAAGTGAATAGAAAAGTGCCAGAAGACAATAGAGAATAAAAATTTTTCGCGGCGGTGGTGGGGTTTGAACCTGCGACCTTATTGGTACGACAACTCCGCCTGGCAGGTGAGAGCGTGGCTCTACCGTGTGAGCTATCCACGAACACAAAAATATTCGTTTCAAACTCAAAGTCATTACTAGATCCCTCTCTCACCCACTTCTTGAGACCGCCGATTCGTACGTACACCACCATCGCGAATAATTTTGACCAGCAGTTAAGCTTAATAGCCAATATTCTCAACACAAACATATAACATAGAAACGATTGAGACATTGAGTATGCTCCGGTGTATGGGGTGAATTTTTAATTCAGAAAAGTGAGTGGAGCAGGCACTTATGTTGGTAACAACAAGATATGAAGTGAATAGAAAAGTGCCAGAAGACAATAGAGAATAAAAATTTTTCGCGGCGGTGGTGGGGTTTGAACCTGCGACCTTATTGGTACGACAACTCCGCCTGGCAGGTGAGAGCGTGGCTCTACCGTGTGAGCTATCCACGAACACAAAAATATTCGTTTCAAACTCAAAGTCATTACTAGATCCCTCTCTCACCCACTTCTTGAGACCGCCGATTCGTACGTACACCACCATCGCGAATAATTTTGACCAGCAGTTAAGCTTAATAGCCAATATTCTCAACACAAACATATAACATAGAAACGATTGAGACATTGAGTATGCTCCGGTGTATGGGGTGAATTTTTAATTCAGAAAAGTGAGTGGAGCAGGCACTTATGTTGGTAACAACAAGATATGAAGTGAATAGAAAAGTGCCAGAAGACAATAGAGAATAAAAATTTTTCGCGGCGGTGGTGGGGTTTGAACCTGCGACCTTATTGGTACGACAACTCCGCCTGGCAGGTGAGAGCGTGGCTCTACCGTGTGAGCTATCCACGAACACAAAAATATTCGTTTCAAACTCAAAGTCATTACTAGATCCCTCTCTCACCCACTTCTTGAGACCGCCGATTCGTACGTACACCACCATCGCGAATAATTTTGACCAGCAGTTAAGCTTAATAGCCAATATTCTCAACACAAACATATAACATAGAAACGATTGAGACATTGAGTATGCTCCGGTGTATGGGGTGAATTTTTAATTCAGAAAAGTGAGTGGAGCAGGCACTTATGTTGGTAACAACAAGATATGAAGTGAATAGAAAAGTGCCAGAAGACAATAGGTAGAGCCACGCTCTCACCTGCCAGGCGGAGTTGTCGTACCAATAAGGTCGCAGGTTCAAACCCCACCGCCGCGAAAAATTTTTATTCTCTATTGTCTTCTGGCACTTTCTATTCACTTCATATCTTGTTGTTACCAACATAAGTGCCTGCTCCACTCACTTTTCTGAATTAAAAATTCACCCATACACCGGAGCATACTCAAGTCTCAATCGTTTCTATGTTATATGTTTGGTTGAGAATATTGGCTATTAAGCTTAACTGCTGGTCAAAATTATTCGCGATGGTGGTGTACGTACGAATCGGCGGTCTCAAGAAGTGGGTGAGAGAGGGATCATGTAATGACTTTGAGTTTGAAACGAATATTTTTGTGTTCGTGGATAGCTCACACGGTAGAGCCACGCTCTCAACCTGCACGGCGGGAGTTGTGTTACCAATAAGGTCGCAGGTTCAAACCCACCACGCCGCGAAAAATTTTTATTCTCTATTGTCTTCTGGCACTTTTCTATTCACTTCATATCTTGTTGTTACCAACATAAGTGCCTGCTCCACTCACTTTCTTGAATTAAAAATTCACCCATACACGGAGCATACTCAATGTCTCAATCGTTTCTATGTTATATGTTTGTGTGAGAATATTGGCTATTAAGCTTAACTGCTGGTCAAAATTATTCGCGATGGTGGTGTACGTACGAATCGGCGGTCTCAAGAAGTGGGTGAGAGAGGATCTAGTAATGACTTTGAGTTTGAAACGAATATTTTTGTGTTCGTGGATAGCTCACACGGTAGAGCCACGCTCTCACCTGCCAGGCGGAGTTGTCGTACCAATAAGGTCGCAGGTTCAAACCCCACCACCGCCGCGAAAAATTTTTATTCTCTATTGTCTTCTGGCACTTTTCTATTCACTTCATATCTTGTTGTTACCAACATAAGTGCCTGCTCCACTCACTTTTCTGAATTAAAAATTCACCCCATACACCGGAGCATACTCAATGTCTCAATCGTTTCTATGTTATATGTTTGTGTTGAGAATATTGGCTATTAAGCTTAACTGCTGTCAAAATTATTCGCGATGGTGGTGTACGTACAATCGGCGGTCTCAAGAAGTGGTGAGAGAGGGATCTAGTAATGACTTTGATTGAAACGAATATTTTGTGTTCTGGATAGCTCACACGGTAGAGCCACGTCCACCTGCCAGGCGGAGTTGCGTACCAATAAGGTCCAGGTTCAAACCCACCACCGCCGCGAAAAATTTTTATTCTCTATTGTCTTCTGGCACTTTTTCTTTCACTTCATATCTTGTTGTTACCAACATAAGTGCCTGCTCCACTCACTTTTCTGAATTAAAAATTCACCCCATACACCGAGCATACTCAATGTCTCAATCGTTTCTATGTTATATTTGTGTTGAGAATATTGGCTATTAAGCTTAACGCTGGTCAAAATTATTCGCGATGGTGGTGTACGTACGAATCGGCGGTCTCAAGAAGTGGGTGAGAGAGGATCTAGTAATGACTTTGAGTTTGAAACGAATATTTTTGTGTTCGTGGATAGCTCACACGGTAGAGCCACGCCTCACTCCAGGCGGAGTTGTCGACAATAAGGTCGCAGTTCAAACCCCACCACCGCCGCAAATTTTTCTTATTTCTGCACTTCTATTCACTTCATATCTTGTTACCACATAACCTCCCACTCCTTTCGAATTAAAATCCCATACACGACATATCAATGTCTCAATCGTTTCTATGTAATTTGGTGAATATTGGCTATACTAACTGTGTCAAAATATTCGCGAGGTGTGTACTACGAATCGCGGCCAAGATGGGTAGAAGGATCTAGTATGACTTTGAGTTTAACGATATTTGTGTTCGGATCTCACCGGTAGCCACGCTCACTCAGGCGGAGTTGTCTACAAAAGGTCGCAGTTCAAACCCCACCCCGCCCGAAAAATTTTATTCTCTATTTCTTCTGCACTTTTCTATCACTTCATATCTTGTTGTTACCAACATAAGTGCCTGCTCCACTCACTTTCTGAATTAAAAATCACCCATACCCGGAGCATACTCAATGCTCAATCGTTTCTATGTATATGTTTGTGTTGAGAATATTGGCTATTAAGCTTAACTGCTGCAAATTATTCGCGATGGTGGTGACGTACGAACGGCGGTCTCAAGAAGTGGTGAGAGAGGATCTATAAGACTTTGAGTTTGAAACGAATATTTTTGTGTCGTGGATACTCACACGGTAGAGCCACGCTCTCACCTGCCAGCGGATTGTCGTACCAAAAGGTCGCAGGTCAACCCACCACCGCCGCGAAAAATTTTTATTCTCTATTTCTTCTGGCACTTTTCTATTCACTCATACTTGTTTACCAACATAAGTGCCTGCTCCACTCACTTTTCTGAATAAAAATTCACCCCATACACCGAGCATACTCATGTCTCAATCGTTTCTATGTTATATGTTTGTGTGAGAATATTGGCTATAAGCTTAACTGCTGTCAAATTATCGCGATGGTGGTGTACGTACAATCGGCGTCTCAAGAATGGGTAGAGGATCAGTAATGACTTTGAGTTGAAACGAATATTTTGTGTTCGTGGATAGCTCACCGTAGAGCCACCTCTCACCGCAGGCGGAGTTGTCGTACCAATAAGGTCGCAGGTTCAAACCCCACCACCGCCGCGAAAAATTTTTATTCTCTATTGTCTTCTGGCACTTTCTATTCACTTCATATCTTGTTGTTACCAACATAAGTGCCTGCTCCACTCACTTTTCTGAATTAAAAATTCACCCATACACCGAGCATACTCAATGTCTCAATCGTTTCTATGTTATATGTTTGTGTTGAGAATATTGGCTATTAAGCTTAACTGCTGGTCAAAATTATTCGCGATGGTGGTGTACGTACGAATCGGCGGTCTCAAGAAGTGGGTGAGAGAGGGATCTAGTAATGACTTTGAGTTTGAAACGAATATTTTTGTGTTCGTGGATAGCTCACACGGTAGAGCCACGCTCTCACCTGCCAGGCGGAGTTGTCGTACCAATAAGGTCGCAGGTTCAAACCCCACCACCGCCGCGAAAAATTTTTATTCTCTATTGTCTTCTGGCACTTTTCTATTCACTTCATATCTTGTTGTTACAACATAAGTGCCTGCTCCACTCACTTTTCTGAATTAAAAATTCACCCCATACACCGGAGCATACTCAATGTCTCAATCGTTTCTATGTTATATGTTTGTGTTGAGAATATTGGCTATTAAGCTTAACTGCTGGTCAAAATTATTCGCGATGGTGGTGTACGTACGAATCGGCGGTCTCAAGAAGTGGGTGAGAGAGGGATCTAGTAATGACTTTGAGTTTGAAACGAATATTTTTGTGTTCGTGGATAGCTCACACGGTAGAGCCACGCTCTCACCTGCCAGCGGAGTTGTCGTACCAATAAGGTCGCAGGTTCAAACCCCACCACCGCCGCGAAAAATTTTTATTCTCTATTGTCTTCTGGCACTTTTCTATTCACTCATATCTTGTTGTTACCAACATAAGTGCCTGCTCCACTCACTTTTCTGAATTAAAAATTCACCCCATACACCGGAGCATACTCAATGTCTCAATCGTTTCTATGTTATATGTTTGTGTTGAGAATATTGGCTATTAAGCTTAACTGCTGGTCAAATTATTCGCGATGGTGGTGTACGTACGAATCGGCGGTCTCAAGAAGTGGGTGAGAGAGGGATCTAGTAATGACTTTGAGTTTGAAACGAATATTTTTGTGTTCGTGGATAGCTCACACGGTAGAGCCACGCTCTCACCTGCCAGGCGGAGTTGTCGTACCAATAAGGTCGCAGGTTCAAACCCCACCACCGCCGCGAAAAATTTTATTCTCTATTGTCTTCTGGCACTTTTCTATTCACTTCATATCTTGTTGTTACCAACATAAGTGCCTGCTCCACTCACTTTTCTGAATTAAAAATTCACCCCATACACCGGAGCATACTCAATGTCTCAATCGTTTCTATGTTATATGTTTGTGTTGAGATATGGCTATTAAGCTAACTGCTGGTCAAAATTATTCGCGATGGTGGTGTACGTACGAATCGGCGGTCTCAAGAAGTGGGTGAGAGAGGGATCTAGTAATGACTTTGAGTTTGAAACGAATATTTTTGTGTTCGTGGATAGCTCACACGGTAGAGCCACGCTCTCACCTGCCAGGCGGAGTTGTCGTACCAATAAGGTCGCAGGTTCAAACCCCACCACCGCCGCGAAAAATTTTTATTCTCTATTGTCTTCTGGCACTTTTCTATTCACTTCATATCTTGTTGTTACCAACATAAGTGCCTGCTCCACTCACTTTTCTGAATTAAAATTCACCCATACACCGGAGCATACTCAATGTCTCATCGTTTCTATGTTATATGTTTGTGTTGAGAATATTGGCTATTAAGCTTAACTGCTGGTCAAATTATTCGCGATGGTGGTGTACGTACGAATCGGCGGTCTCAAGAAGTGGTGAGAGAGGGATCTAGTAATGACTTTGAGTTTGAAACGAATATTTTTGTGTTCGTGGATAGCTCACACGGTAGAGCCACGCTCTACCTGCCAGGCGGAGTGTCGTACCAATAAGGTCGCAGGTTCAAACCCCACACCGCCGCGAAAAATTTTTATTCTCTATTGTCTTCTGGCACTTTTCTATTCATTCAATCTTGTTGTTACAACATAAGTGCCTGCTCCACTCACTTTCTGAATAAAAATTCACCCATACACGAGCATACTCAATGTCTCAATCGTTTCTATGTTATATGTTTGTGTTGAGAATATTGGCTATTAAGCTTAACTGCTGGTCAAAATTATTCGCGATGGTGGTGTACGTACGAATCGGCGGTCTCAAGAAGTGGGTGAGAGAGGGATCTAGTAATGACTTGAGTTTGAAACGAATATTTTTGTTGTGGATAGCTCACACGGTAGAGCCACGCTCTCACCTGCAGGCGGAGTTGTCGTACCAATAAGGTCGCAGGTTCAAACCCCACCACCGCCGCGAAAAATTTTTATTCTCTATTGTCTTCTGGCACTTTTCTATTCACTTCATATCTTGTTGTTACCAACATAAGTGCCTGCTCCACTCACTTTTCTGAATTAAAAATTCACCCCATACACCGGAGCATACTCAATGTCTCAATCGTTTCTATGTTATATGTTTGTGTTGAGAATATTGGCTATTAAGCTTAACTGCTGGTCAAAATTATTCGCGATGGTGGTGTACGTACGAATCGGCGGTCTCAAGAAGTGGGTGAGAGAGGGATCTAGTAATGACTTTGAGTTTGAAACGAATATTTTTGTGTTCGTGGATAGCTCACACGGTAGAGCCACGCTCTCACCTGCCAGGCGGAGTTGTCGTACCAATAAGGTCGCAGGTTCAAACCCCACCACCGCCGCGAAAAATTTTTATTCTCTATTGTCTTCTGGCACTTTTCTATTCACTTCATATCTTGTTGTTACCAACATAAGTGCCTGCTCCACTCACTTTTCTGAATTAAAAATTCACCCCATACACCGGAGCATACTCAATGTCTCAATCGTTTCTATGTTATATGTTTGTGTTGAGAATATTGGCTATTAAGCTTAACTGCTGGTCAAAATTATTCGCGATGGTGGTGTACGTACGAATCGGCGGTCTCAAGAAGTGGGTGAGAGAGGGATCTAGTAATGACTTTGAGTTTGAAACGAATATTTTTGTGTTCGTGGATAGCTCACACGGTAGAGCCACGCTCTCACCTGCCAGGCGGAGTTGTCGTACCAATAAGGTCGCAGGTTCAAACCCCACCACCGCCGCGAAAAATTTTTATTCTCTATTGTCTTCTGGCACTTTTCTATTCACTTCATATCTTGTTGTTACCAACATAAGTGCCTGCTCCACTCACTTTTCTGAATTAAAAATTCACCCCATACACCGGAGCATACTCAATGTCTCAATCGTTTCTATGTTATATGTTTGTGTTGAGAATATTGGCTATTAAGCTTAACTGCTGGTCAAAATTATTCGCGATGGTGGTGTACGTACGAATCGGCGGTCTCAAGAAGTGGGTGAGAGAGGGATCTAGTAATGACTTTGAGTTTGAAACGAATATTTTTGTGTTCGTGGATAGCTCACACGGTAGAGCCACGCTCTCACCTGCCAGGCGGAGTTGTCGTACCAATAAGGTCGCAGGTTCAAACCCCACCACCGCCGCGAAAAATTTTTATTCTCTATTGTCTTCTGGCACTTTTCTATTCACTTCATATCTTGTTGTTACCAACATAAGTGCCTGCTCCACTCACTTTTCTGAACTAAATCGACATAAATGTATTGAACATCTTGCTCTCACAGGAAAGATAGAAGGTAAAAAGAGTAAAGGTAGACCAAGAAAAACATATTTGAATAGTTTGAACAGCTGGGTGACAAAGAAAGAGAAGAGTAATATTAGTTTTCTGAGGTTATCTGATTAGAGAGATGAATGGCCTACCATGATCACCGATGTCTGGCACAGACTTGGTACTTGAAGAAGAAGAATTCAAGTCAGAGCAAAGATCACAATCCACTCAAACAATATTGATTAGGTAACAAAAACGGGAAAAAAAAAGAAATAGTCAAGCCAAACCCCTCCTCGACACCCCCCCCCCCCCCCCCCCCCCCCATAAAAAATACAAACAACAATACCATGGGAACTGGAGCTTTTATATAGGATAACATCTGCCATATGGTCCTCAAAGTAATTTACATGGTGTCCTAAGCCAAATGAAATGGTAAACAGGTAGACATAACAATGGTAAGGTCGAAATACAATTATTTTTCAGCAGTCACAACATTGTTACTGGCCAAGTACCTACTTACTTTACACCTGAGCGTGATTTGGCAATATGAGTTAAGAATCTGTGCAAGGACTCAACTTTGTGATGCCCATAGCGGGACTCAAACTAGGGACCTACAGGTTACAAGGTGATGTCACACCACAAGGGGGGGGGGGGGGGGGGGGGGGGGGGCTATGAAAAATGAAAACCTCTTAGTTCTTTCTTTATTCATTTTCAATCGTTTCCAAGCATCCGACATTAACAACTTATTCCCTGTAAAAATGTGAGGAGTTTAAATGATAGTGATGGATCATAATTACATTTCAAATTCAAATTCAGTCAAAACTGCCATAACGAAACCCTCTATAAGATGGAATATCTTCTATTTTGATTCTCTGTATAATGGCACCTGTCAAACCTGAAAATGAACACTAAAATTCCTCTCCTGTTTGACAAATCTCCCTGTGTGAGATGGAAAATTTTGTTCAAAGGAAAATTCATGGGAATGCACAAATGTTATGTTAACAAATGGATTAAGGAGATTAATCGATACTATAGTTTGTTGGCTACTGTTGATCAATGAAATGGAATTGTTGGTGATTGGATGGTAACTTTACTCAAAGATTAAAATCGAATGCAAGATCCTGTTTCAATGTTAGTATCTCTGCATTCAGACTTTTTTCTCAACTGGATCAACAGCATCAGATGCATCTATAACAAAAATGATCCTGGAAAGCAAAAAGTCACTTCGAGTTTTAAGGAACTGATAAAGATACTCGAAGATGTGATAAAGAGATAAGATTACCCCATTGGTTATTTAACAGACAAAGGTTTACTGGGGTTGTGGACATGGATACATGATCATGTACTGTGCATTCTATGGCTTTTCATGAAGAAGAATGAAAACCTGTCTATAATGGAGTTTTTCCCCTTTGTCTATCCAGGTTGGACTGTTTTGGTTTTCTTACATATTTTACAATTACCCCTCTACATCTCCCCCAAATTCCATTGGTTTTCTTTTTTTTTTTACCCTCTAGATTTAATGATTCTATCTATCATGTGTTTGAATTCAAAATAATCAATTGTCAGCCATTTTGTATCTCAATCTAATTCACGAGAACAATGGTTTTATGATTTTTTATATCTCTCTTTGATTTTCAGATCTCGTATCTTTCTCATGGTCAAGATATAAACTGACTAAAGTCGAGCCAAACCCACTTGTTTATGACATTCTTGCCATACCCAAGACTTATATTTCTATATATTCTTCTTGCAACGTCGTTTTGATGAAAATTACTTTTTTGTTTTTCATACACCACTAGCATATTTTCAATATCATTTACAACAGACAATGTTTTGTTTTAAATTTTTTCTTCCTTTAAAAATCCATTACCTGTGCTGTAAAATTTTAAAGGTTTTTTTTTCTTTGAGCTGACTTTTTTTTTTTACTGAGAGAATGCTCAATTTATTAGGCAATTGAAAGAATTATCTCGTCAAGATATCTTTGAAACTTTGAGTAAAGATGTTGTTGAAGCAATTAATATTTTATGGCACTGTGGATAAGGCATTTGCTAGCACCTAGAGAGGACTTTAGTGATCTCTTTTTTTTTTTTTTAACCAGAACAAGAAAACCATCAAAATTATCCATATTTTCATGATTTGTTGCAGTTTATGCCTGGAATTTTATCACCTTTGATTTAGAGAGGGATTAAAAAAAGAATATAAAAAGAATTTGGCCTTCGTGATATTGCCATGTTCGTTTTTTTTTCTTCATTCCTTTGTATTCTTATCTTATCTTATCTTATTCCTAAGGCCAGTAAAGATAATCCATCCATCAAATACATTGTCTGTGTTTTACGTAGATTTGTGATTTAATGTCATTTACAAAACAAAGTATAAAGCAAAAGAAAAATAAACTGAAAAAAAAAGAAAAGAAAAAAAGCTACAACCAAAAAAAAAAAAAAAAAAAAAAGAAAGAGAAAGATTTAAAAGATAATTCAAAATAAAAGCAAACCTCCAACAATTATTCATGTAAAAGTGCAATACCAAATCCACTCATAATTAAGATCAAGTTGTCATGAATGTTCTAAATACACCCAAACAGTGAGATCGTTATTCTTTGTAGCAATCAAGTTTCACAATATTTGTTGGAAAACAATGACCCACTATTGTCCTAACAAAATACAGAAACATAGACAAGGCTAATTTTCAATATGACGACATCTCCAGTACAAACCAAATAAAGTTTTAGTAGCCCTTGTTCATAGCCTCACTAACTATTCCAGGAATCACTATTTTGAGAAGTAGTTTCCACTTGCAGTGCTCGTAAATAAGTTCCTCGGGATGAGGATATTATGTCTCAAAAAGTGGGAAGGAAGCTTCTCACATTCCATACTAGAAAGAGGAGACCATGGGTGGCTGCTAACAAATGGCTGTACATTTGTCTGATTATGGCTTCTTTTGGCATTGCACTGCAACATGATGGATTAGGGGCTTTGCCCTTATTCCATTTTTTTGTCCAAGGTAAGATCATCATCGAACCAATACTTTGACAAAGTGAGTAATTCCTGCAAACATTAGAAGTTTGGTGGATTTTATTTATTCCTCTGTAGATTGCTTTGGGGATGACATCTAGAAGGGTGTAATTTTTAAAATCTTTCGCTTTGATTTTGCAATATCTTTTATAATTGTTAAAAACTCTGCATTCAAAATTGATATGATGGTGTTAAAAACGTGAATTTTCATTAGGCCACAGAGTTATGATAGCTGTTAACTGATTGATACTATATTGATCCAGATTACATATAACAGCACTGTTTCAAAATCATGTGACATCAAAACAAAGAATTCTTAAAGGGATGTCTTGAAAGTTTGGAAATGAAAATGATGCATGCAGACGTTTACTTTGTTCAATTAATAATGATTCCGGATGTAATTTGTAAATATCTTACAATTTCATTTGATAATATCTAAAAAGATGACCATTTATTTTGTGAATTTGTTAAAGCATCTTGTGCCTTTACCATTAAAACATTTTTTTATATGGTTGACGTTTATTTTACTTTTTTTATATTCCTTCTTTTTACTTATCTTTAAAATTATATTAACATTTTTGAAAGTTTAGGTAATTATGGATACTATTTTTCATTCTATTTTTTATTTTAGAAATCCTTGAAATCCTTACTAACAATGCATTATTAATGTATAAATAATAATAGCAAGCAAATGGTTTGACAAAGAAATTAAAAAATATAATATGTATTTTGCTTTCATTCAAGATTTTATATCACTGCGTGTGTCATATGTAATATACATATATATGTAATGAATTTTGTTGAATTTTAATTTAATTATGTATTCATTTATTGATTTACTCTTTCGTTAAAGGTATATTGTTTGAAAGTCCTTACGATTGTTATCAAGGTTGCTTTTTTATTTATTAATTTGTCAAAGAAATAGAAAGATTTTTATTCCACCACGATACCAAATTATTTTCTTTCAATGTTTAAATTATTTTCCATTACATTTCACAGATTTCCTTTTCCGCCCATGTTATTTGAAAGTCCTTTATGATTGTTATCATATTTTTTTTTTAGTTATTAATTTGCCAAAGAAAATGAAATATTTTTATTCCACCAAGTTAGCCAATTAGATTTATTTCACTGTTTTCCCAATCATTATTTTTCATTTAAACAGAATCACAAACTGTTTTTTGGTTGATGGTTTTCCTATTCCGCCCACTTATATGTATATATGTACCGACAGTCACATCTCCACAATTCGAACACCTCTCCTCCTAGCATCTTGTCAGAATTACAGAGACATCTGGATAATGGAATCAGTACCAAAAGTGGCATTTGTAGATTTGACTTCAGACTGTGATCTTCGCCTATCATTGCAGCAAACAACAATTGGGCTACACCCTTCTCATTATTGCGCGGTTTATTAAAA
The DNA here is from genome assembly GCF_034508935.2 of Berghia stephanieae. Lineage (NCBI taxonomy): Eukaryota > Metazoa > Mollusca > Gastropoda > Nudibranchia > Aeolidiidae > Berghia > Berghia stephanieae. The sequence goes on from NC_088365.1 coordinate 30,014,086, forward strand.
TTGTTTTTATTTTTTTGGGTGGGGGAGGGAGGGGGGGGGGGGTGATATTGTTATATTGTTTGTTTTGTTTTATTTAAAAAAAAATTCTTGTGGGTTTTACTGTTTTTTTTTTTTGTATGTTCTTTTTGTTTTTTTTAAGGAGGTGATATTCATTTGGGTTCTTGTTGATGAACATTGAGCTTGATTACTGAGACTTAAAGTTGATCTTCTGATGTCAAGCTCAAACCTTTCTTTCATCAACTCTTGAAGGTTTTGGATTGCTATTTTAGGATTGTCCCTTTTTTCACGACAATTTTTCTTTTTACTTGTGGTGGTACCTCTGCTCTTCTTGCTGATGAAGGTGCTGACATGTTGAAGTTGTAGAAAAAAATACAATAAATATAATGTAGGATAGTGCTTATTCTTGATATACAATGGAGCAGATGAAAAGGTGAGAACAGATTCCTAAATAATACATAATGAAGATTGAAACATAGGAGCATCAAATATAAACGCCCATCAAAGACCTGAATACAAAAGCCTCCTCATGCCCAATTCAAGTGACTGGTGTTGGATTGTTTGTCAATCAGATTGTGTAAACTGACCGGTCACACATTATTGACACATGCTGATCCTGGATGGGGTTTCTGCCCTCGAATTGTGGACAGAAGGTCACTTACTGTGTCTTCTGTCTGTCTGTTTTGCAACTTGGGTTTTGTCTTTGTTTTGGAATGATATTATTTGGTTTTGTCCTTTCCCTTGTCGGAGTCCTTGGCTGGACGGGAAACAGTCAAATGTATTTTTGGTATATGATATTTTACTCCTGTTGTGTATTGTTATATATTGTTTTATTTTTTGTTTTGAATGTAAATGTAAGCATTTCAATTCGTTCCTCTTAGTGGGATCCTGTGCTTGTGTCTGGATGGGACTTCGGTAATCTCAAATTATGCAGAATTATGCTGATAAATTTTTGTTGATTTTTGAATACTTTTTGTTCTAGTTATATATTTCTATTTGCAGTATTTCCTAAAAAAAACGTGCCATTTATGACAAAACCGTTGTCATTTCGTATCTGATAATGATAATTTTCTTCATTTATTATACTTTAGTTTCTTACCACACACATGTAGTGAAGATTCAAGTATTATTTAACAAGAGTCAATGAGTCTGTTGTTCTCACAAGTCTATATATAATCTGAAACATACTTAATGTGTTTTTATTGAACTAATCACTAATATTTTTTGCGGCTTTTAAGAGATTCATAGCTAGGCTACCAACTAATCTTTACCAAGGCAGAGAAGTTATGAATTACCAGTTCATCAGCATTGTTTTGATTTTAATATTTTTCATGTTTATTTTGCACCCAAGAGATATTTACTTTACATTTTCATAACAGATACCAAAAAAAAAAGTGGTTGGAAAGTGCCATTGCTTACAATGTGATATGTTACACCATGTGACATATGTAAGGATTTATCATACAAAAAAACCCCAAAAAACAAAATAAACATTGTGGCAGATTATATTGAAAATTGTATCTGTGGTATTCCCAAGTTTGAATTTTTGTGTGTGAGATGAATAAGTAAATTCTTATTAAAATTAAAAAAAAAAATTGATGTGATCTATTCAAAGGAAAATATAAATTCTGGAACCTCCATGTCTGTAATATGGTTGATAAATGCAAGGGAGATAAAGATGAAATATTTTGATATCTCTATAATAATAGTCATTGTCCTTTACACTCATTTTGTATATTATTATTATTATTGAATCTTTTTAAATGGTATTGCAGGAGCAATTTTATTTCGTTGAATTTTACAAAAACACAGTCATTGCGTAGAAAATGTAATTGCACAGACCTCATTAAAAGATTTATCTAACAATTTCCTGCCATATTGTTATTAATGTATACATTACTAATAGCAATACGTAGATCTATTTTGTCCCAAGCGTAAATTTTTTTAATGTGTTCATAGCGGGTGGTTGGATGGGAGCATCACCCTTGAATCATATACCTATGATGTTCGCATGGGTGTACGATCCGATAGTGATGTCGTTTCTTCTTCTCTTTACTAGCCTATCCTGCTTCTTTGGTTTGTGATTGTATTTTTGACAGGGGATATTTTTTTTCCTGTAAATCTTCTGCCTGTTTGTTCTTGGTTATTTATAATTTAGCTTATGATATCTTTAGGTTATGATTTTGATTTACATTTGTACTATTTTTGTTAGATTGCTTGTTTTTTTGTTTCAGCGGTCTCTCATATAACCTCAATTGTGTTGGAAGAGACCTAAAGCAACAAACAACAACAACAATGTGCACATATTATATTATATATATATTTTTTTCGTTAATCGTGGATGTCTAATGAAATCTTATTTTTTTTGTGTGCAATTGCTGTTAAGTCATTTTAATCAACTATTTTCTCTTCAACTTTCTCAATTGAATCGAACGGCAGGGCCATTCCAACTTTTTTTTTCTTTTTCTTAATCTGAGTACTGTGTACTATTTTCACGCTTTAACTTATAAAATGTTGCAAATTTAGATCTATTGAGTGCCTTTATTATTTGTTGCAGCACACTGAAACATTATAGGCGTACTATCAAAGCTAATGTTTTTAGTTTTTACATGTTAATGATAGTTGAATAAAACTATCTATGTACATTTAATACATTTTTTTCCAATTAGGAAAAGTAGCAAAAATCTCTAGGAGTGAGTGAGTGAGTTAAGACCATAATGATTCACAAAGCGAAATATATGAATTTGTGTGCAGTTTAACTTACTTCATCCTAACATAGAAGATCTCGGTATTTGATTATAGCTACTTTCACCCCATCATTATTTACATTTTTTTCTGAGACAAATTATATGCACGTTATCAAAATCAAAACTACTGTTTTTATTTTATACTTGATAAGTGTAGGTAGTGAAATAAAACTATTGGCAATTTTCCTTAGAATAAATAAATGAGTATTTTTCTTATTATTATTTGAAAAGTACCAAAAAAGTCAGGGGAGAATGTACATCACGGAGGTAGAGTGAGTTAAGAATCTACCTTTACTCCTCTCCTGGGTGGGATCCTCTGACCTCCCATGGTGGGAAGGAGGTCACTTGCTGTGTCTTCTATCCGCCATATCTGTTTTTCCTTTCCATGTTGATCCATGTCTTTGTTATGGATTGAGGTTGCTCGGTTTATTTCATGGTGCTAGCGGGGATCCTTAGCTGAGAGGCAGTCAAATGTACTGTACCTTTTTTGAGAGATGATATTTATTTTCCTTGTAAATTATCTCTCTGTTACTATCATGTTCTTTTATCATTATTAGTTTTGAATATTGCATATTGTAATTTTTTCAACATTTGAGTGTGTCCTTCTTAACGGGATCTTTTGTTTGTGCCTGGATTGGACTTTTAGGCAATTTCAAAATAGCACATCGGTAGATTGATCATGGAATCTTCTGTTCCCTAATTAAGCCAGTCCCATAATTCGTCTTCCTTTTTCTTGAATTCTTTCAACTTCATATCTACAACTTCCCTCTATCATCTTCCTTTTTACTGCCACTGAAATGACATAACCGTGTCGCAAGCTCCGTAAAATCATTAAAAACGAACAAAACAATCACTCATCTCAATGAAAGCATGAAATTCAAGTCACAATAACAATAATTTAAGATTCAAATTTCAGCAACAAGTCCAACTCGCATCATACCAGATTTGGACGTCTCTGTAGGGAATATACAAAGCATTGTGAAACTCATGGAGTTTCTGTTTCTGCATTTAAAAAAAATATTATTTCACTCTTTTTCTTTAAAATATTTATATAAATTTGAATAAAAATGAGAGGAAGTATTAATAATTAGTTTTAAAAAAATCAAAAGAAAAAATACCCCCCCCCCACAAAAAAAAAACAACGAAAAAAAAAACACAAAACAAAAACAAAAAACTAACAAGCAACGAACGATCTAACCTAAAAATAACGGAAGCGGGCAGGAAACACGATACGAAACAAAGACCAAGACCAGTCAAAACTAACTCAGGGGTTGTATTTTTCACCACCTCGTACATGCATACTTCTTTTTTTACATTTCTAACTTGTTTCGACAGCAGCAGCTTGGTGGGTTATTTGTCTTCCCACAGTGGGCATGGAGGTCACTTGTTGTGCCTTCTATTCCTCTATATTAATGCATCTGTTTTACAACTTGCTTTCTGTCTTTGTCTTTGAATGAGATTGCATGGTTTTGTCCTGGTCTTGGCTGGAGTCCTTTACTGTGAGGTAACCAGTCAAATGTAAATTGTTAATTTTCGAGGATGATATTTGTATATCATTTCTCTGTTATGTACTTTTATTGCTATTATTTTATTTATTGTTTTTTTGTTTGTTTGTGTTTGTTTTTTATATTATATTTGAGTGTATTCCTCTTTGTAGCGTCTAGATGAGACTTTTAGGCGATCTTTAACTAAACACGATAATAGTTTGCTCTGTTCTCTTTTTGAACCAGCTCTATTGGTCTTCCTTTTTTTTTGGTGTGCTTTCAATCGTAAATATATAGTAGGTTAGACAATCCCATTTTCTTCCTCTTATAACTGGCGCTGAAATGACCGGTGTCGCAAGCCAGATATATATATGTATTATATATATATATATATATATATATATTATATATATATATATATATATATATATATATAATTATATAATATATATAAGAAGAGTAAAGAGAGAGAGAAGAGGAGAGAGAGAGAAGAGGAGAGAAGAGAGAGAGAGAGAGAGAGAGAGAGAGAGAGAGAGAGAGAGAGAGAGAGAGAGAGAGAGAACTGTCCTTACCTCAAATCTGTATCATTTCAGTTTAAAAAACTCTGGAACTCCATTATGAATTACTTGATGACTGACGTAAAACTTGATTATGTATTCTGCACTTCTCTTTACCGATTGCAAGCTTAATGTGCGTAAAATGTTGAACTTAACACTGTGGATTTGCAAGGTGTGCTCAATAAACTAAAAATAATCCGTCTCCCAATGTTTATTTTTTCGTTTTTTGTTTGGTTTTAAAAAAAACTTTTCTTAATCTAAATTACAAACGAGTGGTGTATGTGGAAATGCACATGGGCTGGAAAATACTGGCTTGCTGGGTGGGGTTCCTGACCTCCCATAGTGCTCATAGAGACACTTACTGTGTCTTCTATCACCTTATATCTGTTTTCCAACATGCTTTCTGTCTTTGTCTTGGAATGAGATTACTTAATTTTGTCCTGGCCCTGGCGGATACCCTGGCTGGGAGGGAAACAGTCAAATATATAGTCAAAAGTTTTGGGTGATGATATTTATTGTCTTGTACATCATCTCTCTGTTATGCACTGTATTATTTTGTTTACATATTAAATATGATGTGTAAGCATTTGAGTGTTTTCCTCTTGCTGGGATCATGTGCTTTGTCTAGATGGGCCTTTAAGGTGGTCTCAAACGAAGCACGTTGATAGCTTTCTCTTGGAATATACTTTTGTTTCCTAACCAGTCGCCTTTGACTTACCTTTTCTCTGCTGCTTTAATTTAAATTTAGATTTTTCTTTTTTTTATCATCCCATTTTCTTCCTTTTTACCTGCGCTGAAATAATCTAAAAGTGTTGTAAGCGCCGTAAAGCCGCTAAAACAACAAAACAACATTATTATTATATCTCCCTATATCTGATTTCCCTTCCAAGTTGGTCTCGTCTTTGTGCTGGATTGACAGTGCTCCTTTTTTTCCTGGTCGTGGCACGATCCTTAACTGAGAAGGAGGCAGTTGAATTTATAGCGCCTTTTAGAGAGATGATATTTCTTTCCTTGTAATAACTTTGTTATGTATCATTATAGTTTTTAGCGAAAATTAAAAAAAAATATGGAAAACCTGTGACGAAGAAATGGGGATGGGTGGTCGGTGTGGCCTAGAAGCTTCGGCTTTCTGCTCTTTACGGCATCAGCAACAGTCGTCTCGGGACACCGCTGTTGTACGAGTGGACATAGGTTACATCTTCAAGTGCACAATACGGGTCCTCGTCCCGCATCCCTAGGGAAACTGGCCTCACGGCTGGGAGTAGCTGACGCAGCAATGCGATTGTGTGCTCGGGGTGAGACCCCATTAAAGTCTAGGGCATGCATGACCCACCGGCGTGTGGAATACGCTCTGGTACCCAGACAGACCTCAGGGAGCTATCCTTAATAAATAGTATGGTCACAACTGACCTCCGTTGTCTCGCGGAATACTCTTTCAAGGGAGAGACTTCGGGAAACAACCCTGAGGAAAAAATTGGAGCTGGAGACCCGTAGGCAGTCTATATCTACAATTAGCTATATTCTGACAACTCTACTGCAACATTGCGTTGCAAAACCCGGCGTCCAGACAGGGCCTGCTCTCTCCTGGACCCACACCTCCTTAACCATGATGAAGAAAAGAAGCCGGAGATGACCTGACATCATGGATCGACAAACTTAATCTGGAGGTGTAGCCATACGCCACTACTACTAATACGAGGAAGAAATCATAAACCGTCGAAAATTTGCAAGCGACAAGAACAATACTTTAAGTTAATACTTGCTAAGTTTGATTAAAAATCTAAGATTGGTTACGAAACTATACCGGTTATACCAAAGTCGTATAAAAATTACGGTATCGAAGGTTTCCAAACTTGCGTCTTGTTTTTGGCAGCGTGTTGTTACTAATGTAGAAAGTTACCCTGTCTCGTTGAAAACCAAATGGCATATTGGGATATCTAGATTCTGGAATAAGTTTTCCTTTTAACAATGTTGAATAATTGTTAATACGATGCGGAAATCATGATTCTTTTATTTCTAAAGATATGGTCTCTAATGAGTGCTGATTTGAATAAAATGGACCACAGCATAATCTGGACAATGGTGTCAAACAGTGTATAAGAGTCATACAACGTTTCACAGAAAAGCAGAGCTAAAAGAGTCAATTTAAATTTCATAGAGTCTGATCATTCCCATAAGAAAATCAATTGGATCTTGGAAAAAAGGATACGCACAGTCATAAAGCAAAACGGGGGATCGACAGATCACATCAAATATTGAGAACTACCTCGAAATCTTCGAAATGGCAAATTTGAGATGTATCTATTAAAACAATCGTCAAATAAATACTTCTCAATAATTTTATTTTAAGATTTTGGGCACATAAAGTTAATTTTTTTTTTGGTTTAATTATGGTGAAATTTCAGGCTTGCATCAGTTATGGTCCGGCGGTTAAAGACTTCTAAACTTTTCCCATTTTTCTGTCTCGTACCCGATAAATTGTACTTTGTAAATATTTGGGTGTATCCTGTCTCCACAGATTTTAAACTCCGAAATTTGTAAAAATTTGCCATGAAAAATTGCCAAAATTTTGTTATAAAGTTGCCGTTGGATTTATAAAATCCCAAGAGTCTAAAAACATGTGAATCTTTGAAATTTTGATAAGTCAATTTTAATAACCCTGTACATAACTAAGAACATGATATCCTTTTCTGAGTAATACGAGTATAAGCACATTTTCACTAGTATTGAGATAAAATCTGTTTTACGAGTTGCTTTCTGTCTTTCTCTTGGAATGCGATTACTTAGTTTTGTCCTAGCCCTGGCCAAAGTCCTTGCCTGTGAGGGAAACAGTTTTAGTTATAGTTTTGGGAGATGATTTTTTTCCCTTGTAAATCATCTTTGTCATTTTTTTTTAATTTAAAAAAATTGGTTTAAAATATATAATGGTTTGTAAACATTTGAGTGTAGTCCTCTCAGTGGGGCCCTTCGCGTGTGTCTTGGAACTTTTAGGTGATCTCAAACTATAGTCAGATTTTTAATAAATGGCGCATGTTTTTCTTCTTTTTCTCAGCTGCCCCCCAATGCATAGCTGCAAAAATTTGTATGAACCTCTGAATCAATTTGTCTTAATAAAACATATTTTTTCATGAATTTTAAAACAATAGGAAAGGAATTCGTTTATTACAGCTATATTAAAATCGATGACAGGTGAGGATCGGAATTCATAGAAGATTTACATTATCAAAATTATGAATTTTCCGCATATCCATTTTGAAGGAATTCGTCAAACTGGAGTGTTCGATTAATTGAAGCTAAACGATATACGTGCAGTATTTGAATATGAAGCAACGAATGGCAATTATCAACTATCAGACATCTAGATTTAATAACTATCAATACACATTACTGGTGAATACTAAGTGAAGATAATGCGCTTCCAATATAATTTTGATTGCAAACGTTTGAGAAATAGCTTTGTTTATGCCAAAGAGGAATACATAAAGTTATGTATACTGGTCAAAAGTAAAAATTTATCAATTATGAGACAGTGTCTCCACAAATATGTGTTCAACAATAACAACAACAACAACAGCAACAACTACAACAACAACCCAGAAATACTGGACACATTAATCAGCACAGTCTGATGACGAGGATGATGAAAAGGAGAAATGAAACGACTACAGAAAGATTCCGAGCATCACTCTATCCAATGAAATGTAATTTTCCTCTAGTTTGCGAAGGTCGAGGCGTGCCTTTTCTCAGTCTACTCTTTATCATTTATTGCCTCGTCGGTGAGAGTAAATTTGGCGTTCCTCCTCTCAATCTTTCCCTCTACTAAGGCCCAATGACCGATTGGATTGCGCTCACAGTGATATGGGGGAAGTCGCGCAACATCGTGTCAAAACTCCCTGATTAGACAGTCTGCTTTGAAAGCTGTTTCTGGTTCATTTCTCTCTCTTTTTTTTTTACTAAGGAGTATAGTTAGCATTTTGATAAATGGTCAGAATATGTAGTACTGTCTGATTGAAACCATGAAATCATGTCAGCTTTTATAATTGCCAAAGTTGGAGCCTTAAAGTGACCATGGGCCAACTAATGGTAGCATTGTCCAATACATTACAACTGGGTGCTTCAATGGAGGGCAGCAAATGATATTTAGTCAGTCTTAAAAGACATTTGCATTGACCCCAGAATAATATTCCAGATGACGTAGAGAAGAAAAAATGGCATGGCATCCTTTTAAATACCCAGTGTCATCACCACCTGCAAGAATAACAAAGATTCTCTGTCCAGAACCCATGGGCCTTTTTCTGCTTGAATAATTTACGCCCACACATAATTATTTGAATGATATCCATATCAAAGTTATCTATGATCCTTTCCCTGCCCCATCGTTCTACACTGGTGATCTCTCTGTCGTATTTCGATAACGATCTTCTCATGGTTGATTGTGAAATTCCAAAACCATTGCCATCCTCTTTAATGACTTATCGATAGATACAAGAAGACTTCTTTTCACAGCTTTACGAGAGTGGAACCGATAGAGATTCCGTACCGTATCGTCTTGTTTAAGAGCCTAATATGTTTTTAAAACCTTTATAGGGCCTGTGAAACGTTCACGCATAGACAAAAAATGTGTCAAAGTTATATAAACAGTGTTTGTTAATTTGACAATTTTGAGTATACAATCACTATTTCAAATGATTTAAAGCGAGAGATCAATTTTTGGTAATTGCGACATGATATAGATAATATGCCATAAAAATTAAATTCAAAATTGAATACAAACTACATAAGTGGTATGTTTATAACACTTAAAGCGAATTATTATTATTTGGAAAGAAGTATGACGTGAACTCAAAACCACTACGTCAGCACAAGATTTTTTGGATATACGATAAATTCATTCATACTTTGTGGTGCGTAACTTGTTTTCATTATTTACAGTGTAAAATCTCTAATTTTATATCAGCTGTTTTGAAGTAGTTTTTTTATAGGTCTTAAAGAAGAAAACTTTTTTAATATGGCATCAATACGGTCCAAAATCTAGATTCAGTTAAGACAAATTGATTCAGAGGTTGACACAAATTTTTACAACTTTTGATAGAGGGACAGCTGAGAAAAACCAGAAAAACACGCGCCATTAATAAAAAAAATCTGACTATAATTACATTGATCGTGTGCTCTTGGAATCCACACTGTTCCCTATTTGAACCCTTCCCTTTTGTCGCATTTTTTTCTCGTGTGATTTTCATTGTAAATGGATAACTTTTTTGACGATCCCATTTTCTTCCTTTTTACTGGCGCTGAAATGACCTATATATGTGTTGGCAGCGCCGTAAAACCCTTATAAACATAAACACATTAAGTCATTTCAGCACCATGCCAACAAAAAGGAAAATGATAGAGGAAAAGCTGTAGATCTGAAGTTTAAAGCACCATAAAAAAACACAAAAAAAAAACAACAAAAAACAAAACAAAACAACAACACTCCCCCCCCCCCGCCAAAAAAAAAAAAAAAAAAAAAAACAAAACAAAAAAAAAAAAAACAACAAAAAACAAAGAGCAAAAAAAAAAACAAAAACAAAAACAAAACAAAAAGCAAAACAATGTCATGACAAAGGAGACCAGTCAATGGTCTCTACAACAGCTTGCCACGGGAACAGACTATTTCGCGAGCAGTTCACCGAAGTGCCTATTTTGGCATTGGCTCAAAGTCCCACCAAGGCACGAACAAAGGGTCCCGCTTTGAAGGATACGCTAAAATGTTTACAAAGTGCAATATATTCAATACTAATTACTATAAAAGTACATAGCACATAGATGATTTACTAGGACAAATGTCATCTCTCTCTCAAGGAAAAAGGTAGGATACCGAAACAACAATGAAAGGATCCATAGACTTCAATGATCGGATGTTATACAATTTTTTCTGTAGAGGAAAATCGACAAATGGACCTCTTTTACATAATATATGCCCGTTGTAAATGCCACTTATGTGAGTATATCTCTTCAAAATTCAAACCACACATGACCCCCCCCCCCCCATTTTATTTTTATACACAATATACACACATTCTAAAAAAATACACCCACTAGAACATTGATATTGAGCAATTTCCGCTAAGTGAGCTCAAGACACTTAAAAAGGGCTCCTAAGCCAAAAGCAACGTGAAGACGAGACATGATGCCTGTTGGGCGAGATAACATTTTCCTCCAACAAAATCAACACTGCTTCTGGTCAGGTACCTACTCATTTTACACCTGAGTACAGTGAGATAATGTTTTCGATCCATGCCGCCTTAAATAAACAGCCAGCAACCGCCCCTGGGCCTACTGTATTTGACTGTCTCTCTCCGATCTAATGACCCCGCCAGAACAAAGACATGGAAAGGGAAAATGGATACAGTACAGAGAGGGATAGTGGACACAGCAAGCGAACTCTCTGCTCGCCGTGGGACGCCGGAAGACCCCACCCAGAAAAGAAAAAGAATTCCGGGACAGTCAGTTTTGTAACAAGTTCATAAGAAAGACAGACAGAAAGAAAGAGGGAGAGAGAGAGAGAGAGAGAGAGAGAGAGAGAGAGAGAGAGAGAGAGGGGAGAGAGAGAGAGAGGAGAGAGAGAAGAGAGAAAGAAAGAAAGAGAGAGAGAGAGAGAGAGAGAGAGAGAGAGAGAGAGAGAGAGAGAGAGAGAGAGAGAGAGAGAGAGAGAGAGAGAGAGAGAGAGAGAGAGACTCGTGCGCTTGTTGTCACTATTTCTCAGACTTCATTAAAGACATCACATTACACAGGGTGTCGTGTCAAGACGTTATTCCCTCGTGTTGTCAGGGACGCGTGCATGACAGACGGAAACGGATCTAGTATCTGTCATGCGCACACGGCACAGAACGATTGCCACTCAGATTTTGAGTCTGCGAAGTCTTTGGTGTTCTTGAATGGCCGACTGGTGTCGTGGTGGGTGACAACAGGACCAACTGCATAGGATATTGCTGTTGGTGCCATTTTTTTAAAACGTGAGAGGATGGTATCCTCAATCGAAAAGATTGCTTAATGTGTGAAAATTAAATTTAATATTATTAGTGATGTAAAAAACTCTATCAGCGCCTCAGTCCAAGAATGTTTTACTATATGAGCCATATTTATCCTTACATTTTTGTTATATTAGTGATTTAACAATTGATGGAACTCTCATAAGATTAATGAATATATATAATTTGAAAAGACAATTGTATATGATAGAGTACCAGACAAAGCAGATTTAGAAAATCGCCCGTCCTCTTCCATGGATCAACGCTGCAGTCACACCATAGAGATTATCACTATGACTTATTATGACTCCTGCCCTCTTTACATTTACAAAGACTAGCCTCCTAATGTTATGTTGAGGAGTCTATAATCGGTCCTTTGAAATTGACATTTAACTCAAATTTCAATTTCAATTTATTTCGATTAATTTATTCATAGACAGTCGTCAATGATTTACGAAAATGAAAAAAAAAATCAGGCCAAAAACGAACCCCCTACAAAAAACACAAAAAACCCCCCCACAAACAACCCCCCCCCAAAAAAAAACAACAAAAAACAACAACAACAACAAATACAAACAAACAAAATCTTACAGAACGAAAGCATTATATTGTGTTCTCTTGATATAGGATACACAAGCATAGCTGTCCATTTAATCAACGTGATAATAAGTTGATTAAGTAAAAATTTATGATTAAAATGTTGTATAAAATTTGAACTCAACTCGATTGTCTTAATAGACACTAGACTAATTTATTTGACTTCATAATAAAACTCCGCGGAGCTTTTCATTTGGGCACGGAAAGGTATTTTCTGCATTTGATATCTTATGTATTCGCTCGCTTATCGCATAAAATTCTTTCTCAATGTAAAGACCGAAAAAGGTTCATATAAATTTTACGAAGTTGATTGTATTATAAATTATGAGGGGAACCACTAACTGGTATCGATTCAAAGCAAGACTCATTGTCATACTCGCTAACCGGAAGATTGACACCCAGCCCAAGTGCTAAAATGATGTCGTCTATTTTCGATGGGATTTGACGACACAAATTCGATTTTTTTTGTTAAAATCACCACGATGTCTAATCCATCTCAAAACACACGCCAATTGTATACACCAGGCAAAATCTGGTGACTATTTGTCCAGTGGCCTTAAAGTTTTAAAAAAAATCCAATTTGCCAAACATAATATGATAAAATAAATGAAGTATCGAGATTACTCAGAAATGTGCGATATATAAATGCTCTTTGTATTTACGGCCTGTTGTTACTCTTTAGCATAAATTGAGAGCGGAAAAAAAGACAAAAACATAACCAAACAAAAACTTTGAATCGTCTGAGCCGAGTGAAGCAAGCCTCAGAAAAAAAAAAATAGCTAAATCAGAGAGAATATTTCCTTGCCAGTTATGCAAATCACATCACATACGGTTTTGACGTTAACACAAGACTGTCGAAGGAAAATAAAGCGAATGGGGGAGGGTAAAGGTTGGGTAAGCCAGTTTCGAAGGCTCTAGCAGACTCTTGGAAAACATTTTTTTATAGTCAATAATTGGCTGTAGGAGGAAAGCTGCTGAAGGGTCCAAGAACTAGAATATTACGGGTTCAAATTCTAATGATTCATGTGTATGGCACTGAAATCAAACACGCGCACAATCAAATCTGCAAAATTACCATTTTCCACGTGAATATCCATCAAATTTGTGACATCGTCTTAAAATATCGGGGCCAATCAGTGCCCCCCCCCCCCCCCAATAAAAGAACCAAAAAAAAAAAAAGAAAAAAACAACAAACAAAACAAACAAAACCCAACAAAAAAAAAAAACCCAAGAAAAAAACAACAACAAAGCAAACAAAGAACAAAATACAAAACAAAACAATTGTTCCGTACAGCCCATGATAATATTTTTTGCCAACGAGCACAGAATTACTGGTGAATCTAAAGATTCTAAAACTAATTTTTACAGATTGATGAACGAATAACTTGCAAACCTTTTTTTATATATTAAGGCTAATTCCATCACCAGTTGAAATAAATGATTATTCAGACAATCTGCTCGGGTATAATGATAGCTCTTTTGAGGTTGGAATTCGCCATCCGGTCGCCCTGTTGCCAGATTCGTTTCCGCGCACCATCAGACTTTATTACTGATTTTGAATGTTGATGGCTCAACAATATCTATGTTAATTTCCACAACCAGTAGTTTAATGATTAAGATAGATGAGTGGCGGTTCGTAATAGCATTTATTTCTACGTTAATATTGCGGGTTCTCGATAGTAAAAGAAATAACATTTCTCGGCTTATGCGTTTACTGCTGCTATTAGCTCAAGACCACCTGTAAAGCACTTAAAGCACATTTCGTGGATAATGCGCTATATATAAGCTCAGATTTTAAATCTCTGTTTTGAAAGTCCGTTGGAGGTCATTTGAAAACAACATCAGTAACAAAGGCAAAAGTAAGTGAAATTGATAGAGGGCAGAGGCCGGAAGTTAACCCAGCTTCCTCCCTTGGGATGCCGTCTGCCAGTGAAATGGACACACGGGTGGCGGGAAATGAGGACATTCATTATGTATGATGGCCAGATAATTATGGTGGCCGTGTCTCAGTGTACTCGTTCGTACAATGAACTGGTGTTAGTGGTGGTCGTGCCATTGGTGTCCGTTTTCCGCCACGATGTCCGGTATCTCTCATTCTACGGGAGAATCCATTATGTGATCTGTATAATGTATTATGTTTTATACAGAATGAATACTGCACTGCGCGAGTATGACAAAACATCCTTTTTCATTTTGGCCACACTACTTTTACTTTATAATATCGTTATATTAGATGACACCAAAACAATCCAAAAATCTTAATACTGAGTTTTGCGATTACCAAAATACACCACTCCCTTAAAAAAAAATCCAAAATTATTAAAAACCCAAACCAACTTTGTAATAAGATTTTTTGTTGATGGGGGGGGGGGGGGGGGGGGGGGGGGTATGGACCTTATGAAGTAAATCGTTCTCTGACCAAAATAACAAATAAAGTGTTTTGCCATTAATTTACGACAGAATGGTATTGATTATCTGAGTTAGAACTGCCTGGCCTTTGGTCCCTGAGGTCGATAGAGGTTCGGACGACGGCGTCCGTGTAAAGTGTATGTATTTGAAATAATTGTAGCAAATGGTCATTTTATTTTGGGTACATAATATAGCAATAAAAATATTGGTATGACTAATGATAGTTTTTTTTCCTCTTTGTAAAACTGCCGGGTAAATCACAGTGTGTCAAACGGCTTTAACCATTTTTACAGTTGGGAATCGTTGAAATGAATGATTTTATTGAACAAATGTCAAATACATAATTGCCAACAATTTTAAGTTGAATTTTTAAATGTCAACTCTTACATTTACTTACCTAAACTCATTAAGCCTTATGAGCCTACACACATTTAAAAGAAAATCATTTACTTTGTATATTCTTAGAGTTTTATAATAAAAGGAAATTCCCCGAAACCGCATTTTGTCAATGGAACAGCATAAATTTGAAAACTTGATTAGTTTTTGATTAGCATGACATCATGCTTCAATGGTCCCGCTTGCACATTCATTCGAAGAATAGGGAATTATAAAATTGTTCCCCCCCCCCCCTCCCTAAAATACACAGCTAAACTTACTACTTAATCCTCTTCGGGCCTTGAGGCACATAGGGCATCCACCAGACATCTCCATATTTTGCGATCGGCTGCTTTTGCGGTGGCTGTATTCCAGGACAGGCCTGCTTCCTTAAATCTTTCTCCATGGTCCTTCGCCAGGTTTCTTTGGGTCTTCCCCGCTTTCTCTTCCCATCTGCTGTCCAGTACAAGGCTGTCTTGGGAAGTGACCCTTTTTCCATTCTGGCCACATGACCCAGCCAACGCCATCTTCTTCTTTTTATTTGGCTTTCGATGATAGTGCAGTCTTTAATAGATCCACTGTTTTTATTTTTGTAGGCCAAAATAAATTAAAAATTCTTTTTAAACACTTGTTCTGAAAGGCTTCTAGTTTCTGTATTAAGGAGGATGTCATTTTCCAGCTTTCACTTCCATAAAGCAGTACACTTAAAACATTGCTCTTGTATATTTTCAGCTTTGTCTTTCTCATTATTTGTTTTGATTTCCAAAACTTTTTCAGCATGCCGAAAGCCTGGTTTGCCTTTTGAATTCTGTGCTTGATATCGTGTTCTGCATTTCCGTCGTCTGTTATTTTGGATCCGAGGTAGGAGAACTCTGTTACCTCTTCAATTATATGTTCATCTATCCTAATTTCACTGTCATGTTTTGGATTCACCCTAATGTACACAGTCTTATCGAAATTTATTTTCAGTCCAATTTTCGAGGCGTTCTTGTGTAGTACGTTTAGTTTCTCTGAGGCGTCTCTGTGTGTACTGGAAACTAACGCAATATCATCTGCGTAGTCTATATCTTTCAGAAAGGATGTCAGTGTCCAGCGAATGCCTCTCTTCTTACCATCAATTGTATTTTTCATGAGCCAGTCTAGAGCCAGGATAAACAGAAGCGGGGAGAGTATGCAGCCTTGTTTTACACCAGTTGTTACATTAAAGCTGTCTGTTAAATTGTTACCACAGATCACTTGGCATTGGTAGTTGCTGTACATTGCTTTTACTAAGTTGACTATCTTCATCGGTATACCATAATGGCGGAGTATTTTCCACAGGGACTCTCTGTGTAAGCTGTCAAAGGTTTTTCAAAATCGACAAAAATGGTGTAGAGGGGGCTGTTCCATTCAATGCTTTGCTCGAGGATTTGTCTCAGGGTAAATATGTTGTCACTACATGACTTCCATTTTCTGAACCCTGCTTGCTCTTTTCTATAAAATACACAGCTAAACGTGTCTCTGTAAATGAAACTTATTCATCCTTTTAAGACAAATGAAAACAAAAACAACAAACAAACAAACAAATAAGCAAACAAGCAAACAAACAAACAAGCGAAGTCATGACAAAACACAAATTTAAATGAAAGACTCTAAAAAAAACCCCCAAACAAACAAATAGGTACATAAACCCTTTTGCCATAAGTGAAGTGTAATGCTGTATTTAAAAGGTCATCTCGCCACCAAAATATATATTGGAACTCTTTAACTAACACAGAAAGAAGGTTACAAAACACACTCTGCCACATGCTGACAAAACAACTTTTACTATTTAAACCAGCGTTTTCTTACTTCAAATATCAAAAGTCAAATGGATTAGAAGCTTCGATTTAATTAACGAAGACAATTAATGAGATTGAAGATTCCAATCCGTTTAATTATTGTTATTTATTTCTTCGAGCTTCCAGCTTCAAGCAGCAACATTTGTATTACATCAAATATCAATGAATAATATATGACTCCTAACTTGTCAAAACTTCTTAAATTTAGGTTTCTTTGGATTCTTGGATAATAAAATATAAAATTTGGACAGGTGAGGGCCTTTTTAATCAATTCACTTTCATCGACATTTGGAATCTAAAAAATAAAAACTGGCCAAAATGAAACGAAGCAGTTTTGTCATTTTACGACAGCATTGAGCTTGCCTTATTGTCATGCTTTAGTTATTTATTTCTACTTTTAAAAAAAGATCAAATCCGTCTGTACCTAGCCGCCCAAGGCTTCTATACAATACTGCCGCACTCCGGAAAAACCCATATTTGAAAATTTGGCCAGAAACCTCGTCCTTCAAATATCTATCGACTTAAATGACCATCATCTTGGCAAAAACTCTCACACCTGGGATTTCGCGCGACTCCCAGGTTTGAGAGTTTTTGCCAAGTTGAGGGATCATTTAAATCGATCAATATTTGAAGGACGAGTTTTCTTGCCAAATTTTCAAATATGGGTTTTTCCAGAGTACGACATAGTAGTGAGACACATTTTTCGTTCCATCTATCAATAATAGATGGAGTGTCCAATTTCAAAGATCTTAACATCTTTTCTATTTACATGTACACCGACAAAACGCATTTTTGCTATTTATTCAGAAAATCAAAACAAAACACTTTTACTGCCTTTCTCGATCAATTAAAATGATATAAAGCTAATCAAAAAATTCTGAAACCCGTAACATTCAGGGATTTAAGAAATAATGACAACTTTGGGGTCATTTTAATCGATTGATAAAGGGATTATAAACTGTTGTTCAAAATGTAAAATGAGCGTTTTGTCAATGTGCGGTGCTATTGCATTATATTATTACCATATTAAAGTCTTGTTCCTGTTGCTGTTTAACCCTTTACCCACCGGGTTCGAGTTTACTGACCTGACATCATAATCTGCACATCCCGTCAATCTTGTATTTTGTAGGATTGAGGAAGATGGAGAAAACTGAGTTCAGATTCAATGTGATCAGGATTATGAAGGTAAAAACATTTTAAAAGTTTATGAAACAAAATCCACTCTCCTCAATGGCCGCATTTATTTTAATTCAAATTGTATACGTTACGTTTAAAATGAAATGTTACGCGTCAGGTTTACCTCGAAATAATTCCGCTTTGGAAGATTAGCCACATTTTAAAAAGTAATATGGATTTGTGGGTATTCCTGGTGTCAGACTTTTAGTTTTTTACGAAAAAATTTCTTCCCTTTGAAATACTCTGCCTGGTGTGTTGATTGTCTTTGATATCTTGGACTTATTCAAGCTTCTATGGCGGCTAAATGTACAATAGCAATATCTTGCTATCCTTTGGATCATGTTTATGCGTAGGATGGATTGCATTAGTACAGGGTAGTTTAGGCAAAAATGTGACCTTTTATATTGACAATATCCTTAAAGTGTGCTCAGAAAAGTTTACAATGAGTTCTAAGCAATCAGTAGCACACTTAACTTAGTCCCAGGTTCACTCCCCACTGGTGTATATTTCCCTGAGTCCCTGGTTCACTCCTCACTGCTGCCACTTCCCATTTCTTTGTCGGGTCTCGTCGGGTTTCGTAAAAAAGAAATACCCTCCTCCTCCCATGGTCCCTGGTTCAGTACCCACCACTGCCCACTTCCCATAACTTTGTCGGGTTTCGTCGGGTTTCGTAAAAAAGAAACACCCTTCTCCTCCCATAGTCCCATGTTCACTTTCCACTGGTGTACACTACCATGAGTCCCTGGTTCACTCTCCGATGCTGCCCACTTCCCATGAATTTGTCGGGTTTCGTCGTGTTTCGTAAAAAAGAAACACCGTAGATTGGATTTTTAGTAACAAGAAGGCTCCGAAATCACTGGACCAATCGTCACCGAATTTTGCATGGTGTTTACAATAGTATAGTCTTAAAATGTCAAAAGTTCAAACTTAAATCGCACAAAAAGCAATATAATTTCATTTCCTTATTTGGACAAACTTATACAAAAATTCTCCACACGCGGGATTTTACAGCTTTCCCTTAATTAGGTCAAAAATATAAACAAAAAAATAATATAATCTGTCAACTCTACAAATATACAAATATATATAAATCGCTTGCTCTTTGCCGAAGAACGAGTTATCAGATTTATTTATCTATATCTGTAATTTTGGTTACTAAGACTAAGACCCCCCCCCCCCCCACCTCCACCCCCCTAACAACCCGCCTCCCTCTCCCCTACAGTTATAATGGTCGTGAATCCTTGTAGAATTTAGATATGGCGATTTGAAACATAGTTTTAAAAATAATCTCAATTTGGGAGTCAAGATTTTCTATCTAGAGTTCTTCCCACTAGAATTAGTAGTATTAGATTAACCCGTTAAGGTCAATATATCTTATAAATTTGGCTAATTGGATTTTTAGTAACACGAAGGCTCCGAAATCTCTGGACCAATCGTCACCGAATTTTGCACAATTGAGATGAAGATGGTTTGCGTGTATAATGAGATTGATTAGACCTCGTGATTATTTTATCAAAAAATTGAATTTGTTTCGTCAAATCCCATCAAAAGCAGACGCCATCATTTTTAACACGCGGGTTGTATGTCAATCTTTCGGTTGCGAGTATGACAATGAAATGGGAGTAGTGCTACTCGCATTGAATTGATTCCAGTAAGTGGTTCCTCTCATTATTTTGAATAAATCAATTTCTTAAAATTTATATGAACAATTTTCAGTTCTATACAATGAGAAAAATAAATCTAAGATAAGTGAGCGAAATATATAAGATATCAAATGCAGAAAATATCTCTCCGTGCCCAAACAAAAAAGCTCCGCGGAGTTCTCTTGCGAAGTCGAAAAATGTACTGTCGAATAAGACGATAGAAATTGAGTTCAAATTATCTTTGAATCATACAATTTGAGTAGATGGACGCCATAACGTTCATTGAACGGACAACTATGCTTTGGTTACAGACACACACACACACACACACATACACACACACACACACACACACACATATATATATATATATATATATATATATATATATATATATATATATATATATATATATATATATAACTATAAACCGTTGTTTAAGTCTTAATACATGGCTTCACTCGCTCGGGTTTCATGGAAACCCAAAATCACATCGCCGTTTCACTGGGTTAAAATGGTAAGATATATATCTAATATGATGACAGGTCGAACCAAAATCTAACCCAGCTTGTAAATGGTTGACTCTGATTGAACAAGATCCCTATAGCTCAGTTGGTAGAGCGCTCGCTTCACACGCAACATGAAACAGGATCGATCTCGGATGAAGTCGAGATTCTTTTTTTCCTCCTGTCCAGCCCGCCCAGCAATGATTGGGTAGCTGGGTTTGTTGATCTGGCGGAAAAACCTTTGCGATAGAATAGCGCCATGTCCGACTGAGACAAATGGATGAATGTGATTACAGATTACAACTTACTTAATCACCAAATGTCAATCTTATCCCATGCGATTAATTTAAAAAAGAGGATTAAAACTTAAATCCCAAGTACGAGTATCTTACTTCGAGTAGCTATATAAAGCCGGATAATGTTTTTAACCGGCTAGCTGCCGTACTCTGGAAAGAAACGAATGAAAATATTTTGGCCAGAAAACGTGTCCTTCAAATATCGACGGATTTTAGTATCCCTCATGTGAGCAAAAACTTTCAAACTTGGGACTTCGTGAGGTCTCAAATTTGAGAGTTTTTGCCTGCATGAGGGATAATTCAAGTTAACTGGTTAAGCGGTTTTTTCTTCTTTATTTCCTATTTAATTTTGTTTAAATCATTGATAAAGAATGATGTAGTATGAACGATAAATCTGAAAACATTGACTTCTGCTCTGCCGTGCTATGAAAAAACACACCAAGAGAATTTGGCCAGAAAATCCGCCCTTGAAATATCGATCAATTAAAAAGACTCTCATCTTTTCTAAAACTCTCAAACCTAGGACTTCAAGGTGAACCAGGTTTGAGAGATTTTGACAAGATGAGGCTCATTTGAATCGATCGATATTTGGACAAGTTTTCTGGCCAAACTTTTAAAAAAGTATTTTATTTTCATAGTACGACAGTGCTGGTTGCAATGTAAGATTGGGCTGCCATACTCTGATAAAACCTTTTTTTTTTTACCGTTTTTTATTGGCCAGAAAACTTTTATATAAAATATCGATCAAACTAAGCTTGCCAAAAAGTTTTAAACCTGAGACTATTTTAGAATGTTAAATTTGCGAATTTCTGACAAAATGAGGGTCATTTTAATGTCGACACATTTTAAGTAAACGTTTTCTGACCAAAGTGAGAGTAAAATTTATTTTGTCAGACCCCGACAATGAGTCCCATAAGGAAATGGTGACAGATGTGGTGTCTGGGATTTAATTTTGGACCATCCAACGGTGTCATGAAGGGATTGGATCAGTCCTCTTTCATTTGACAAAGTCCTCTTCAGTCACGATACCCGCCTTACCCGTTACCGGAGTTGATCCCGGTTTCTATTGCCAGACACGCTCAATATCGCTTAACATTTTACTCTTTTTGATGGGATGCAGGTTCACTGCGATATATTTTCCGTCAGATCTAAATAGACCCAGCTATGTAATCAATGGCGTGTGACAAGGAAAGCTGAGGGGATGCGATGTGAGAGAAAATAGGCAGATTCAAAGAAATAGTACTACAACTAATACTACTGCTGCTGCTACTACTACCACCACCACTACTACTACTGCTACTACTACTACTACTACTACTACTACTACTACTACTACTACTACTACTACTACTACTACTACTACTACTACTCTACTACTTCCCCTCTTATTTCTCCTCCTCCTCTCCTCCTCCTTCTCTTTCTTCTTTATCTTTGTCTTCTTTTTTTTTCTCTTTTTTTTTCTCTCTTCTTCTCCTCTTTCCCCATTTCTCTTCTCCTCCTCCCCCTCCTCCTCTTCCTCGTTTTCCTCCTACTTCTCTTCCTCATCCTTACCCTCCTCATCCTCCTCCTCCTGCCCGCCTGGTCACTATTGCTGGGTCTTCTATCCCTCTATATTTACTCTTCTATGATGCTTTCTGTATTTATTTGTCATGGAATGAAATTACTTGGTTTTGTCCTGGCCCCTGCCGGAATCATTGGCTGTGGGGAAACAGTCAAATATATACTTTTAGTTTTGAGAGATGACTTTTATATTCCTTGTAAATCTTCTGTTACGTAATATCATAATCATTGTTTGTATACATTTAAAGGGATCCGGAGCTTTTAAGTGATTTCAACCTGAGCTTACTGATGATTTTCTCTTGGAATTTACTTCTGTTCCCTATCTATAATTTGAACCATTCCCCGTTGTCTTACTCTCCCTAGGGTGCTTTTAATTGTAAATCTAGATTATTTGGGAATACCCTATCATCTTCCTTTTCAACATTGAAGCGCCCACAGCGGGACTCGAACCCGTGACATACTGGTCAAATGCTGGTAGTCCTACAACTTGACCACGACTCCTCACTCGACTAGACAAATAAAGAATAAATACAAAGCTTAAATAAACTTTGCCGTCATTGAAAACTAGTCCAGGGAAGATAGAGACAACCATTAAAAAAATACACACACAAAAATATAACACAAATAAATCCTAAATAATATTCGTAAAATACGGGGGCTGTTTGTTTATTTTCTAAATTCAATTTGCTATTTCATTTTTCCACTCATTTGTTGGAGACGATGTTTTGCTCTCCATTTTAATTTGTTTTCTTTCATTTCCTTATTTATTTTCTCTTGGCAAACAAAGCTTGTGTCTGTCACATTTAAGGCATAATAACATAGTTAAAAAAGATAACATTTCAAGAAGCCCTGTGTTTAACATAAACATTACGCTAAGCACAAAATCGATGTTGTTTTTGAAAACCCGAAAAAAAATCGTCATTCTTGCAACCAACCCTTCCCCTACACCCAACTTTTTCTTCCATATTGTTATATCCTCTCTCGCCCCAAACTTCAACAGAACCTGTCGTTCAACCGCAGACTAAACTGAAACCCGGGGTGTTAACAAGGCATCAAGAAATGAGTGAGTGAAGCGTGTGTGCGCGTGCGTGCGTGAGCGTGAGCGCTGTGACTAGACGACGAGGGCATGCGTCAGATAAGGAAAACAAGGGTGACAACTTCGACTGTGGAATGAGACTTTTCTCGTTCTTCTCTGGGTTTGACAATA
Source organism: Berghia stephanieae (assembly GCF_034508935.2). Taxonomy (NCBI): domain Eukaryota; kingdom Metazoa; phylum Mollusca; class Gastropoda; order Nudibranchia; family Aeolidiidae; genus Berghia; species Berghia stephanieae. Next base: position 30,037,473 of record NC_088365.1, read on the forward strand.
GAGCGAGTGGCCGGTAGTGAGGGAACGACTAAGATATATTCCCTAACAAGGAAAAAAGAGAAATATGTTGATTTTGTAGAATACTTGTTGACGTGACGTAAAGCTCAATCGTGAAATACTCGAAAAGAGAATAGGAGAAGGGACAAGCTCTTGAACGCGATTAGTTTCAGTGTAATAGTTTAGTTGCTTTGTTGATTTCTTGAGCCTATGACGCAGGCGACAACGGAAATCAAGGTGAGCTTTTATATATGATTATCATTATTGTTTTATGTTGAAGTTTATCGTAGTACACTTCTTCTTCTTCTTCTTCTTCTTCTTCTTCTTCTTCTTCTTCTTCTTCTTCTTCTTCTTCTTCCTCCTCCTCCTCCTCCTCCTCCTCCTCCTCCTCCTCCTCCTCCTACTACTACTACTACTACTACTACTACTACTACTACTACTACTACTACTACTACAACTATTACTACTACTAGTACTACAATTACCACTACTAGGCTACTTACCATTACTACAACTACAACAACAACAACAACTACTACTACTACTACTACTACTACTACTACTACTACTACTACTACTACTATACTACTATTACTACTACTACTACTACTACTACTACTACTACTACTACTACTACTACTACTACTACTACTACTCCATCCCCTCTTACTTCTCATCCACTCCTCCTCCTCCTTCATCATCATCATCATCTTCTTCTTTACTTCTTTTTCTATCTCTTCTTCTTCTCCTCTTTCCCCCTTCCTCCCCTCCTCTTCCTCGTTTACCTCCTACTCCTTCTCTTCCTCATCCTGCCCCCCCTGGTCCCCCTCCCTCTCCCCCTCCTCATCTTTCATCTTTCTTCTTGTTCTTGTTCTTCCTCTTCTTCTTCTTCTTCTTCTTCTTCTTCTTCTTCTTCTTCTTCTTCTTCTTCTTCTTCTCCCCCCCCCCACCCCTCTCCTCCTTGTAAGTGTGGTAGTCCAAAAAGGGCAGGAGATTAATGTAAATTCTGTTCCGCGTGGCCTGCATGTCCAGTTAACTCTCTCCTTACCAGCCAATTCCAGTAAACCACGACAATCCCCCCCCCCTTCCCATTTCTTTTTTAAAAGGTAAAAGAAAAAGAAAAGGAAAAAGAAACAAATGTTCACAAACACAAAAGCAATAATTGCAATCTATCTATACATAATTTTGTTCAATAAATTGAGTTATACTTACAATAAAATTAAATGTCATGTTTGTTTTTAACAATACTAAATTTTTGTTTACATTTGTAATCAAAAGAAATCAGATTGAAAAAAATATTGGCTATAATATCGTAACGAATTTGACGATTTGTCTATGGTAAGTAAGGAGAGTGTTAAAACGTTTTGACGCGCACTGTGTGTGTGGTTTTGTAGTCAAGTGGCATGTCACTCGTCTTTTGATATGAATGTATCTGGTTTGTGTCATGCTTTAGCAACACAGAATGAGTTCTGGTTAGAAAGACCTCACCATAATTGTTGGTGATTCCATGTCAGACTGTAGACATGGTGATAATATGATTATTCACCCTAATTTCGTTCAGCTATCAAGAATATTGACTTTATAAGAAACATTCATATATTAACGATTTTTAAAAAAATGATTCAAAATCACCTGGCCCATTGTACAGTTAAGGTCACTTCCGACTGTCATCTTCCAAAACAAATACACAATGGGCTCTATGTTGAAACAAGGTTTTTCATTTTTATTTTTAAAGATTAAGTTTAGCGCTTTATCAACAATATTTAATTGCTTTTCAACCATAAATTTCTGCTTTATGTTTGTGGTTTAGAAAAAAAATCAATTAAAACCGCCTGGTCTTTTGCGCTATGAAGATCACTTCCGACTGAATGTTTATATACACACAATGGGCTCAATGCTGTAACAACAAATATTTTTGTTTTGTTTTAAAGATTAGATTTAACGCTCCAACAGCAACATATAGATAGTATGCAGATGACGTCACTCAGGCCTTTGTTATTGTTTTTGCCATCCGCGTTTGTGAGTTGTTCTCACTAAACTGTATTAACCAGACTATAAAAGTTCATGGTTACACAGAGTTTGTGTGTTGGTCCGTTATACTTCCGGATGGCAATGTTGTGAACTTCTTGGCCAAGCGCATTCTATCTATAATTTCTTTCCAACCACAATTTTCTTCCTATTAATGTGATTATAACTGCGGAGCTACAATTTCACGAAAAGAGCAGCAACAACGATGAGATCCGGGCTTAATCTAAGTCAGAATTTAGTTGTTCTTGTCGTTTTCGTGATGGGTTAAATGTTATCAATATTTCCTGCAACTCACGATAAAGTAAAACACATTATCCTTATTAAACTTTATTTGCAATATGATTATATGTTTGAGTGTGTGTGGTTTGTGTTTGTGTGTGCGTCTGTGCTCAAGTTAAGTTGGCAAATAAATATTATGATGCAAACGTTTTGAGTTGTCCCTTTATCAACAATGTGGACGATAAGTTAGTCATGATAATATACAAAATGAATGTGATGGATGAGGTTAGGTATTTAACCATTTAATTCTACAGAAACAATAATATATGTTAAACGCTGTCTCATTGGTATCTACGGTATTTTGGTTTGTGGAAAAACAAGCAGTATTAGGCGTGGTCAGGGGCCGTGTGATTAGTACTCATTAAATTCTATCAATCATTCCATAAACGTTTAAGGTTTCACATAGTTTTGTATGTTGGTACGTACATGATATCTGGCTGGCAGATGATATGAATATTTGAACTTTTAAATGAAGTTCCTAGACTCAATCTGAATTGAGATGTGACGTGATGACGACGGTACTATCTAGGAATCAACTAAATGAAAATAAAAAACAAAACAAAACAAAAAACAAAACAAAAAACAAAACAAAACAAAACAAAAAACAAAACAAACAACAAAACATTGAATCTGACGTGTACTACTTATTAGCAGGTCTGATAACCAACTTTGTTATAGGCTCATTGTTGTAATGGAAATACTCTCAAACCATCCCAAAATTTTATAAGTTTCAACAATGTATAATCAAGTGGTAGTAGATAGTGAAGCCAAGGGAATGGAAGTGAATATCACCAAAACGGAATGCATGGTAATACAGAAAAACCCCGAAAACAACAACACCTGCAATATAACGATTCACGGCGAGCAACTTACCAACGTAGAAAGTTTTAAATACCTAGGTTCAATAGTGACAACAGATGGAAGATGTAACCGAGACATACGAGCAAGAATAACTCAAGCCAAACAGGCCTTCATGGACCTGGGAAACATTTTGAAAAACAAACAGATGTCGTTCGGGATTAGATTCCGAGTCTTGAAGTGCTACGTGTGGCCAATCTTGTTATACGGATGCGAAAGCTGGACTACAAATGCAGAAACACAAAAGAACATTGAAGCTTTTGAAATGTGGTGCTTGAGAAGGATGCAGAGAATATCGTATACTGCACACAAAACGAACGAAGAAGTGCTAAAACAAACATACCAACAAAGGAAACTAACGATCGACAACTATCCTTTTTCGGACACATAGTAAGGAAAGATAAGAATGAATACCTGGCAAGTTGTGGAAAAATACCTGGTAAACGCGCCTGGGGGAGACAAAGAAAAACACTCATAGACCAACTGAAGGGCTTCACCAACCTAACAATCCAAGAGCTGTTTGAAAAAGCAAGAGACAGGGAGGAATGGAGAGAGATAATTCATGCAGTATCCGAAGCCTGGACCAGGCATGGAACCTAGAAGAAGAAGAAGAAGAATCAAGCCCATGATGGCTTTGGGTTATCAGACTTGTACATATGTGCACCTTGGTCTAAAGTCAAAATGATTGTAATTAGAGAGTGTCAGATCCTTTGATTTTAAGGAACTAAACCCATTCTCCTCACTGAATAGGTTTGGTTTAAGCCAAATTGTATAAGTTCAGCTTGAAATCAAATGTTATGCACCAAGTTCACCTCGATACAATAACACACCGTTTTGTGGCTATTTTGGTCACAGATGAAAAATAGAAAGTCTGCGTGACGAAATATTTCCAATTTTGAGGATAATTTCAATTATCGTACTGTTTTTTTAAAAAAAAACAAAATAAGCAGGGGATTCGCTAAAGCTAAAATTATGGAGGGAAGGCGTTGCCTGGCTATGAATATTTAATGAGTTAACTGCCGTACTCTGGGAAAAACTCATATTAAAAAATATTACCAGTAAACTCGTCCTTCAAATATCGATCGATTTAAATAAGCCTCATCTTGAAAAAAAAAACTCCCAAACCTGGGATCTTACGAGGTCCCAGGTTTGAGAGTTTTTGTCCAGAAGAAGGTCATTTAAATCGATCGATACTTGGAAGAGTTTTCTGCCCAAATTCTTAAAAACGTGTCTTTTTAGAGTAATGCATTGACTAGTTAATGAGAGGATAGAGATGGCAATGATGATGACGATGTTTCTCAAAGTCGTAGGACTTAGTACAGCGCTAAAGGAAGGTCCGAGTGATGATGCACTCAGCATATTGGATGAGTCTAAAAAACAAAACCAGAGTAATATTTTATTCTGTGCCATTTTTACGACACAATTACGAGAAAAATAATCTGTCTTAAACCATGATCCAGAGGGCAAGAAACAAAGGATGTAATCTTTTATTCAGGAAACTAAAATTTATTACTTGCTCACGCTCATGAAGCTTATTCTAGGTCATCACTTGCAGACATTTTGCAAGATTAGCGCACAATTTTTGAGTTTTCAAGTGCACATATTGATCTGGATTGATCAAACTTATGGCATTATGATTAAAATGAATTATTTTGACTCACGTTAAGACTCATTTACCTCTTTCCATAAAATCTTTTAATGTGGACTCAACATCTCGTGATGAGTCTATGGTTGATCCTTCCTGAACTATGCTGCTGATGATGATGACGGTGATGATGATGATGATGATGATGATGATGATGATGGTGATGATGATAATGACGGTGGTGATGATGGTGATGACATTGATGATGATGATGATGATGGTGGTAATGATGATGATGATGATGATGATGATGATGATGATGATGATGATGATGATGATAATAATAATAATAATAATAATAATAATAATAATAGTAATAATAATAATAATAATAATAATAATAATAATAATAATAATAATAATAATAATAATAATCAGCATTTGCAAAGCGCATTAAACAAATAAATCAGGAATTTTAGCTCATTGCACTCAAGGAAGAGTTTCTCCAATTCAATATTCTTCTAAACTAGTCTTATCGTTATAACCCACCCGGGGGATTACTTCAGGGCATTAGGTGAGGAATCTGGTTTATGATGCAAGACGTGATGACCCAACTATCACTCGGATTTTAATAATCTTGAGATTACAATGGCTTCTGATCGGATTTTAGTCTTTCAAGGCGGGATTTAAGTTGACTCTAACCTGTTATTATCCCCGCCCCTTCCAAAAATAAAATAATCGGTAACAGTAATAGAGTACTGCTCCATTTAAACCTGAGTTGCCCTCTTTAATTTCTGGAGAAGACGGCCAAGTTAGTCGAAATAAGATAAATCAAATAATGGGGAAAGTACGACCAGAAAGAAATTTTATTTTTGATGTATAAGGGTTAAAATGCAATTTGAGTGCCAATCTTATTCGGGTTCATGCCACGGTATCACCTACGGGAATTATATGCAGCTCGACGCCTCAATTCTCGTAGGTTCAGGGACTCAACAGAATGTTGTTTGGGCTTGTAGCAAAAAGTAAGCGATGTTGGGCGTGGTCAGTGTCAAACTGGTGACAAAACTCTGGCTCTAATGTTGTGGTATTGGAAGATCACTTTACTAATTCACTCTGCTATATCAATCGACCCAGATATGAATGAGTACCTAACTATAGGCCGTGAAGGACATTGTAAGAATGCTTGTGTAAATATATGTATGTATGTATGTATGTATGTATGTATGTATGTATGTATGTATATATGGCGCTGGCTTCCGGCGACAACAGACGTGTTGTGAATGTTTACCTATTTTCTACACATATTTTTATTCATTTATCATTCAATCGTCGGAATTTACGCCTAATTTTTATTCAAAATGGATGTGAAGTATATATTGTTCCTGATTTTTATATTTATTAGTATATTTATAAGCATAAATGGTGTTTTAGCCTGTAATTTTGCTGCCAAAAGCCTATCGAAAACTTATACTCCAGAGACTCTCCGATCCCTCCAACCCGTGTCACCCCACCACCCACTATTGACACATCGTTTATTAAAGTAAGAAAGAGGGGGAGAAAAGGAGGAATAAAAACAAAATTTAACAGACGGCCTTTTCGTCCATTTTTACCCTGTGTAGTGACAGGTAATGTAAGATCACTGAAAAATAAAATTGATGAACTGTTTTCACTGTGTCGTTTTAATAGTGACTATCGTCAAGCCTCCATAATAGCGTTAACAGAGACTTGGCTATCTCCTCACATACCATCATCATGTTTTAATATTGAACAATATTCACTATTTCGAGGAGATCGGACTAATGTAAATAAACGAACTGGGGGTGGGGTGTGCACATATATTAACAACAAATGGTGCCACCCCAATAACTGTCATATAAAGAAAATGTATTGTGACGACTATATTGAATTTATTACTGTTTCGTCACGACCATATTATCTACCCCGGGAATATACTCATGTCATCATCATCAACGTCTACATTCCACCATCATCAGACAACACCACAGCGAAAAATATTTTGAGGAAAGAAATACAGGACATTCAAATTAAGTTACCCGATGCCGTATTGATGGTCACTGGCGATTTTAACCAATGTAACGATTTTACTCTCCCGGGACTTCATCAATACGTGGACTGCGAGACAAGGGACAAAAAAACATTAGATTTATTCCTGTGTAATATTAAAAATAGTTATAAATGTTTACCCCGCGCCCCATTAGGTTTATCTGACCACTGCATGCTCTTGCTACTCCCCACCTACCGCCCTGTTTTTAAACGTGTAAAACCAGTAAAGAAAAGTGTACAGATCTGGAACGGAAGTGTGTGTGAAGATTTGCGTGGTTGTTTTGAATGCACTGACTGGAATGTTTTTATCGAATCATGTGATAGTGTGGATGAGCTGAATGACTGTGTGAGTGAGTATTTAAAATTCTGTGAACAGCTAGTGTCTTGTAAAAAAGAAATAAAATATTATCCTAACAACAAGCCTTGGATAACAAAAGATCTAAAACTTTTATTGAACCAAAAGAAAACTCTCTATACTAGTGGAAACAAAAAAGATCTGAAAACAAAACAAAAAGAGATAAAGAGGGTAATATCTAGTTGTAGAGACAAGTACAAAAATAAAATTGAAAAATGCTTTTCTTCTGGGGATATACGGGACACGTGGCGGGGGCTTAAAACTGCTGTTAACTATAATCCAAAGCCCACGATTATATCAGAAGATTTCGAAATTGAAACTTTAAATAAATTTTATTCACGTTTCGACACAGCAAACAAATTTGATATTGAAAATGAAAAACATAAATTAGACAGGGCTTTGGAAGATGAAATGACTATTGAGGTCAGTGAGGAGGAAACGAGATTCGTATTTTCGAAACTAAACGAGAGGAAGGCTGCTGGGCCGGATGGATTGAAAGGAAAACTATTAAAAGAATGTGCCCATCAGCTTTCCCCCATTTATACACATATTTTTAACTGGTCCCTCCAATGCGTTTCGATCCCTGAAATTTGGAAAACTTCAAAAATTATTCCTGTTCCAAAAAAAGAAAAACTTGAAACTATGAACGATCTCAGACCTGTTGCGCTGACTTCAATAGTCATGAAATCTTTAGAAAAACTTGTTCTTGTTAAAATTAGGAATCAGTTTATGCCATTGAGTGATAGTCATCAATTTGCTTACAAACCAGGACGTGGCGTAGAGGATGCCATTTTGCTGTTTACAAACAACATCTACAGGCATCTAGATCACGCTAGGAGCTATTGCAGATTGCTTTTTGCAGATTTTTCTTCAGCGTTCAATACAATGCAACCTCAGTTGGTTGTTCAAAAATTGACTAGTCTGAATTTAAACAAGTATATAATTGCTTGGGTGCTCGAATTTCTTACGGAGAGAGCACAATATGTTCAATTAGGACAAAACAAATCTTCCTGTATAACTACAAATACTGGTGCTCCTCAAGGTTGTGTATTATCCCTGTATTATTCACAATATACACGAATGACTGTATAAGTCAAAACCTGAGTGTACCTTTAATAAAGTTTGCAGATGACACCGCTCTTCAAGGCCTCATAACAAATGGCAACGAAGTGGCTTATAGGCAAGAAATTGATAGATTTGTGTCTTGGTGTGATGCCCACCACCTAGAGCTTAACATAAGCAAGACAAAGGAGCTAGTGATTGACTTTAGGAGAGTGAAGGAACCGATAGAACCGTTAAAATTAAAGGACCAATTCGTCCAGCGAGTTCCTCACTACAAATACCTTGGTGTAACGATTGATGACAGGCTCAAGTGGGATGAACACTTGAAAATAATTAGGCATAAGATGTGCAGACGTACATATTTTTTATCAAAACTCTCTCAGTTTAGAATAGATAAAACCCTCTGCACATTATTTTATAGAGCAGTAATCGAAAGTGTTTTGTCATTTTGTATAACAGTGGAAAGGAACAAAATAAATTCAAATATTAAAAAATCCATTAAACGCTATATAAATGATGTTGACGATGTAGATCTTTTATACGAGAAATTTTGTATAACTAAAATAACTAAAATATTAAATGACCAGTATCATCCACTAAGACCATCAATTATTATGTCAGAAAGAAGTGGTCGCCCTTTCTCTATTTCAACGAAAACAGAGAGACACCGAAAATCTTTTCTGCCGTCCAGTATTAGGCTTTATAACAACAAGCAATAATCATTTTATATAATTATTTCTCATTTTTACTTTTTTAAAATATAAATATTAATTTATTAATTTATTTGTTTTTCAATCTTTTCAATTTTCAATTTATAGTGACAGTTTTAACTATTTTACAGTGTTGATATTATTCATATTATAAAGCGCAGCTCTGGTTATAGAGCTGCTCCTTTTTTTATTTTTTATTTATTTATTTATTTTTTTATTTATTTATTTTTTTTTTTTTATATATACATCCTATTTCCATTGTATTTTTATTGTGTAAATTATAACACGTCTGTACAAAAAATTTCCTTTTTGGGATGCAATAAAGTATTATTATTATTATTATTATTATTATTATTATTATTATTATTATTATTATTATTATTATTATTATTATTATTATTAATGTATGTATGTATGTATGTATGTATGTATGTATGTATGTATGTATGTATGTATGTATGTATGTATGTATGTATGTATGTATGTATGTATGTATGTATGTATGTATGTATGTATGTATGTATGTATGTATGTATGTTATGTATGTATGTATGTATGTATGTATGTATGTATGTATGTATGTATTATGTATGTATGTATGTATTATTATGTATATATATATTATATATAAATATATATATATATATATATAATATATATATATATGTATGTATGGGTGGGTGGGTGGATGGATGGATGGATGGATGGGTGTAAGTATGTAAGTATCTATTTATCTAACCATCTAACTATCTATCTATATATCTGTCTGTCTGCCTGTCTGTCCGTCTTTCTATCTATGTATCCATCTACTTCAAAACAGACACAGAACCGGGCAATGAATGAGAGCCTATCACAATAACAAATTGATCCATAAAGGCATTATCTTGAGGCCATCCCCTCATCCATACATAGTTATAAGCTGAGATGCCAACTTCTCCTTATGGAAATACAGAACATTTTAAAGAGAAAAAGAAATATAAAAGAAAAGGGACGAATAAGGCACTTTTACGAGTGGAAATCCTAGAAAATAGTGCCAGACAAAACAAAATTATACTTGCGAACTAAATTAATGCAACGGTTTTGAATATTTTACATTGTTAATTGATATTTTGTTTTAATTATAATATAATATTATTATAGTGACGGAAATAGAGAATCAAAAAAAAATCTTTTGGTACATAACATTTACGTTTTGATTTACAAAAATGCACTAAAGCAATAAAAATGAACGCTTATCCTAAATGAGGATTACCTACACTAATTATCATTAATCTAAGGGTGGCAATTCATTCAAGAAAATGTATGTAGGTATAAATGTATTATGTAAGAATGCGTGTTGTTTATTTCTATATTTAAAATCTATTGAATGAATGAATGCATGAATGACCAGCATGTGGGAGTATTTCATCGGATGCCACCCAGTCAATCATTTCGCTGTAATGATTTTATCAAAGTACATTCAATTTGGTATCAAATTTAACACAGAAGACTATTCAATTCAGCTGTGATATCAATTTCGTCTTCTTGTTTTGTATTACCAACCAAGTGTATACGATTTGTCCGCATGTGTAGTTTCAAAATTAGTAAAACTATTAGCACATGACACGTATACAAATTTGACAATGACTATCGAATGTTACTCTAATCCAGAAATCCAGGAGCTTTTCTCGTTTAAAATAATATGTATAGCTATTTCTGCAGTATCGCTCAAAATCATGCGAAATTAAACAGGATTAATGCTTCATCCAGTAAAGGCTATAGTTAAAAAAGACGTCATATTAAGTTGGCTGTAAAAGAGTTTGGCTTTGTAGTGATTGTGGCTGTAGTTAGTGGTAGTTGTAGTGGTAGTACTACTACTACTACTACTACTACTACTACTACTACTACTACTACTACTACTACTACTACTACTACTCTACTACTACTACTACTACTACTACTACTACTACTACTACTACTAGTAGTAGTAGTAGAAGTAGTAGTAGTAGTAGTAGTAGTAGTAGTAGTAGTAGTAGCAGTCGTAGTAGTAGTATTAGTAGTTGTAGTAGTAGTAATAGTAGTAGTAGCTATGGCAGTAGTAGCAGTGGCAGTAGTAGTAGTAGTAGTAGTAGTAGTAGTAGTAGTCGTAGTAGTAGTAGTAGTAGTAGTAGTAGTAGTAGTAGTAGTAGTAGTAGTAGTAGTAGTAGTAGTAGTAGTAGTAAATTAAAAGCAAAGCAAACGCATGGTAGATAATAATATTCGTAGTGATCGAAGCTGCCAAGGATTTAGATAAAAAGAGCGATACATTGACAACGGCGATAGATATTTCAAGCACAACAATTTCATCTCGGGTTCATTCATAACAATAAAAGCACAAAACATAATCTCGCAAACATTTTATCATTATTCCGACGGTTCATTCTTAACAATAAAAACACAAGCATCGTAATCTCCCGTCTATTTTATGGAGTCATCTTCCAGGGGAGAATTTTATGTCCCGGTCACACGGACTCTGGCGTTGTGATGCCTCATTTCCAGCGTTAGCCTGTTCAAAAAGTCATTTGTTCCC
>NC_088365.1:30053958-30056458 GCF_034508935.2 Berghia stephanieae
TACAATGGATCCCAAACTAACAGCAAAACCTTGAAATATAGGACGGGACATGAGACATTTTCCTCCGGCATTATAGAGACCGTTCTTAGCAACCAGATACTTATAATACACTAGTCTGAAGGAAGAATATGACCAAAGCGACTTTTGCAAGGACTAAATTTGATCCCGCCAAGAGCGGGACTCAAACCGGAGACCAACCAGTCCGAAGGCAGCAGCTTCTTATGGTGCTCACACTATTATGTTATGACGATCGACCCAATCAGCAAAGTCCCAACCACATCCGTGCACCGTCGCGAATCCGCCCAGATCCTTCGTCACAACACACCGTTCAACTAGATGCTCTGCAGTCTCGGGTTCTAACCCATATCGGGTGTATGTGGGACAGGTGGAAAGTCCCCAATGATGAAGCGACTTTGCCGTGAGGCAGGTCCTCGACCGAAGCCGATTCGCTACCACCTGGTGTATCCTCTTACTGGTGGAGAAGCCTGGCAACTTCTCACCAAGCTTAGAGGAGAGTATGTTCCCGCCCCCTCAAGGGATTGAATTCGTCCAAACCGACTTCCATCTCGTATATGCATCTCTGTTCGTAGTCAGGGAAGCTGCGTACAAGGGTTGCCGGGACTTATTTCGGCTGGAAACGGGGGCGCCGTCCAAATGCGCTTCAGAGGGGTACCCCCATTCCCTCTCTCTTTGATCTTATTCAGCCAGTTCTCTTTAATCGTCTCCCTCCGGAATTCGGGGGGGGGGGGGGGGGGGGGGGGGCTGGATTGCTGCCATTATCGGGCCCCATTCTCGAGGCGTTGTTGCTAGCGTTCCTGACACCATGTGCATTGACTTGCGAAGTTTAACATCTACCTTCTCAGCGTTTCTGCTTCTACCCCACACTGGAGCGCAATACTCCGCAGTGGAATAGCATAGTGCCAGGGCGGACGTCCTCAGGAGCTCTTGGTTAGCGCCCAAAGTCGATCCAGCCAGCTTCCTCAGAAGACTGTTGCGTTTCTCTATCTTCCGGGCAACTCCTTCGAGATGCACCCGATAGGTAAGGCTGCGATCCAGCGTCAGCCCTAAATATTTTGGATGCGGCTCATGTGGGAGTGGCTGGTCCCCGACGAGGACGTTCAGTTTGCGGGTGTGCCAGCCGCTGCATAGGTGGAATGCAGTGGCCACGGTTTTTGACGTGTTCATCTTCAGTTACCATTTGTCGAAGTAGGATTTGAGTCTGGTGATGTCCTCGCTGAGTACACTCTCGAGACGGGTCCACACTTTACTTTGAGTAACGAACCCAGTCGTCCGCGTATCCCAGCCTCAGGGAGGAAGTGTTCGGCATGTCGCTAATGTAAAAATTAAATAACATTGGCGCTAGTACCGAACCCTGATGGACCCCATTCCGAAGGCGAATATCATATCACAGAGCCGCTTAAGAGAGCAATAAAAGTAAAAGCAATTCGGGCTTCAACTGAACCCGTTACTGCTCTCTTGGTGATAACGGGAAGATGATATGTGACCCACCGCTTCAAAACAGTTTTATATCTGGTTGAACTATTAAAAAGTTTTAAAGGAAAAACTGTAAAGAAACACGAAATTTGGGTTGTATTTTGTATTGAGAACAATAGAGGCATATCTGTTTAGTTTATAAAAGATAAATAAATAAACAAATTCCCTTTATTCATCCCTAAGGGGACATTTTTCTTTTGGATCTATTACAAGTTAGGACTGGAATAACCTAGGCGTCGGCTGTAGTGCAGCGTTGCAAAGTGAGCCAAGGCTAGGTGACTTGCTCAAGGCCACACAACGCGTCGGGTAGTCGAACTCGGTACCTTTCGGGTACGAAGTAAAGATCGTACCGCTGAGCTACGCTGTCCCATTTTGCTACTTTATGAGACTATGTATTTGTTTCTAAAAGTAGCAAAAACTTATGTTTCATATTACTGGTTATTTTAACATTATTAAAATTTGTGGCACTCGACATAATGCTTTTTTAGAGACCATAGTTCATATCATGTGAGAATGGCAATAAGATCGAACTGGGCCTGGTTAGGGTTAATACCTTCCCTTCTTCCCCGTCAAAGGGATTATACCCCAGACATCATTAGGAGCACGTATCACATTTAAGTTACTCACCTAGAGTAATGAAACCCTATCCAGGAGTCACCGTGTATAAGTCCCACGGCGGTCTCAAGCCGTTATTATTCCGTGCTTTACACACACACACACATACACACACACACACACACACACATGATGGTGATGATGATGATGATGATAATAATAATAAAACTAATAATGATATTAACAATGATGATAATAACGACGAGGACGGAGATGATGTTGATGATGATGATGATGATGATGATGATGATGATGATGATGATGATGATGAAGATGCTGCTGCTGCTGCTGCTGCTGATGATGATGATGATGATGATGATGATGATGATGATGATGATGATGTGATGATGATGAAATTAAAAATGATAAAATCGATAATAATGATGATAAC
>NC_088365.1:30061639-30065695 GCF_034508935.2 Berghia stephanieae
ATAAATTGAGTTACATGGTGATGGTGATACAACATATGGTTAAATAGTTGGATCTTTAAAAATTAGTCTTTAAAGTTAAGGCTGATTTTTGCCAAAGGATTTTTAGAAAATTAATTTTTGCTCAAGCTTTTGCATTACACTCAATCAGCATACTTCAAGATTATCCTCCATATCAAATTTTTTATGTCATTCGTTTGGGTGTACGACCCGATAGTGATGTCGTTTCTTCTTCTCTTTACTAGCCTACCCTGCTTTTTTGGGTTTGTGATTGTATTTTTGACAGGGGATATTTTTTTTTCCTGTAAATCTTCTGCCTGTTTGTTCTTGGTTATTTATAATTTAGCTTATGATATCTTTAGGTTAGATTTTGATTTACATTTGTACTATTTTTGTTAGATTGCTTGTTTTTTTGTTTCAGCGGTTCTCATAAAACCTCAATTGTTTTGGGAAAGAGACCTAAAGCAACAAACAAAAACAACAATGTGCACATTTTATTTATATATATTTTTTTCGTTAATCGTGGATGTCTAATGAAATCTTATTTTTTTTGTGTGCAATTGCTGTTAAGTCATTTAATCAACTATTTTCTCTTAAACTTTCTCAATTGAATCAAACGGCAGGGCCATTCCAACTTTTTTTTCTTTTTCTTAATCTGAGTACTGTGTACTATTTTCACGCTTTAACTTATAAAATGTTGCAAATTTAGATCTATTGAGTGCCTTTATTATTTGTTGCAGCACACTGAAACATTATAGGCGTACTATCAAAGCTAATGTTTCAGCGGTCTCTCATATAACCTCAATTGTGTTGGAAGAGACCTAAAGCAACAAACAAACAAACAAATAATTTCGCTTATTTTCTGTACCTTTCCCCCAACTTGTTTCTTTGTTTTGTTCTTGTAACTTTTGAAAAGTAAAAAAGAAAAATAAAAATGCAAGAAAGAAAAAACCCTCAAGTAAATGACCTCTTAATATTGAATTTAAAACAGATCAAAGTCAACAGATTCGTGATCAAGGGAGACAACTTACATTGATTGTGTTGCTAATTACTTATGAGCAATTGACCCACCCCCCCCACCCCCCCCCCCCCCCACCCCCCCCCCCCCCCCCCCCAGAGAAAAAGTCCTTTGTATTTTTATTTATTTATTGGCGTTTTTTTCCTTTTATTTTTTTTTTTCTTTTTTTTTTCTTCTTCTTTTTAAACATCCCTATCAAGGATGAGATCTATTTTATGTATTGTGTCTGTTCATTTATTGAATTATCTTTTATGCATGAGAAAATAATTTAATATAAAAGTTTGATCTCATCAAACCAGGTCATGCGAGAATTTGATCCAAATGCAGTGTACATTGTTGGGGCTTACAACGATAAGACGACTCAAAAGCCCATATCCTATGCAAGGGCGAAGGAACGGGTTACAATGTCAGAGGCTTTCCCTTGGATCGATATCTACAGTAAGTGATAAATTGCAGTTTGTTAGTAGTAATAGGGAGGGGGCTAATTATGAAAATTTAAAACATAATTACAAATGCAATGGTGTGGGTGGAAAAGGGGAATCAGTCACAGAGATTATCACATGATCATCAATAGAACGTGATTTTATTCAATTGTCGTGAAATAGACAGTCTACAAATTGAGAAAATTGGATTAAAAGTTGGAGCAAAGCTTAAATTGTCTAGTTACCATTATTTTTTATGTGAAAGTAAATTTTAATTAGAAAATCAAAATATTATTGATTCTTAAACATAAATTCATGCAAAAGTCAGAACTTGTTAAAAATTGATTCAGATGATTTAAATAACGTTTTTTTGGGAAAAATCACTGGTTTTGTGGGTTCTAATTGAGGTTCTTGTGTCACTAGACAAATTATCCCAAAGGCTTAAATTCCGATGAATTAGCACCAGTTTTTAGAGAAATATTTAAAAATCCATTGGATTATGGCAAAATTCCAACAATATGGAAAACATCAACCAAATCCCCCTTGTCATCAACATTAAATTATTTCAGACTTGTTGCTTTGTTGCATCACCATGAAATGTCTGAAGAAAATAATAAAATTTGTTTCTTCTCAATGAAATTAACAAAACATTGGATCCACTCCAAATTTCCTACTAACACTGCACCAGGAGGTGACGATTCACTTGTGACTCTAAACAGACCTTAACATCCAACCTAAACAAAGCATCGGGAAATTATGACAAGAATCCTCTATGTAGATTTCTTATCAGCCTCTAATGCTATGAACTCACAATTATTAATTAACAATTACAAGAGATTGGAATTCATTATTTGATTTTGAAATGGATTCAAAACTTCCTTGAAAAAGACCTCAAAGAGTCCTCCTTGGATCAAAGTATTCAAATGAGAGAACACTATCAAAACGGATGTCCCAGGGGTGTGTAATGTCACCTTTTCTATACACTCTATGCACCAATGACTGTTGACCACTCCATTCAAACTGCCAACTAATTAAATAAGCTGACGACACAGCGACTGTAGGTCTTCTCAACCATTATGATGATAGCAATAAATAAATATTTTGATCAAGTTGATTTATTCACTAAATGGTGCTTCAGTTAAATATCACAAAGACTAAAGAAAGATTTTTGACTTTGCACTTAATAGAACAAAATGGACATGTGAAATAAATATCAAAAACAAGAGGTAAAGTAATAGATGAATTGAAGTCCCTTGGAGTGAATATTGACAACTCTCTCACTTTCAAAAACAGATAAGATTTTATTAACCAAAAAGTGGGGAGGAGATTTCATCTCTTGAGGAAATTCAGATCTTTTGAAATTAGTGAAAAGACAATGATCCTAATGTATAACTTATAAGAAGTGTAATTTCCTTTGGTATTGCGATGTGGTACGGTAACTGTGGGGTGAAAGAGAAGAATAAAATCCAACATACAATAAATATTGCTGGGAAAATCGTTTGGTTGTAATTTTTTAAGAGCATCTGAACTCCACCTCAAAAGTATCCTCAGAATAGCAAATTCTATATCAACCCAACCATCCTACTCCCTATATCATTTATTTAAGTTGTTACCATCTGGTAGATGTTCGAAGACACTTAAAGCTAGAACTAATAGATACAAAAAGCTCTTTTATACCCACAGCGGGTAAGAGTATTAAATGAAAAGAATTAATGTATAAATATCTTATTTGTGTTAGTAGACATTGCCTGATATGGAATATTTATTTTTAAAATTTTACAAAAATATTAATATGCCCTTTTTGATAGTTTACACGAAGCCTATTTAAGTGTGATGGTGTGTGTGTATGTGTGGTTTTGCACTTTTTTGTTTCATTATGTCTGTTTGTGTATATTATGTATATACTGTAAGCAACTGAAAAATTGCCTTCATGGACAAATAAAGATATTTTTTTGATGATGATGATTATTATTATTATTATTATAAAAAACTCCCGATTCCTCAAATCCTTACCCACGAACTGATTTAAAGCAAGATGATGTTGATATCATATTTGATACAGCATACCTGGCGAAGCAAGGGACATTGGAATCTTAAGGTCAACGAATCCCAAAACGAAATTACAGTGGTTAACAAGAACAAGCGGAATGGAAAAGTGTAAGAAAACTCGAAACTGATTAATTAGAATGACGGCATCAAACAGAGAAAAATGCTAGCTAAAACTGCATTCCAGGAACTACACAATGTTTGGAACATACGAACATTATTAATGAGATTAAAAGAATACGCCTTTTACGAAGCACTAGTACTGCCAATCCTTATGTACAACTGTGGGACGTGGAAATCCCTTTCAAAAACGAATTTGGGCACCCTGGACTCCCTTCATCGCAAATAATTGAGATGAGTTATTGGGGTACATTGGCCAAAACAAAATCAGTAATGAGGAGCTAATATGACAGATGCAGAATACAACCAGTCAGTATGCGTGTAAAGAAACAAAGATGAAAACTGTTCAGACAACGTGCTCCGACCAGATGAAAATATTCCAGCACAAACCTCAAACAAGGGGCCAAATACAGAGGGCGTACACCAAATTCACTTCCAACAAATTGAATCAAG